>NC_042628.1:39286544-39603267 GCF_901001135.1 Rhinatrema bivittatum
CTCAGGAGGAGATCTTTTTCTACTCTCTGTAGGAGATGGAGGCGAAGGCAAATCCGTGTCAGAAGATGTATCATCATCATCACCCCAGGTATCGTAGAGATCAAGTGGGGTTTGTAACCCTGATGGACCTGGCTGAGGCTCTAAAGGCATCGATGGAAACCGAGGTGGAATCGGTGCCGTAGGTGGAACCAGAAATGGCATCGATGGCTTCGGTGCTGTCGATGGAATCGGTGCCTGGCGTGGAATGGATGGAACCAAAGGATATATCGGTGGAGATATACCAGAAGGCACCGATGGAACCACCCCGGAAGGAGGAATCCGGAACGGTGTTTCTCCTGCCGATGAAAAACCAGTCGGAGACGGTGGTGTTGTCGAAGGCACTGGAATCGCCGATGGAAGGGCCGTCATGAGCGCCTCCATGCGGCTCAGTAGCGGTGCTAGCGCTTGTATCAACGGCTCGGTGGTCGGTTCCCTCCTCGGTGGCGAAGCCGGTGCCGGTGTCGGTGCCGGGGGCGGCACTGGAACCGGTGCCGGTGCCGATGGAGGTTGCAATTTCTTCATCGCTTTCTCGATGGCCTCCTGGACCAGCCGGTCCAGTTCTGCCCGGAGACCAGGGGTAACCATACCCGGCTCGACGGGAGAGGGAGGCTGAGGCAGGGCCGGAGGGACCACCGTAACCGGTGGGATCACGGCCCCCGCACCCCGGGAGGGTGAGGGTTTCCTCGATGCCTGCGAACGAGACGTGGAGGGTGTCCGGTCTGTTCGCGGCTTCTTTGTCGGTGGCTCGGCTTGAGCAGAGGTCGATGGCTGTGGATCCTCGACAGGCCGAGATTTGTGCCGTCGATAGCGGTGCTTTTCCTTCCGATCCCCTCGCCCATCCGGGGAAGGGACGGGAGTCGACGGCCGAGAAGCGATCGATGGCGGACGGTCACCGGAGGGTTGACGATGATGGTACAACTTCGACGGTGCCGGTTCCGATGACGTCGATGCTATCGATGGTGTTGGGGTGGGTGCATGGAAGAGGAGCCCCATCTTCTCCATCCTGGCTTTGCGACCCTTGGGTGTCATTAAGGCACATGTGGTGCAAGTCAGGACATCATGCTCACTACCCAAACACATCACACAAACCCTGTGGGGGTCTGTGATGGACATAGTCCGGGTACAATCCGGACAACGGCGGAACCCCGTTGCCATGGCCTGAAGCCAAAATTTAGGCTGGGGATCGGTAAGTGCCAACAGGCCTCAAGGGCCAAATTCGACGGTAGTCGATGGAAAAAGGCAAAAAACTTACCGGGTTCCGTAAGATGACTAAAAATTTGTCGAAGGGAGACCCCTGAGGGGCAAATTTTCTTAGGAAATTAATTTCCAAATTCCTGTCAGGAACGTGGTTAGAGAGCTCCTTTCACCGCGTGGCAACTGCTGCGCGGAAAAAAGAAGACTGAAGGGAGACCCCTGCTGGCTGCAGGGTCAGTGCCTTGCTGGGCATGCCCAGTAGGGGCCAGTCAAAGTTCTGTTTAAACTTTGACAGAAGTTTTCCGTGGTGGGCTCCATCCTCGATGTCACCCATTTGTGAGGACAACCATCCTGCTTGTCCTGTGAGAAAGACAAAATACCCTCACAGCTTGTGGAATGTTTTTGGAAGCAATGGAAGTTCTGGGATGGTCACAATTTGTCTCAAGAGCCACTCAAAGTGGGCCATACTCTAGACCTAATATTTGCCAATATAAATACCTGCCTAGTCAAGACCTCACACACAATATGGTCTGATTGCCAATTAATAAAAGCAGATATAGCATTCACAAACCAAATCCACAATAACACAGATAATAAGAGTACCTTTACCTTCAGGAAAAAGATAGAAATAGAAGTACTTTCAGAAGTAATAGAAAAAAGATCCATGAACTAAATCAAAACAATGACACATCGACATTTGATTCCTGGGACAAGTTAGTAAATGAAATAGCTGAAAATCTTAGTCCACGCCAGACAAAAACTATTAACAAAGAAAGGAATAACCCCTAATACAAGAAGCCATGGTACAATGAGGAATTAAGAAGCACTAAACTGATCCTAAGAAAACTAGAAAAACAATGGCGGAAATGCCCATCGGCTGAATCCCTAGGAAGATATAAATCTTTCCTTACAAAATATCATACATTAATTAATAAAATAAAAAAAGAATACTATGGTAAACAAATTCACAGAGTTATATTTTATTCAAAACTGCTCTTTGAGACTGTAAAAAATTTAATTAAGGACCAGTCATCTTCAATCTCGAGAAACTAGAACTTCACTAAGACCTCTTCCAATGAATATGCCACCACACTCAGACAAAATCAACAAGTTGAAAAAACAATTCACTGTCAGTTCCCCAACAAAAACACCAGAAGATTCAAATGACATACTTAAATGGTCCACCAAATAGAGAAGAAAGTCAATAGTTACCCCACAAATTAATCACAGAGTCAAACCAAGGGGAACAATCATTCATCATAAAATAAGAATAGCCAAAATGAAAAACTATTCATATGAAAACCAAGAGATGGTGTTAGCAAGCCTGACGGTGTATCTGCAAAGTAGAAGCAGATCACCTGGACAACTCGATCATTTTTTGAACAGTTTTTTAAACTTGCAAATAAAAGATTTATCAATGGATCACTGTCTCAATTAATTCTTTTTAAATAAACACATTTTTCAAAAGGTCGGATGATGAACAACAGTCTCTTGTCAAGGTGGATGATCGAGATGACCAGGTGATCTGCTTCTACTTTGCAGATACACCGTCAGGCTTGCAGACACCTTTCTCTTAGTTTTCATATGAATAGTTTTTCATTTTGGCTATTCTTGTTTTACAACAAATGATTACTCTCTATACTTAAATGGTTCATATTTGACAGGGTATCGAAACTAGAAATCAGTCAAATCATTAATAAAATTAAACCAGCTACTCACCCTCATGACCCAATACCAGCTAGTTCCTTGAAACAAATACACCAGGTCATCACTCCAACAACCACAACCTTAATTAATCACTCAGTATCATAAGGAATTATACCACATGAATTAAAACAAGCAGGAATAAAACCGATCCTAAAAAATAAGTCCAGTAGAAATGTTGACTGGGACAACTATAGTCCAATATCCAACTTGCCATTTCTAGCAAAAGTGCCTGAGAAAGCAGTGTTATCACAGCTTGCAAATCACCCGAATGATCAAATTATTCTCTACCCAAACCAATTTGGATTTAGGAAACACCACTCAACCGAGACATTACTACTCTCATTAACAAACTCAGTATTAAAAGGGCTTGAAACAGATGAATCCTATTGCCTTGTGCTAATTGACTTAACAGCCACATTTGACACTGTAGACCATACCCTGCTATGTTTTCAGATGAGAAACAGGGATTGATGGCATGGTTCACAGATGGTTCACCTACTTTTTATCCAACAGAACATTCCAAGTGTGATACAGGTGTCTCTCAAGGCTCAGGTCTCAGCAACACTATTCAACATTTACATGCTCCCACTGTGTAAATTACTAACAAATGTAGGAATACATTTCTTTTTATATGCCGACTTACATTCTCTAGATCTTTTGAATACACAGCCTCAATACTCTCTACATATATGAAAGCAATGCTACAAGAATTAGCACAACTTAAACTGACATTAAACACAAAAAAGACAGAAATCATCTGGCTGAGCAGGAACTCTCCAACAGTTAAACTACCTGCTCTAGACCTGAGTAATTTTCAAATTAATCCCTCAAATCAAGTACGGGATTGAGGTATACAGTTAGATGAGAACCTTACAATGAAAATGCACATCAGTAAATTAATCAAGACAGGTTACGTCAAGTTGCGTATTCTACATTGGTTGAAACCACTATTAACTCTTGCAGACTTCTGTACTGTACTGCAAACTCCAATCTTTTCAAACCTTGACTATTGCAACTCCTTACTACTAGGTCTTCCATCAAGACACTTAAAACCACTACAACTATTGCAAAATGCTGCAGCAAGACTATTAATAGGAACTAAAATATGATCACATTAAATCAGTGCTGATATCACTGCATTGGTTACCAGTACAATTCAGAATCTACTTTAAAGTATTAATGATAATATTCAACATCATTCACACCACCACCGGATTATTAGGAACAACTCTACAACCTTACAATCCTCAACGAACACTAAGATCTCAAAATAAAGGACTATTGTCTATTCTCTCAACATAGCACACACATTTGACACAAATAAGAGCTCGAGTGTTTTCCATAGCAGGTCCAAAGCTCTGGAACTCTCTGCCTGAGGCATTGTGGATTTTACCAGACAAAAATTAAAAAATGAATTAAAAACATGGCTGTTCAGAGGTGCATATAATTTAGCCTAGAAACATCAGAATTTACAGAACCACAAAATAAGAAGGACAAAAAAGATATTAATCGAGCCTTGAAGTATAAATCACACAACAGAATGTAAGATCCTCAAAACAACTCACTGACAAAGATATTAAAACCATAACTTCGTATTTTCATTATCCAAACTCTATGCTTTTTGTACTAGATAAATGTGAATATGTATTATGTACTAGAAAATTGGTTTCGATAGATTTGATAGATAAATTGCCATCCTTTCTATAACCACTTCTGTAACCAATCCGTTTTTGTCTGTTAATTGTGTTATAATTATGAATGTCTCTTTGTAAACCGTTGTGATCTATAAATGGAACGAGAAAATATATAAAATGTGTAACTAAATAATGTATGTTTCTTATGTACCCCCATGTGAGAGATATAAATTGTTTTAAACTTAAAAACCAAAAAATAATAAAATAGACTATCATGGAGGTTCATATTTGGATTGAGATACATTGTCAAAGACGTACACAAAGCCTAAACGTTGTCCACATTGCGCGCTATCGCATCATTTCTTTTAAGTACCAGTCTCCACCAAATTACTAGAAAGAAAACCACCACCAGGAGACTAACAGAAAGCTAGCTGTCATGTCACCCCACTGCAAATGAGGCTAGAAGCCGCATTATTGAATCATTGTCAGGGAGGTATATTCGGATCCTGCGGGCTGACTAATGAGGCTGGAACGTCACTCTCCTGAGCGTTCAAAGGAATTTTTCTGTCTGTGAATGAAATTCTGAACGGCTAAAACAGAATTCTAACATGGCGAGTCAGCCTCTGGCGAAGCTCGTGCGGGTGGGCTCTCTTATCATTGCCAGTTTTAAAAATGCTTTTCTTTTAATGAGAATGGTATGTTTTTCTGAAGAAAAAAAAAAAAAAGAATCTCAGAGCTTTATTCAACATTACTCAAAAATTCTGATACCAGCAAAGACATGCTGTGTTAAGATTTTGTGGCCAAGCAAACAACAGAGAGGAAAGGTGAAATTTCTGTTTTGGGAAGGGGAATAGGACAGAGTGAGAGAGCTGGGAATAAGATTGAAACTAAATATGAATATCAAGTCTTGTGTTACTCTGGTTCAGGCATTAAAATATATCTTGTTTAATTTCATATGCACTATTTATTGCATATTAGCTTATAACTGTTCAATATATTTTTTTTCTACAGCATATGTACCAGTGAAAAATCTACAGCTGCTGAAAATGGCATGCAAGGCAAATTCTACTGTCACTCCACTGTTACTAATGGGACTAGAGACTGGATTTCCAAGATCCACTGACTCAGCCAGAGGGGATAGCCATGTTAGTCTACTAACAGTGCTGGGAGAGGACATCGCAGTTATTTG
The DNA here is from genome assembly GCF_901001135.1 of Rhinatrema bivittatum. NCBI lineage: Eukaryota > Metazoa > Chordata > Amphibia > Gymnophiona > Rhinatrematidae > Rhinatrema > Rhinatrema bivittatum. The sequence goes on from NC_042628.1 coordinate 39,292,308, forward strand.
AGGTTCCAATATGCAGAGCAGTGTATGGAGAGAACATAATTAACTGAACTATGGGTCACAATGTGCAGGAGGAAACCCACTGACTGCAGAATGCACCCTTCTGAGAGGGCCTTGCGTCTCATAGAGCAACATCAGATATTTCTTAGGTTACGATACCTAACCAGCAAAGTGAAAAAAAAACCCCCCAAAACAAAACAGATCAATAGGGCCTGATGAATACCAAGGGACAATTTATTACAAGACTATCTCAGAAAAGAAAATAACAGAACACCTCTGGTAGCTCCCAGCTAAAACTGCTAAAATGTATCATCAAGGATCTACAACTCATCCTGGACAATGATATCACCCTCTCACAGGCAGGCCTTAGGTGGTAGACCCTGTCCTGGTTTCTTGACAAATGTATATACTCACCAGCAACCATATAACAACAGAAACAGCCAGCAACTGCACAAACCCATGTGCCAACCATCCTCAAATGCACATTATTACAGCCCTAGTAAGATCAGCTACGTTATCAGAGGTTCATCCACATGATATCTTCCTCCAACGTAATATAAACCATTTCCTGCCAGCAATGCCCCTCTACTGTCTACATAGGAGAAACAGGTTAATCCCATTGAAAAAGAATAAATGGACACACATCTAGCATAAGAAATGGCAACATACAGAAAGCAGTAGGAGAACATTTCATCCTCCCAGGATACTCTGAAACCGATGTTAAACACAATCCCTCAGTTTCCTGAGGCACGTCAGGGATAGATTCCATGGCAAGAGTTAAAAAAACTATGCAACAAAGCTACTCAAATTCTGTGGCAATTCTGTGACACATTTGCACTGATGTTTTTACTTTTTTTTTTTGTGATTGCACTGATTTTAGTAATTTTGCATATTGATGTAAAATTATTTTGCACAATAAAATTAAGTAATTTTCTAACCTTTTGTTGTGTTTGTATAATATTTTTGTTCTTTTTGAGAGTTTTATGGGTGGCGGATCTCAGGTATTTGTCCAGGGAGGAGAAAAAGGAGATTTCAGGTTGGGGACGGGAAGAGGATAGGGAGGAATAAGGAGAAGAGAAAGAGAGAGGATCGATGAAGGAGGGGGGGGGGAGGGGGAATATCCCGGATGGAGAAGAGAAGTAGGGAAGATCAGAGACAGGGAATGAGGAGAGGTGGCGGCTTTGGGATCTTTGGGGGATCTGGATTGAGGAGAGGGGGAGTGTCCCTCCTCCCTCTTCAGCCTTGCTCCCCCCCTTTCCTCCATCCTCTTTCCATTTCTCTCCTGTCCTTTTCCCATTTCAGTTCTCTCTCTCCCTTCTTCTCCCCATCCCAGGTGCCCCTTCTCTCATCTTCCCCCATTCAATATACCATACACACACTCACTTCCCCTAATCCCTCTCTTTTACACACCTGTATTCCCCCAGCCCCACTTTCACCCCCTATCATCCCAACACTTCTTTCATACAACCCTGTCATTCACCAGCTTCTCTTTAGGTCACCAATCCCACCTCCCACGCTGACTGAGATGACCTAGGAGATAGCACCTCAGACCCTGTCCTTCACCACCACTGCTTGAATTATGCAGACACCCATAATGTTACTTGATTCAAAGCTGCAGTCAAAACAGTTGTCTCAATCACTGTGGATGAAAGGGAAAATAAGTCTGTGAATATGGGGGGGAGGGTGGAGAGTTGCAAAAGGTACATACTGGCCAGCCACTGTTTCCTCAGCTCAGCTTGGCCCCCCTGGTCTCCAGGGAATGGGGGTCCACGTCAGGACAGGCCAATTCCATGACAAGGAACGTATTTCACAGCCCTTCTTCATGGCTGCCGAATCGAAAGACTGAGAGCCCTAATCTTAAGGTTTCCATACCCTTAGAAAAGTGCTTCAAGGCAAACTCCGACATGAAACAAGGCTGAATACCATCACCCTGGGCCTGAATATGGACTGGTTTCCTAACCCACTACATGTATTAAGTACTGGAATTATGCTAAGAGAATTATGCCCTCTCCCAGCAATGCTCCGAAGCTTTTATCCTTCCCCTTCCATCTACTCCTTCAGCTTGTAAATATGCCCACTTCCTCCACTACACTTTATGTATTTGACGAAGTGGATCCTTGTCTTTGAATGCTTATGCTTCAATAAATCTGTTAATCTATAAGGGGCCACTAACCTCTACGCCGTAAGGAAAGACAGACGGTGCATATATATTTGAGAACTCTCCAGATCTGACCTGACGTTTCAGGGTTTTTTTTAAATTCCAACAGGGCTCCTGGAGAGCTCCCAGTTTCCCTGGGCAACCCCATACCTATTAAAATAAGCCTGGATTGTTACGTTCTGGAGAGCTACCTCTAGTTACAGCTGTAAAGAAAGTTTAAGTCAACTGGCAGCAGCCCATGCATCCTTGTATACTGATATACTAAAGTGAAGCCGAAGGTTGTACGAAGGTTTCATTTACTCTGCTGCCACTTGGCTTGAACCTGAAGGGACAGAGGGATAGGAGAGGAGGTCAAAAGGGCACCAAGAAGAGAAGGGAGAGTGTGGCGCAGAGAAGGGCGTGTGTGCAACCAACAAATATATACAGTATGCTGTTGATAACATTGAGTTGTGGGTCTGATTGCCCATACCCCTTTCACTAATGGCTCACTCACTCCATTTACCAGCAAATCTCAGGGTGAGTGAAATACAGCTCTTCCCAAATGCGGGTATGTGTGCAGAGAGATCGCTAGAGAAAGTAAGCTTAGGGCAACATCATCAGCCAGATTTTTCAATTTATTAACTTGCCAGATTTTTGGCTCTATTGCTTTCCCTTTTATTCTTGTTACTAGGGCTTTTTCTTTTTTGTTCTAATATCTGAAATTATTTTAAAATTTTATATTGCTTTTGGAATAAATAAGATCACCCAGCCACTCTATCACCACCACCACTCCCCGTTTTAAAATTTCTCCTGTTGAATTGTTCATGGCATATTCCCCCTTGAGATATTATATACTATCTCTCTCCCTCCTTCTCACCATCCCAGATGCCCCCTTCTCTCATCTCCCCCCATTCAACATATCATACACACACTCACTTCCCCTAATCCCTCTTTACACACCTGTATCCCCCAACCCCATTCCTTCCAAGCCGTCTGGGTGGTGAAACATCGAGGCCTCTATGTTGGGGTGTGTGAATCTTTGTGAACACAGTTGTGAACACATCTGGCAAAATATAGGAGGTTTGAAATTTTGTTCAACCAGAGAAAGGAAGGAATGCTACAATTTGATTGAGTTACATCCTGTGGAAAAGAAAAACACGGACATTTTTCAGATTGGTGGGCATTTTAGGGAAATAATAGTATCTGTAATGATTTTAGGGTAGATTTATATGTAATAAGAAGAAGGAATTCTGTTGTGTGTATGTTTTTGAGAAAACAATTGTGAAAAAATAAAACAAAATAGAAATTTGAATAACAGGTTAGATGTACTTGATTTATCCTCATATATGATTGTATTGTATAGTTAACTAAGGTGAGGATTAGTAACTAAATAAGTGGTCCTTTTGATTATATTATATATACACACACATACATCCACACACTCACACACCTGCGTAAGATGTGCATGGGATTCTGCTGTAGAACAGCACAGTAGCATCTTAGCTTGGATTTGTAAAAGTGAGAATAACTAAGTGAAAGTAACTATAAAAAAATGTTAAATACTATCTCATCCAAATAGAAATTTTTAGGAGCTCTTTGTAGGAAGAACCCTTTATGTTGACACTGATTTCCATCTGTCTCCTTTTTCAGCTTATATGGGTTGAAGTTCTGCAGCATCAGAAAAAAGGCATCTATGCTAATTATATCAGATGCAGCAAGATGATTTCCGTTTCCACATCCTAGTCCACAGTCACTTTTTTTTTCGTATGCCATGGACTTTCTGCACAGAAATCGACCAATAACGGGAAAACTATGAGCGTAATTTGGAGGAAAAGGACCCGCACAGAAATCAGCAAAGGTATAAACACACTCCACTTCTCAAACATACACTCCCTCCTCTTCTTAGACACCAACACACACAAATCTATCCACTCACACACACACACACACACACAGACATTCTCTATTTCACATACACACATTTATTTTATTTTTATTTATATTCTTTTATATACCGAAGTATAGCATAGTGCCTTCACCCCGGTTTACAGCGAACAACAACAACATCATACAGAGAACGAGTTATACAACTTCATACACATGACAGCATCTCTGTCACCAATATACACGGAAACTTCAAACTCTCTCTCAAACACATGCACATACTCCATTTTTCAAACATACACTACCGCCTCCTCATACACAAAAACAGTCTCTTCCTGACACCCCCACCCCCACACACGATAGCATCTGTCACCAACACTCACAAATACATAAACACATTCAAGCTTTCTCTCAAATACACACACAAACAGCCTCTTCCTCCTCACACAAAGAATCATCCACAATTCTTTCGTCTGTTACACACACACACACACACAAAATCAACCACCTTCTCTCTCACACACATAAAAGCAAAATCTCACTCTCGCTCACATAAACCAAAGCCTCCCTGTGTCTCTCTTTCATACACACAAATGCAGTTTGGAAATTGATGTTCAATGTAAAGAATGTCTTTGGAAAGGTTGTGTACCCTATAGAGTACACCTTTCCAATCTTATGTAATTAAGATGCTTGTCTGCATGCAGAATAGCTTTGGCAGACAGGCACCTCTTGGTCCACCTGGTTTGCTCACAGTTGCCTCTACCCACAGAGACCTTACTTGATCTCTAGTGATTTCCCTCCCTCGCCCTCATCACTGATCTGCCAAAGCATAATTTGGATTTCGTTTTCTCAAATTAACTGGTGTCTGAATTGGGTATGATGGTGGAGGGAGAAGATTCTATTACAAGGGAAAAGAAACTGTATAAATTAATAAGCATATCCTGTTACCTTTTGGGGTAAAGGAAACATTGCCAAATATAAAAATTCAGCTGATATTGCAACTCATAGTAGCTGTCAGCTGTGTAACTGCTATTAAAGACAAATAGCAAGCAGCCCCAGCTACCAATGACTAGGTCAGGAAGTCCCGGGAATAGGGTGCCTTGGCAAAAACAGCATAACATTGTAAAAGGATCTACAGGACAGGAATTGATAGCACTACATCAAGTTCTCTAGTCTGAACTAGTAGTATATAGAGGGAACAAGATCAAGACACTTGTGCTGATAATGAATATAGGTCCCAGGAGGCTAGACTTTGTGGGGATAATTTTGTAACAGCCCACCTGAATTAGAGACAACAAATACATGTGTAAGTGACAACAATTTGCCAAAGAAAAGTACTTGAAAATTGTCACTCCAGAATCACCCATACACAAATTATACCTGCTAAACTGTACACAGAAATTTTAGGGAGAAATGTTATGCTCGTATTTTTGAAAAAGCAAAAGTATGCACATAAGTGCATGCCTGTCCCCAGGAATGTCTCCCCTCAGTCCAAGGCAAACTTATGCATAAAACATGACAAATGCCCAAGTTAACCATGTATTGGGCAGGCAAGTTTGAATAAGGCCATTTCTGTGCATAAAACACTGTTTTACCCACAGAAGTCCCTTTGAACATTATCCTAAGTATTATACGTGGAATATGGGTAAGGGAGTAATATGAATCTGGAACAACCTTACTCTCCACCTCCTTGCCCCCCAAGAATAACTGGTGGGAACTGTTTTTTGTTCATACACATTGCATTTGACTTTCACCTGTGTCGTGGCTCTTCTTATGATGTTCATTTTGATACAAACAGTAATTCAAAATTTTAAATGGCTCCCATCCTCTCCATTCACTGAGATGACCCTGCTCAAAGTTTTAGTAACCTCTTCATGGCCAAGGCCAGAGGCTACTACTCAACCTTCAACCTCCTCAAACTACCCGCTGCTTTTGACACTGTTAATCACCATCTACTCTCGACAATGTGTGCTGTCTTAGATTCCGGGATGTCATTCTATCTTGGTTCTCTCTCTGTTCTCTCCCATTGCATCTTTAGTATATTCAGCCACCACTATTCCATTATCAGTTGGCATGCCCCAAGGCTCTGTTATTTCATTTATCATCATTTATTACAACTTAATTACATGCCTATCATCTATATCTCAGGGAGTAAGAAGAAATTAAACCATGCACAAAACAAACAATATGTATAATATTAAGTCATTAAAACCAACAAAATCTTATTTTAAAATGTTACATAATTTAAAAAAACAACCACATTGTGACAATAAACTGTTACAAAGGGGGGGGGGGTTTAGTGTGCCCTTGGGCCTCAGCCCGACCCCAGATGGATCCAGGACCGAACCGAGGGTTGACGGCGTGTTCCACTATGGCAGACGGTCTTACCCTCCGCTAGGCCGGCAAGCTCCCAAGGCTAACAACAGGATGATGTTGGAATGTGAATGGTCCTCCGACCATTCCGAGCCCTTTCGGACCTGCCGCATGGATCGGCATGGAGCAGCATGCCTGGCCTGAGGATGAGGGCAGACGAGCCTTGACACGAAGACATGACACCAAGGTCTATGCTACGGCATAGCAGACGAAGACATGACACGTATATTATACAGGAACATCGGTATATTAAAAACTAAAAATAAATAAATAAATAGACACCAAGGCTGATGCGGACGGCATCAGAGACGAGGGCTGGAACAAGACATGACCCCAAGGCTGATGCGAGGACATCACGGACCAATGGTCGATGCAACGGCATCCCGGTCCAGGGTTGATGCGACGACATCAGGAACAAGACATTGACATGACACCAAAGACTGATGCAACGGCATCCAGGACGAGATGAGGAACTTGACAAAGTCCAAATGAGATGAGAGATTGGGTGGAAGGACATTGGCACTATCTCTCGGGGCGCCCTACTCAGCCCACCTTCACGGGCGGACCCAATGAGCTGGTCGCGGACCACCCTGTCCCACTGCGCACCCTACACAGCCCGAGGAGGCTGGTCACGGACCATGCTGAGAACGGGACGAGCACAGGGAAGAATCCAGCCAAGGCAGAACTTCGATGACGGAGCCATAGGTCGCCCGGACCTCCACAAAGGCTGGCAGGACATGACGGCTCAGGAGCACAGGACACCAGTCCACCTGCCGGCCACTCCAAACTCGGGAAAGACGTCATCTGAGGGAGTCGGGCCTGACAAGACCAGAAGGCTCAGGAGCACTGAAGCAAACACCAAGAAGGGCAGGACACCAAGTAACCTGGGACATCAGGAAGCAGAGGATCAAGACAAGATACCAGGACACCTGGACGAGGACCTCAGGCATGAAGACTTGACTTGACATGAAGACGAAACGAAGATTAGCTCCACGAAGAAGACCTGACGGAGCTCTGGCAGGCAGGAGCCTCCAGAGTGAAGTAACTCCGATGCAAGGCCAAGACGTACTGTGAAGACAGCCCTTTTATAGGGCTAGGCAGGAAATCCAATCCTAGGTGGGGTCAGCCACACTTCCTGTGGCTGGCCCTTTAAATTCTGTGAAGAGGCGCGGCCGCGCGCCTAGAAGGAGGAAGCAGGAACTGTGCAGGACCATGGACAGCGGCCTGCACAGCGTCATCGCGTAAGAAGCAGGGCTGGCCTGAGAAGCAGGCCCGATGATGGCAGCAGCTCCAGCCGCTGCAGGAGACCCCGGGGCGGCTCCAGCCGCTACTCCAGCCCAGGGGTGTGGCCTTCAGGCCACGAAGATGTCAGCGACGATGGTGGCGGCTTCCAGCCGCGAAGAGGGACAGGAAATCCACGGCTCCAGCTGCGGTGAAGACAAGCCAGCAGGGCGGCCTCTGGGCCGCAGAGAGAACTTGAGTCCGCAGCTCCGGCCGCGCAGGAGGCCCGAGAACGGCGGCAACATGCCGCAAAGGAAAACGCAGCGAAAAGGTAAAATGCCTGCTTGTGGGGATTAGCTCCGCGGCAGGGATCATAACAGAAACCTCCTAGCCATATTGAACTCTCTTCTTTCTTAACACTTATTCCCTTGGTGCTTTGATCTCTTCCCATGTTTTCAATATCTTACACTGATGATTCCCAGATCTATCTTTCTACACCGGACCCTTCACCTGGACTCCAGTCTCACATCTCAACTTGTTTATCTGAAATAGACACCTGAATGTCCCACTGCCACCTTAAAAGTTACATGTCCAAGACTGAATTGTCTTATCTTTCCTCCTAAACCCACTTCCCTGACTTGGTGGATATCTATCATAATTCTCCTTGTCACCTCAGCCCACAGTCTTGGGTCATCTTGAACACTTCTCTCTCTTTCTCTGCGCATATTCAAATAAGAACATACCATACTGTGTCAGACCAAGGGTCTATCAAGCCCAGCATCCTGTTTCCAACAGTGGCCAATCCAGGCCATAAGAACCTGGCAAGTACCCAAAAACTAAGTCTATTCATTGTTAGAACATGGCAATTCCTTAACTATATCATTAAAATACACCCTTTCCTTTCTGAACACACTATTAAAATCCTTATCCATGCTTGGACTACCGCAATCTCCTCCTCAAAGCTCACATGTTGAGCCATCTTTCTCCGGTACAGTCTATTCAAAATTAAGCTGTGTGACTTATCATCCTCCAGTGTTGTTACAAATATATAACCTGTCTTCTCGTGGCTCTACATTGGCTTCCTATCTGCTTCTACATTCAGTTCAAATTACTATTTCTCACCTATCAATGCATTCACTCTACAGTTCCACGCTACCTCTCATTGTAACCTCCGTTTGTCAGGTAAAATGCTCTTATCTATAGTTTCCTCCTCCACTGATCATTCTAGACTCGGTGCCATCTTGAAGCATCATGTGCCTGGAATGGCCTTCATGAGCTGGTTTGTCTTGATCCCTAGCCGGCCTTGATCATTTCCTACTTAGAGAACCACCTCTTTGAGACTGTTTTAAGATGCAAATACCCTAGACTCTTCCTGATCTTAGCCCTCTTGTTAAATGTACTTTAATGAAATAGTTGCATGATTACTAGGAAAGTGTCTTGTTTGTGTCTCTTAACTAAATTGCAAACTCTAGGGAGCTGGGACTGTTTCATCTATAGAGTACCGCATATGCTTAGTAGTGCCAAAGAAATGTTAAGTAGCAGTAGTAGCAAGTTTTGTGAATAATACGGACTAAAATATTGATAAGGATTGTGTTAAAAAATGAGGCAAAGGAACATTTGCTAAGATAGTCCTTAGACTCAAAGGATGTCTCTCAATGTACCAGTCGATTGGGTCTCCAGTATCTCTGTGCCCCTACTCAATCTCTTCATTTCAAAGCACAGAAATGTGATGGGAGGTACCTCCCTTTATTTAAAAAAAAAAAAAAAAAGTCTTACTCTAACAATTGCCAAAGGGACTACTCACCTTTAGGAAGACACCTGAACACTGAAAAGATAATACCCTCCTCAGTTCACCGCACACACCAAACAATCACAATAGTGCGACACTCTCAGATGCTACTAGAAGGAAGATCAAAAGATTTAAAGTCACCACTCAGTGTTTTTTTTTCTCAATGTCAGGGGTGTAAATCCTTAATGAGCTACTAATGCAGATTTTTCTATACCAAGTCCCATCATGCATTATTATTTTGAAGCAGTCTCCCACATCACTGACCTTTGTAAAAGTCTATGAAGTCTCTCTTATTTATATCAGAATTAGTCTAATATAATTTAATATTTTGGTCTGAAGGTCACAAAAATATTCCTATTTTCATCCATGATCCCTGGCATCTCTGCTGATGCAGGTAATAACTGAAATATGCCAGTGTAATAAATCCCAGGCAATTCTGATCTTAATTATGCTAAATTTGGAACTTGCAAAGTTTAAAAAAACTAACAGAGATCATTCTTGGCGATAACATTTTCTGCATGCAAATTAAGTTTCAGCCTCCAGGTACCAGAAGAAAACCCCTGATTGATTGCCCAGTCAGCTAACCAGAAGGTAATAATTTCTAAATATCCTCCAGCTGCCTAATGCTCCCCATTCCCTTCACCCTCTCCATTTAAAAAGCAAGTCATAGGCAGAAAGGAGATGCTTTCAACATATTCCAGAGTCCTCCTAGCACAACTGACACATTTGCTACAGGCAAAGGAGAAAAAAATTAATAAAAGGAGCCTTCAGGCAGCCACATCCCAAAGTCCCTCACAGCTCTGGGTGGTGGAAAATAGCAAATAATTAAGAAGTGCTGTCAGATATCTCCTCCTGTAGAAAAGTTTCACCTTAGAAAGTCTGGCTGGTCAGAAAAGCACAGTCATTCTTCAATAGGTGGACCTCGTCCATGAAACCCAGGTGCCCGTTTTATTTATTTTCTTTTTCTTAAATCAGCAGTTACTGCTGACTGATTTCCCTAGAATTGTCTTAGATTAATGTGCCTAAAACAGTTCAGTCAAGGAATATATTTTTTTAATTAGATTTGCAACAAAACAGGGATAAGTCGTCAAGTGGAAAGGAAAAAAAAAGTCCATTTTTGTGTCAGGTCTAATGGCGGGGGGTGTTTTCTGAAAGGAAAATTATGTGACTTTAGGGTAAGCAAGGGGAAGTCCATTCGGTTCATATCAACAGAAAGCTGAAGCCGCCACCTCCAGTGCTGCATCTTGACCGCACTTGTGTTCTGGGGGCAAGAGAGATGACAGCATGTGCAGGAGGAACAGGAGGTCACAGGGAGGTACAATGTACCTCCTGGAGAATAGACTCTTGTCCTTGTAAGAATGGGAGCCATAGGTATGCCACACCCATCTTTGATTTTGGGGGGTGGGGAACTCACAGAAACCAATGGGTGCCCAGCAGAGATAAAAACGAAACAAAATAAATAAATAAAATGCATAGCGAAAAACAGCAATATCAACTACATTCCATCAAAATACAATGTCAAAATGTTTTCTTTTTCTCTCCGAATTAAGCATGACAATTTTGGCATCAGATAACACAGATGGTTAAAAAGCTGCAGATTCCCACAGAAAATCCTAGAGGGAGGAGAGATGCCATCTGCAGTTGTTCACAGGGAACGTCACTAAATTATTCGGAGCTGCTCGTGGATTTTCCCAGAGAAATGCAGCCCAGTTAGCTGGGGAGAGGGAGGGAAGCACGATTCAGTCCGACGGTTTCCGCCTGCTCCTCTGGACTTCCAGCTCAATTGGAAGCATCCTCTACCTGGGATCTGGCCCCACAAGCCTTCATGCACCAACTCCTCAGGGCTCTTCCCATAATTTATGTAAGGGATAACACCCCCCCCCCCCCATCCCTTACCACTATTTTTCCCTTTTTGACCAACCTTAAGGGACCCGATGTTTCTCCCAAAGCGAGGGACTGGTCAGCTCTGCCCCTTCTACTGGGGCTCGGCAGGGGCTGTGAGTGGCTTTTGGAGTGAAGTGGGGAGAAGAGCTGATTTTATTTTTGACCTGTTTTCAATAAGGAGGGAGCCCCCCCCCCCTGCCTGAGGAGAGCAGGAAGAGGGGGCTGCATTCCTTTACTTCTCACTAAAATGGGGTTTGACAGGAGGAGAAGAGGGGAACTAAAATTGAGAGATCTTTTGGATTTTGCCCTTCAAGGTCCCAAGAGTTTCGAGTATCGGCAGAGAGGCTGAGCTTGCTCTTTTTGCCAATAACCCACTTCCCATCACCCAGGAGCCTGGGTATTAAAGTTGCCCCTAATCCCTGTGAATACTGATTCAGAGAACATCACACTTTGTAACAGGCACCACCATGGACTTTGGTGCTGCCTTTTTTTTTTTTTTTTTTAAGTCTATTGGGCATTGATTTCTTTTTTTTTTTTGTTGTTGCTGCAATAAAAATTTATTCTGAACCTCGACTCCAGTTTGTCTGCTTGTTCTTCTGATAGAGAGTACCTGCCGGTGCAGCCAGCAGACAGTGAGTACCAAGAGAGAGAGATAGTGTTGAGACTGGAAGTGGGCCTTCTGCCTAAGGATCTAGGGCCACTGAGGTGTATCTCCTCCCAGTTGGAATGGCCTCCTGGGGTCAGTAAAAAAAACAAAACAAAACTGTGTGGCTTGAGAGAGAGGGAGAAGCAAAGGTCTGGGTGTAAAAGTGGCACCAGGGACTCATGTGCCCTGGTGTTCTGGGAGTCACTGGAAGAAAGGATTACATTTATAATCTCCACCTAATCTAGCCAACGCACTGTCAGGTCAGGAGCCACATTTGTGCAATGATTTAGGCTCTTCCTTATTTATTTATTTATTTATAGGGTTTATATACCGGAGGTTCCTGTATAAAATACATATCACCCCGGTTTACAAGAAACAAGAACTATCGCTTCATTTAGCGGTTTACATTGAACATTGAACATATTAATTAACATTGAACATTGAACATCCTTCCCAGGGGATGTGAACTCTGCTTCTGCAGCATCCCTTAGCTGGCTCGAGGAGCAGGAGTTGGGCCCAGGAATCAAACTTAGGCCTTTCGCATGGCAGTGAATCACCGGTCTAGATCATCTACAACATAGTTGTTGTTTGTGCTGTAAGTTCTGGAATAATTACAGTTATCGATTTATATATCTATATATCTATATCATAGTTTCACTGTTTAAGTATATGATTCCTGACTTCTCTTTACTTCCTGTGTGTTCTTCCTCATTCACACCCCTCCCCTAAGTCTTACTTTGAATATTGCAGAGGCAATAATCAAACTGCCTGCAATTCATACAAACCTCGTGGGGAGTTTTTATCTGTAGGGTTTGTCAGAATAATCAAAGCAAAACTATACAAAACTTTGCAGGCCCAATGCTCCCCCCTGCTCCTTGTTCCGGCGTGGGCTGACGTAACCTCATGCCTTCTTCCTGCTCCATAGACCAACGCTGTAATGTGCTTGACGCCCCCCTTGCTCCTTCTTCCCCTGCACAGGCCCAGTTGACAGTTGACTTCCTCTTCCAGGCCCATGCAAGTGCTTGTGCTGCAGCGACAGCAGCATCTGGAGATTTTTAGTGCTGACCCGGAGACCTGGAAATTCTTTTGGAATTCGGGATTCTCCGGGTTAAAGCCGGAGAGCACCCAGGTATGCTCTTGAGTCGGAGGAGGAGTTAAACTTCCCATGATGCGCTGTTACAAACCCCAGCGATACTTCTGTGTGTCCTGTGCTGAGATGCAAGCTCAGTTCTGATTCACATTTCCCACGTTATTGTTTCATAAATGGTTCAGGTTAATCGTATTTTTTTAAACTAAGCGCTGTTCCTTTAAGACTCGGTAGAAAGCCTCAGTAGGGAGTGAGCTGAGGTCTGGCCTGCTGATGGTTTGGTTTTCTTTTAAGCCAGGCTGACAGGGTAAGCATCCAGGAGCAGAGGAAGACAGAACCACCCGGCCTGATCGGGACGGGACAAGAAGCGGCAGCCTTTCCCATCACCCGGGCAGCAGCAGCGTTGCCCAGGCCCACCTTCTCCAGGCTGCAGCAGTGGTGGTTGAAGGGTGGGGGGTCTGGGTAGCAGTTTAAAGGAAATAAAAAGAAAACCATGATAGCACCGGGGTCTAGTGATGGGAAGGCCAATGCGGGGAGGGGGGCAGTTGAGGAAAAAAGAAACTGGATTTACTGCAGCATTCCTGGGGTTGGGGTTACGGACGTGAAAAAAAAAGTTATGTATGCCGAGGGAGGGGTAAACTACACGGCTGCCTTACCTTCCACTGATTTTTCAGTTTCCCCCTCCCCACGCATCTTTTTGACGCAGATTTTGCAGTTTATTTTCTATTCGTATTTTTTTATGAATTGTGCAATAAAAAGCTGTTATTCAACTCCACTCAGCATGAGGTTCTCTCATTATAGGAGGAACAGAAATAATTGTAAATAAACAAATATATACAAAATTTTAGCAGGCTTTTTATTTTATTTTACTCAGGGAGACATTTGTGTGCCATCACCTTACTGCATCCCACAAGCATGGGTTTGTACCACACGCGTTAACAAAAACCCGAGCTAAAATTTAACGCTGATTTTAGAATGAGTTTTATTACATCAGTGTCTTAGGGATGGTATATTTAAACAACAGGGAAACCATGACGGGTTTTTTTTTGTTTTTTTGTTTTGTGTCGTTTCCTAGACAAAAAACCAGCAAAATATTGCTTCATTTGTTTTTTTTTAGATAACGCTAAATTACTTTGCCATGTGCTAAAATACAGAAATGAAAGAGAAAAAAAAAAGAAAAAAAATTGAAACTAAACAAAAAAGCAAAGCAAAATCTTTTGCCATGAACCCCTTTATGCTACATTATGCAACTCATAATAAAGTGGGAGCCACTGACGTTAATGCTCATGCTCTCTCACTGCTTGTTAGAACTCTCCAGTTAGTGCCTCCCAGAAATCCACACAAAACCTTTTTGGTCATTAAGATTCACCTTTTAAGGTCTTTGGTTCTAATTTGTAATAATAAAATTGCTACCCAGTAGTTGACCTCTTGGTCAGTTATCATAAGGCTTGGGGAGCAGCAGTTACTACCCTTGAGAGAACCATGGGGGGTATCCTGCACGGCGAGGCAGATATTACCATAAGACTTTTGCTGGGCAGACTGTATGTACCATTTGGACCTTTTATGCAGTCATTAATATGTTAAAAGGGATATCAAACATCAGCTAGGCATAAAATGGCACAGCACATTATAACCGATGATACATGGAGTGACAGAATTAGGAATCATAGTGCTCTTGCTCAGGCATATTAAATTCTTATTAAATAATCAGCTGTGTCATGAAACAAGGAGACCAATCATGAGAACGGAAATAAATTTGTATTTCCTACTCTTCCCACACCTGGTATAATGGAACAATAAAAAAAAAAATGTGAGTTTCCTATTCACAAGATGAAAACTGCAGAAAGAATTGTTAATCATGAGAGACATATCAAATGATCAAAGCAGTTTGTGCAGGAGGAACTTTCACAGTCTTGTAGATAAGGTAAACCACAAGTATATTTTTTATACAAAAATGCTTTAGGAGACAATAATGAGACATTTTTATGTGGGTATACCCACGTTTACCCGCCTAAAAACTGTCTGATCATTATCCCTCTTCTGTGAGGGTTAAAGTATGCATTCCGTGACTAGCATATGCACTTTTGCACACACAAAATAGTGCTGGAGACAAGCCGGAAAAGGCAAAGTATGTGCAGAGATTGCATTTTTAAATCTCTGCATGTAATTTCCGACACATACTTTGCACCTGGCTCAATGAAGGCACAAAGCGTGTGAGCATTTTCTACCCTCGTTGTATGTCCCCAGCTGGATTTTCAAAGGGAAACTCCCTGAGGAATTTCCCTTTGAAAATGAGCGTGCAGCCCCGTAGGTACTTGACTGCTAGCTTTGCAAGGAGGCTTATTATTGCCTTGCCTCTAAGCTGGGCAGCTATGCCTCTTGAAAAAAACTATCTGAAATATTTGCTACAATGTTAGTTATTCTGCTATTTATTCAAATTGGCTTTCCTGGGCATAACTGAACAGGAGCAGTGTTTTTCAAGACAGGCTGAACCTGTTCTGGTTTTACCCCATTCACGAACCTATGGTTCTGATTTCCCTAAGAGAAGCAGGACTACATGTCCCTGCATGCAGTGCAGTAAAATCAGGACTGGATTAATCTGTCCTGAAACAAATGGATCCAGCTGGCAACCCTACTGAAGAGAATCCAGTGACTTGAAGATTGTTACTAGCAATGTGATAAAGGACAGAAAGAACTGCTAATGAGAGGAGCACAAAGGTAGGAATTTTTATTTTCAGTTTTTAGTTTCCCTAAGAATTTATCTATCTTTATTATAGCCAACCAAAAAGCAGGAAATTAGTGTAAAAAATACCCCCCCCACCCCCACCCCAATGATTTCCTCAGGATAGGAAAAAATGTTTTCACTTTCCATGTTTTTAAGATGGCTGGGTTCAGTCTTCCAAGATAGGCATAGCTGGTATACCTGAGGCACAGCTAGACCACCACTGTATATGACTATAGGGATGTGCATTTGTTTGAAACTAATGGGTAAAACATAACAAATGTTCCCATATTCATTTCATTCATAGCCCCTCAAAACTAATGAAGGGGATCCCACAAATGAAACAAATATTCTTCTACCCATTCATTTCAATGGCCTGTTGAAATCAGTGACTGTGTACTGCTAAAATAAAAAACTGGTAACTATAGCAACCATCTCTTGCCTAGCTGACGTCAGAGTCAAGGCAGAACAAAGTTGGCAATGAAAATAGCCAGGGGACAAATCATGGTGTAGCATCTTTTTAACTAGCCTATAGCTCCTATTTAGATCAAGTAATGCAGACAGTCTCCCATTGTAAAGTCTGAGCATGTGCAAGAAGCAGTTTGTATTTCTTTTCTAGCTCTTCGCAGAGGACGACATGCTAAAAGAAGCCCTCTCACAGTTTTAAAAAGCTTAACGTTTGGATTTGACACTGGTAAAGGACAGCTTCTAATTTTCTATGTGCTGCAGTGGTCTTACTTCTGTGCCAGGAAGAGGCAGTGCACTGCTACTGATTTTGATTTTTACCTTTACTGGGGAAAGGTCAGGGTGGGAGACAAATGTGGAGATTACAGTTGGGCAATGCTAGTGATTTTTTTTTTTTGTCTCTGGACAATGAGGTGAGCACAGCACACACAGAGACTAAAGAGAGGACTCTTACCCAGGCTGCCAGTATTTTGTCTGTTAGTGATTATTTAACAGTTTTTTTGTGTGTCGAGTCAGTCAGCACTACTGCACAAAGCACGGCACATGTACACTGTACATAACTAGCTAACTTTAAGATACCTGGGTATATTCAAAGGCACCGCTGTGCTGCTGAATATACAGCATTAGTTAACCAGTTAAGTATAACCAGTTACTAGCAGAGCCACACAGTGGCTCAATATGGACCTCTTTGTGTCATGTTTGAAACCAGTGCCCACAGCACTAGAGTGGCTCTTGTTGTGGATTTTTTTTCTCAGTAGTGTAAGATATACTACTGCCTCCGATTTTTTATCACACACTACTTTCAGAGGCCCTGCACAAAGAGTATTATAGGGCCATATATTTGCCAAGTCATCAAAAAATTTCAGTTCAGCATAAAGCATTTGTTGCATTCTGCCGCATTACCACCAACTTGAAATTCAAGGAGCAAATTGATCACACAAGGGATTGGCCAGCTGCCCAGATACTTCATTATTCTGCACATGTGGATTAGCTATAAACCATAGTAAGAACGACTCATGAGTAGTAGTAATCATGCAATGACAAACCCCAACATGTGCTGTTTAAAACCAAGTCTTACACAGCTAAATATCACAGAACAGTGTCTCTTGCACAACTAGGGTACATGTAGGGAAAAAACATGGCAACCCTTTCTATTGAGAGGCTGCATGCCTGATCAGGACCACAGAATAATTTAGTGATATGGTATGTACCAGTAGCAGATAAATTATGAATTTGTTTCTACAATCAACATATGAGGATTTATGATGTTTTTATTTTGTAAACATCAGGACTTAAAAAGATATTCTGAGTGACTCATTAACTTCATACTAAGACCTCTGTATTCAGCAATAAGTTGCTGGTGAGAATTAGATCTGCAAGTTGTCTATGTGCTCCAAATCAGGTCTGCTCAAAAATCAATTTTTCACGCATTTGTTTACTGCACAGAAAATATTAGAGCTCAGGCTGCATTTATTCAAGCACTCCTTTTATCAGGTAGCACCAGCAAACAGCATCAGCAGAAGGACTCACCTGTTTCCTGATGATAACACAAAGAACAGATCTTGAGCTCATCATCTTCATGCCACATCCGAGTGTGTTTGAAAAACAATTCTGATCAGTGAACTGAGCAGCTATGAACTGGTAGTCACAGAGCACCTACATAATGAAACGTGAGTGGGCATGCTCAGTTATCCAGATGTCTTGGTCAGAAATTCTCAGGAATATCCCATACATCGGCTACCTATTGTTATTCTTCTTGGCCTACTATCTGAAGGAGATTTACCCACCACAAAATGCAGGATTTAGTCAGTCATTCACATGTTAACTGCTTCAAAGCATAATCTAACTATGAAGGAGTATACAGGAGAAAACCCCAGAACACCTTAAAGGACTGGATCCAGAGTTCTGGCCCAGTTCCACCTTTAGCCCAAGACTGCAGGGAATCCTGGTCTGGATGAAGGTCCTTGGGAAGGGGTATAACTAGCTAGACCCAGAAGGGCCCTGGGGAGAGAAGAAAGCCTACTGAAAGTGAATTCTGCCAAATTGTTAGTTATATCACTATTTTGTGTTTGGAACTGTGAAGGAAAAGCAGTGCTGTTTATGTTCTTGTTTCTTGTCACTAATTAAGATGTTTATGAGAGATTTTTTGCCAGATTCTGGCAAAAAAGTCTTTTCTCTGGCTACCCAGTTCAGGGATGTCTGTGCTAAGCTTAGCACAGACAGAAACCATGTCAAAAGAAAGAAAAAGGGAATTTTTTCTTTCCTCTTTTCTTCTGGGGCCTCACTGCAGCAACAGCTAAGAAATTAATTTATAGCAGGCTAAGGAGGATAACTCCGCCTGGAGAGAGGGACTTATACATAATGAGTCAGAGGCGAACAGAGTATTTTTTGTATGTTTTGCATATATACTTCTGAACAAGTCAAAGCCAGTAGGCTAGTATGGAGTGAGTGATACAGGTCCTCACTGAAGGGCAGCAAAAAAAACCTGAGGAGTGATGCATACCTTGACTGAACAGTTTGGCTAGCAGAAAATTAATTTTTATGGCTGTGAATCCCCCCTCCCCCAACTCCTGCTCCAACTTCACATTATAGTGCCAAAATGTCAAAATCACGGGCTCCGGATCCCATCCAATGCCCACCCCAACCCTTTCCCTTCTCCCCCCCCCCCCCACCTATTTTTCAAGGTTCTCATCAGGATCATGGTAGCCTCCTACCACGATTCAGGCCTAGCTCTTCTGGGGACACCGCTGCCATTGCTAGGTTGAAGTGGCCCATTTTCAGGGGATGGCTAGTTCAGTCCCATAGGGCCTCGGCCACACGGGTAGAAGGGAGCAATTTTTTTTTTAATGGAAAGTAACTGGATATATTCTTTTTTGAATATATCTAAGTCTAAGGTTATATGGCCATACGAGGCCAGATAACTTAGCTAGATATGCCCGATATCTAGACACCTACAACCCCCTGCCCCTACACACCTACAACCTTGCCAGTCCATACAATCACAGGGCTAACTCTCAGAAATCAATAAGCACCATTATTTATGAAAAGGCATTAATACAAATACTACACCAGGCCCTAGAACATTAATACACCACCTACTGGGCAAACAGAAGAAGCCAGACTGCTATAAATCCTTACAAAGAAACTTTATCCTAGCCAAATTACTGTGTTTCTGATACATACAGGCAGAACACAGATCAACCCTTACCTAATACAGATATAAGGTACTAAAAATTAGAAATAGAAATATGTAGACAAAACTGAAATAGAAAGCCTGATAGACAAGATGTTGAACAGTGGAATTCTAAAGAGCAAAATACAAAAACACAAGAAATGCACATTCCCAAAGATGTCAGATTCCCTTCATTAAAAACTATTTATTTTCCCTATTGTTGTTTGATATTTTCATTTTTCTAATCGGTTGGAACTGGTCTTTTTTTCCACTTTCGCCTTGTTTGTCTTTTCCTAATCCTTTTTTCAGGGTCTCTTTTCTCTTTCTGCTTCGCTCTCCTTCTATCTTCATTCTTTCCTCCCTTACACACATATACAGGCTCTTGCTCTCACATACAGGCTCTTGCATGAACACTTAGGCTCTCACTCACACAGGCTCCCAAACACACATACATACACAGTTTCTCGTTCTCTAAAGCCCAGCATCCTGCTTCAAACAATAGCTAATTCAGGTCCAAAAACCTGACAAGATTGCAAACAGTAAATAGATCCGCATGTTGGTATCGGGCTGCGATAAGTAGTGGCTATTTCTTATATCTACTTGGTTAGTAGTAGTCTATGGACTTCTCCTCCAGGGATTTGTCCAAACCTTTTTAAAACCTAGTTAAGCTAACTGCCTTAACCATATCTTCTGGTAATGAATTCCAGAGCTTAATTGTGCAATGAATAAAAAATAATTTTCTCCAATTTGTTTTAAGTGTACTACTTACTTCATGGAATGCCCCCTAGTCTTGGTATTTTTTGAAAGAGTAAATAAGCAGTTTACAGTTATCTGTTCAATTCCACTTATGATTTTATAGACCTCTGTCATAACTCTTCTCAGATGTCTCTTCTACAAACTAAGGTAACAAACAAAAAATGTGCAGACCCTCTGAAAAATATCAGTCACACATTACAATGATCAGAGGAATGATAAACAAGTTACATAACATATTCTGTTTATTAGCAATACATAATTTAACAAATCAATATTCTAAGGACACTATCAGCATCAAACATTTTATCATATAAACATTTTTTGTCAAATTTATTTTACCCCATACAAAATCAAATTTTCAACCCCATAAATATCACCACATAATACAACATCCATTCATACTATATTCCACACATACTCATTCAAACTTCAAACCCATACATGTATATAAAATCCATATCACAAAGGGACAATAATTACCTGAAACATGTTAAAAAACATTCCATTATTCTACTGAGTTCAGAGTTATTCTACTGAGTTCAGAGTCTTTAACAGATAATCAGATGATGTTAAACCAAAGAAGATCAACTCCTCAATAAAACTCCCTATTGAAGAGTTGATCTTCTTTCACTAATAAAGAAGTTTGAGAAATTTTTGCTGGAGCCCAGCCTAAGATCATTGCAGTGCCACAGTAACCTGTCGCTGGAAATAATACACACTTCCCTCAATGGTTACATTTGCTATTTGGAGTATATACGATGGTGATCATATTATGATTTTCTGAAAGAATGGGCACCAATGTTCGTCCACATAGCATACATATCAAAGGTGTCCAAAAGATCACGTGCATAAAAGCATTGAGAATAGGCCTACCAATATATTAGAATTCACCTGTATTAAGTGCTCATTTCTAATTTAATACTGAGTTGTCCTCTTTCAGCTCCTTGTTCGATCTGCTCTGCCAGTTCCACATATCTCTTACTAGATATTTAAGATTGTTCTGTTTTAGGTTTATTGGTTTATTATATTTTCAATAATGCATTTTTATCATTAAAAAATAAAAAGTGCGCTAAATTTTAGCATACATTTTCTTTACTCACATGCTGAAAGCGAGTTAACTTCCAGTGCCGTAAGCTAATGGTATGCAAATCCACTGGCAGCCAAAAATGCGCTCTAACGTATAGTATGCGCTTAACTTAGCACACCTTATTACATTTTCCCAATATGAATAGCATGCACAAAACATGATTTATGCACATAAAACTGGAAAGGTAGGCGGAGCAAGATGGCCGCCGCACACTAGATCGGCGAGGAACGCTGAGGAAGGCTGGCTGTTTCTTCTTTTAAAATTGCCTAAAACATGCCACATACAAAAAGAAAAGGGAGACTGAGGGGGGTGGATGACAGCTTACCCCCCTTAGAACCCTCACAGCCTCGAATCGACGGATTCTTCGCCGGATCCACAGCCTTAACGCCGGTGAGATTGGTCGCTGGAACGGAGACGCTGGAGCAAGCGGACCCACCCTTGACCCCGGACATCTCGTTGAGTCCCGGTGAGCCGAAGCGGCTTGCACCTTCATTTAACAACGGCGCAGAACTGAGCAGTCCGGTCGCAGCTGAGGCTCCCCAGGCGGTGAACCTGGGTGGAGCGATTGAGGCGACTCGAGGTGGTGAGAGCATCGGGGCGAGAGAGGAGAAGGCCAGTCCGGGAAAAACTACAGAGGCGGCCGCTCCCCGCCCGATGGAAGGTCGACAGCTGGGAGAACCAATCTCCTCACTGCAAGGATCAGCCAGGTGCGAGCAAGGTAATATGGAGGAGGGAGAAAACCGTTTAAGGGCAATGACTGCTGGTTTTGGGATATCTACATCAACAAATATTACGCTGCTTTGAAATCCATAGAAACATCTATTAAATCTCCCTCTCAAATAACTTTGGATACAAGAGAGCAAACGATAACTGATAATAAATTGATAAGATCATTTAATGAAAAAATGGATGGCGTGGAAAAGAGAGTGGATTCCATAGAGAAAATTCAACAGAAGTTCATAACTTCTGAGAATATTGCTAATAAAAGATTAGAGGGAATAGAGAACTCCTTAAGAGCTCACAATTTGAGAGTTCTTAATTTTCCTGTACAACATTTAACATCCCCTCTAGATATGTTTAAGATTTATATGAATCGTATATTAAAGATCCCAGAAGCAGCAACTCCTGTTATCGTTAAGGCTTACTACCTACAGCAAAGGGAAACTACAGAGCAAGCCGCAGCCGGGCCTCTTATGGAAAATTTGGACTTAACAAATTTTTTGGAAACTTCATTGGACTGAGATCAAAATAAGGAAGCCTCTCCTTATTTCATTTGCTTTCCTGTCTGAAAGAAATTATGTTTTAAAATTATTTCTAAGAAATAGGCAGGTATCCTTTTTTGGTCGTCCTATTTGGATTTATCCGGATGTTATAAAAGTAACTCAGTTGAGAAGTAAGGAATTCCTACAAATGAGACCAGAGGTATTACAGCTTGGAGCGAGCTTTGTGTTAAAATATCCAGCTAAGTGTTGCATAAGATATAGGAATGTACAATATGTATATTTAGAACCAGACCAGCTCAGACCCTTTATACGGTCATTATCCCTGCAGAATCCTACTACTGCTTCTGCTATATAGAATAAAGGTTGTGTACTAGTGTGTAGCGATCTGATTTGTAACATAGAATTTGCTTATATGATGCTCTTCATTACTTTCCTCCGTCCCCTCCATATTCTTATAATTTTGTTGATTGGTCATTATGTATTTAATTCTTATTTTTATTTTTCTTGAATTATAATTTGTAATGTCAACAACTTCTTTTCTGTACAAGATTGATGTCTTGGGTATATTTTCAAAAATTTGAAAATAAAGAATTATAAAAAAAAACAAAACTGGAAAGGTCAGCACTGAAGATAGGTGGAGCCAGGAAAAGTAAGTTTAGAGAGGGCCTGTAGGGCAGGTTCGTGGCTTGGTGGGGGTTGTTAGGGGAGTTGGAGGTAGGTTAGTGAATGAATGGGGGGACAGTTAATTGGGTGTGGGATGTAGGTAGTTGGGTGGGAGCGGTTAGTGGGTTGGTAGGGGTAGGTGGGTGAAGGTCATCCCAAGGTAGAGGGTCTCTGGCTTGGGGTTCCCTGGGCAAAGGGTATCCCAGTGCTTAGCCCATTTTTTTAGGATAAGAAATCTCCATCTCTGACCCAGGAATTAGCTCACATTTTTGGGGCAAGTGTTAGTCTATGGTCTTGTGCCAGTGAGGTTCCGGACCTGGGATTGTCAGGTAGCATGGTCCACCCCAGACAGGGGAGATCAGAGTCCAGGACCTCCACACCCAGAAATGGTCCCAGAAATGCGAGTTAACTTTACTCCACCTCTGACCCAGAAATTACATTTGCAGCATTATTTAAAAAAAATAAAAAAATAAAAAAAAGATAAGCCTTCAAGGCTTTAATACACTTCCCTGCATTGGGGAATAGTAGCTAATGCCTTTATTAACATAGTATTTACAAGGAGATGCGCTAATTTATGCACACTTTTCTTAGTGCGCTAAAATCCTTATTAAATCTTAAGTAAAGTTACATGCACAAAAATATGTACAGAAATGTGAGCAAAAATGTGCACTCAAAGGCAAGGCAAAGGACACTTAAGTATCAGGCCTCTGGGTCAGCTGTACATGCTGATACTGCTGCACTGTGGAAATGAACAGGCTTGATATAGTCCAACATCAGCAATGAGGAGGGTCAGGGTCAGCAGCGCCCTTAATTAAGCCAAGCTGCTTTGCCATGGTTTCAAAATGTGGCCTGAACCGGGAGCAGTGCTGAATCTCTCCTTAGCAGGGGTTCTCAACCCAGTCCTCACGACACACCCAGCCGGTCCAGGTTTTCAGGATCTCCACAATGAATATATCTGAGGCAGACTGGCATGCACTGTATTTGCGGAGATCCTGAAAATGTGACCAGCCGGGTGTGTCCCGAGGACTGGGTTGAGAACCCCTGCTCTATAGCATGGAGAAAAAATAAACACACGTGGTGAAGCTGCTACCACCTCCTCTCACACAGAAACGTCCCTCTCAGCAGAATGTCTGTGGCTTTCTCTTTTTTTTTCTCTTGTGGTCAAAATGGGAGAGGAGCCCCGATCTCCTCCTTCCCACTGACCAGAGCGTCCTGTCTCGCGGTGGAAGAGGATTAACCCGAGTTGTGGTTTCCCTTCCATTCCTCGTGGCTCCGGCTCTCCAGCCAAAACAAAACCAGTATTTTCCTTTTTTTTTTTTTCTTTCCTAGAGGCCAAAGGGGAAAAAAAAATTGCTCTAGTGATTAGCA
The DNA here is from genome assembly GCF_901001135.1 of Rhinatrema bivittatum. Classification (NCBI taxonomy): domain Eukaryota; kingdom Metazoa; phylum Chordata; class Amphibia; order Gymnophiona; family Rhinatrematidae; genus Rhinatrema; species Rhinatrema bivittatum. Next base: position 39,316,782 of record NC_042628.1, read on the forward strand.
TGGAGTTAAGCCGGCCAAGAATCAACTCACTCCTGGCTCATGACAGATTCCAGCTGTCCCCATCACATACACTCAGAGTTGGTCCATTAGTCTCAAACAGCTAGGGCAGGAGTGGCCAACTCCAGTCCTCAAGAGGCATAAACAAGCCAGGTTTTCAGGATAACTGCAATGAATATGCGAGTGTGAGATTTGCATGCACTGCCTCCATTGTATGCAAATCTATCTCATGCATATTCATTGTAGATATCCTGAAATCCTGGCCTGTTTGTGGCTCTCAGAGACTGGAATCGGCCACCACTTAGCTAGGGTATGAAGGGATTGCATATATTTTAGGTAAGACGGATAAGCAAGGGGGGGACATTTCTATATCTTGTCTCTGAAACTCATCTCCATTTATTGTTTTTTTCCCCCTTTTTCCCCCTTTCCCCCTTTCCCCCTTTTTCCCCCTTTTTCCCCCTTTCCCCCTTTCCCACTGCTTGGGTTGCCATCCAGCCTATCATATTGCCAGGACTGATTAACCTGGACATAAGTCAGAGACCTGGATCCTCTCCCTTCCATGCCCCTTCCCCATCTCCAGTCTTTCTACATTTCTCCCTTTTTCTTCCCTCCTCTCTAGCTCCCCCTCCCCCCCCAGCAAAACAAAAAATGCACACATGCTGATTTGTATCCAACAAAGGCAGGCACTATTATGAGAAATGGCATTGGTAGGCAGGAGTGACTGGGAATGGCTCTGGCCCACAGGTGGGAGGTGGGGGGGGGGGGGGGCGGAGAGGAGGGAAGGATCTGACTTATGGTATAAGCAGTCATCTAGGAAGCCCTCAGGAGGTAGGAGAGTGTCGGGAAGGCTTGTAGGTGGTGGGAGAAAGCCTGTAGGGGCTATTTAACAATAGTAGCTGGGGTTTGGCTTTAATGTGCACAATTGTAAGCATGCACTAAAACTAAACGACACCCCCCCAAAAAACATGAAATTAATATTTTCCTGCCCACGCCAGGGCCTCCGGATTCTTTTGGTATTGGGACTCTTCATAGAGTCCCACTCCTGGAGAAATCTCTAAAAGTCTCCTGGGAATCACAGTGCACCACCCACTGGCCTGGAGCACTTACTATGAAATCAGAGGAGTGCACTGGATCATACCCTTCCCTGTATGAGGACATAGCTTTGCTTTAAGTTAGACAAAGAGGCATTACACTAGGAAATGAAGGCATTAAGGACTGGCCTAGGAAATCACTGAACAGATAAGAGAGAAGATTTAGCCAACAGAACATAAGAACATGCCATATTGGGTTAGGCCAAGGGTCCATCAAGCCCAGCATCCTGTTTCCAACAGTGGCCAATCCAGGCCTTAAGAACCTGGCAAGTACCCAAAAACTAAGTCTGTTCCATGTTACTGTTGCCAGTAATAGCAGTGGCTATTTAAGTCAACTTCTCCAATCCTTTTTTAAAGACAGCTACACTAACTGCACTAACCACATCCTCTGGCAACAAATTCCAGAGCTTAATTGTGCGCCGAGTGAAAAAGAACTTTCTCCGATTAGTCTTAAATGTGCCACATGCTAACTTCATGGAGTGCCCCCTAGTCCTTTTATTATCCAAAAGAGTATATAACTGATTCACATTTACCCGTTCTAGACCTCTCATGATTTTAAACACCTCTATCATATCCCCCCCTCAGCCGTCTCTTCTCCAAGCTGAAAAGTCCTAACCTCTTTAGCCTTTCCTCATAGGGGAGCTGTTCCATCCCCTTTATCATTTTGGTCGCCCTTCTCTGTAGCTTCTCCATCGCAACTATATCTTTTTTGAGATGCGGCGACCAGAATTGTACACAGTATTCCAGGTGCGGTCTCACCATGGAGCGATACAGAGGCATTATGACATTTTCCATTTCATTCACCTTTCCCTTTCTAATAATTCCTAACATTCTGTTTGCTTTTTTGACTGCCGCAGCACAGTGAACCGATGATTTCAATGTGTTATCCACTATGATACATCTCTTTCTTGGGTGGTAGCTCCTAATATGGAACTTAACTGTGTAACTAACTATTGCATGCAAATAGTCATAACAAGGTTACTCAGCTAAGAACCCCTCCAACACTGTCATTTAGGCTGTTTATATGCCCTGGTTCAACATTTTCAAGCTTTGCCTGCTCACTTTATAGCTTAAAATCACTTTACGCTACACATTCATTAACTACATAGAGAAACTAAAATGAATACATCCAGTTCAGGATATGTTTATTTTTGCTGAGTGCATATCAGAATACTTGTCTTTTGTAGTCTGCTAACATCAGATCCAGAAAGATCGCATCTTTTCTACTCTGTTGGCTCTGGGGATAATTCATTAAACAAAATTCCCAAAGTCTCTTTTAATCTTGTTTAGAATCTAAGCTCCATGGAGCAGGGACCGTCTCTTGCATGTATTTTGCACAGTTCTGCTACATCGAGTAATTCATTAAGGATTTCCGGAACCTGTTCTCTAAAAAGCCTGGATTTAGTCGTTGCGCACTGGTGCCTTAGAAGAATCACATTGCTGGTGGGCTCGTTAAGCATTCTGGCACGAAGGCTAGCGCACCCCCTTCTTGAGGAAAGTATTACAAGGCATACTGTAGTAGAGTAGCACCCACAAGGGGGGAGTGTAAATTTAGGTATCCACAGGCTCTAAAATGTCACAACAATATTATTAAATACAGTACCTGGGAGGGCCCTTTTTACATGGAAAACCAGAATGGAAAAAAAAATGAAGCGAGCAGCAGGTGGCAATTAAGTGGCAAGGTCATTAATTTAATAAAGCAGCATTACCAAAAACCTCTATAAATCATTCAGCAGCCCAGCAGTTACAAGAAGCTCAAGCAAACAATAAGTTGCAGATTTTATCTTATTTTTAAAAACAAAAGCAAGTGAAGTTTATGGACGTTGGGCTTTCGGGCTCTGCTAATTATCATGTTAGCTAGTGTCACATTTACAGAACACATGGGGGTGAACACACTATAAAACCACCTCAAGGGTACCAACTTTTAAGAAACTGGGAGCATGGCAAGGACGAAAGCTGCATAATCCTCTTGTTTTCGGTAAATGTAAGTATTGTTAATAACGGAAGGGCCCGTTTGCCATACTAAAGAGGAAAGACATTCTTTTAACAAAAATAGGACAATTTTCAAAGCCATCTACCCAGGTCAACAGTAATTAACCCAGGTAAAATGAGAATTTTCCTCCTTTGCCTGGCTAGAAGTATAATTGGGGTTACATAGTGTGCGTTACTTGTAGACAGATTACAAAGCGGGCGTTCCTGTGGGCATGTTTAGGTCAGGGAGGAAAACAGCTGTGTGCATTAGGATTTTCAAACGTGTGAAGACTGTTCTGCATCCCTTCCCCCTAATCTCCCCCAGTCTCCCGCATAAATAGCAAGTGGAAATGTACACAGGATAAAAGTTCCTGGAGGCAATGCAAACACTGCTGGCTATTTAAAATTGCACCCCCTACCCCAAAGTCCCATGCAACCTTTTGGGTGTGCACTTAAGTATTTTTTTTTTTTTTTTTTGCAAGAGGGCATGAAGAGACCCCTGTTGGAAGTGCTCAGTTCTTCTCCAAGATTGAAGAGAGAGAGTTATCCATCTAAATGGCCAACTGGTGCTATTAAACACCGTATGTGGCTAAATTCTAGAATTTAGCAGCATACGTTGTGGGTGTTTTGGAGAGCAGCAGATTTAGCCGCATAACTTATGCAGCTAACTGTGGTTACACCCTAGGGCTGGCCTAAAGTCAGTCGGATAATCTTATCTGACTAACTTTAAGAAAGCTGGATATATTAGTATATGCCCCTCCCCCCCCCAAACCAACTTGAACAAAATCCCTCACCTCTCATTGAATTCATCACAGTCAACCTTAACACAGAAACACCCATCATCATCCTAGGAGACTTTAGCCTCCACGTAGATGTCACCCACCTCTTATCATCCTGCGAATCACTACTTAACTCCTTGAATGCAACTCATCAACACTCCCATGCACAAAGCACGACACTCTCTCGATTTGACCTTCATCAACTCCCCTATCCTCGCCCATCAGCCCCCTTCATGCACACCTGTTCCATGGTCAGACCATTCACTTATAAAAGCACACTTATCATTAAAGACCTTCACCACCACCACCCCCAAACACAACAATAACATTCAATTCAGGAAACCCTGTAACAAAGATGACTTAATCGCTGCACTCAATAACTCCCTCCACAACTTAGATCTTACCAACCCCTCATAGCCCTCTCCTCCTGGACCAGCCTCACAACAAGCATAGCTAATAACCTCTGTCCCCTCACAACCAAGGAAATAAATCACACTCAGCACGCAAAAAAACCATGGTACACCCCAGCCCTAAAAAAACTCAAACGTGATCTCAGACTGCTCGAAAAACAATGGCGCAAGAACCCCACACCCACCCAACTTGCCCAATACAGATCCTCCTTACACACCTATAGAGTTCCATCCTCAAGACTAAACGTGACCACTATGCAGCAAAAATTCATGACTACCAATATTACCCCAAGGCCCTTTTCGCCTAGGTTACAGAACTTACCAAAATAGCACCACCCCCCATCCCTGATGAGGATTCCAAAGTCAAATGCGAAGAACTCTCTCTTTTCTTCCACAACAAAATTGGGAAACTCCTGCTTCGTTTCTCCCCCCCCCCCCCCCCCTTAGCATCCTCACTTCGCAATAAACATAACTCTTCTATGGACACGCTAGACACCACCTCTACTACAGAAATTTAAATGTTTTTAAAGAAACTCAAGCCCTCCTCACACCCCTATGACACACTACCTACCAAAGCACTGCTAGGCATCTCAAACATAATCAAAATAATCAACTGCTCACTCACCACTGGCATGGTCCCCGATACATTAAAATTGGCCGTGGTCAAACCCATGCTAAAAAAAAAAACAATCTCGACCCCACAGACCTCTCCAACTACCGACCTATCTCCAACCTCCCATTCCTCGCCAAAGTCCTGGAAATAAATCGTTAACACCCCCAATTATCAACCTATCTCGAAACCCACAACATTCTTGCACCCAGTCAATTCGGTTTCCGAAAATTCTTCAACACGGAAACCCTACAGCTCACACTTACAGACACCATCCTCAAAGGATTAGACCATGGCCACTCATACATCCTCGCACTTCTTGACATCTCTGCCGCCTTTGATACCGTAAACCATGACATCCTAATCAGACGCCTCACAGAAATCGGTATCAAGGGATCGGCCCTTCTTTGGTTCACCTCATACCTGGCAAACAGGCAATATATAGTCAAAATTGGAAACTCCGAATCCTCTCCCACTCAACTTACCCAAGGCGTCCCCTCAAGGTTCCTCACTCTCCTCCACCCTCTTTAATATTTACCTCCTTCCCCTTTGCCAGCTCCTCACAGATCTCGGCATCCCACATTTCATCTACAAGGACGATGTCCAAATTCTCATTCCCATCCAAGAATCCATAACCAAGTCTATCATAATCTGGGAGAACTGCCTTAGCGCAATAAATAATCTCACCAATCTACACCTTGCTCTGAACACAACAAAAACTGATCTTATCATCATCTCTCAACATAACATCGCTAATCACCTCTCACTCAATAATCCCCCCGCAACTACGACTTCCTTTCAGCAACATGCACGAAGCCTTGGAGTTACTATAGATAGTCAACTGAACTTTAAAAAATGTATCAACGCTACTATAAAAGATTCCTTTTACAAACTCCATCCTTAAAAAACTGAAACCACTCCTCCACATTAATGACTTCCGCACTGTCCTGCAAGCCACAAAACTTACAAAAATTGACTACTGCAATTCTCTTCTCCTAGGTCTCCCCGCTTCCTCCATCAAACCTTTACAAATCCTTCAAAATGCAGCAGCCAGAATACTAACCAACACACGTAAAACAGATCACATTACCCCAATACTCAAGGAACTACACTGGCTCCCAATCCCTGCCCGCATCCTCTATAAGAACGTCTCTATTATTCATAAAACAATCCACAACAGTAACATGAACTGGCTCGACAATTCCCTCCGTCTTCACGCCTCCAAGTGAACCACCAGATCAGCATATAAAGGCACCCTCCACATCCCCCCACACAAGACCCATCATCTGATATCCACTATAGCAGTACCCACCCACTGGAACGCCATGCCGCCTGACCTTCGTCTTGAGACATGTATTCAAAAATTCAAAAAAAGCTAAAAACATGGCTTTTTAAGCAAGCATTCCCAGAATAATCTCTTTGCCCCTCCACAACTACACCACAAGCTCCGCACCTCCGTCAAACCCCCCAATCCTCCCCTTCTTGCACCCTCCTCTCTCCCCCCTCCTACCTAGTGTTCCCTACACTCCACCTGTCAACCCTCTGATCTTTGCCGTTCCCTCACCCCCTCCCCCTTCCGACAACAAAACAGCTGAACTCATCATCATTTTGTAAATAATATTTGTAATGTTTTGCCTTAAGCTCTGCTTCTCCCCCTCCAAGTTGCACTCCCCTGTTCAATGTACCTTCTCTCTTGTTTCGAGTTACATGTAAACTGATATGATGTTCACACGAATACCGGTATATAAAAACGTTAAATAACTAAATATATTCAGTGGAGCAGTCGTGAATATATCCAACATTGGAGCAGTGAGTCAAATTAATTTGGGGAATATTATCCCTATGGCTTCATTCAGCCTAAATTAAATCTGTCTGGAGAAGCTGCTTTTATACTCTAAAAAGTAGTGAAGAAGTACTTATTAGATTCTGACAGCCTATGGTGAATGTAAAAAGGCTGATTAAGCTACCATAAATACTTGCAACTCTACCTCTCATTAAAAGGAAATTCTTTGAGAACATCAAGCTTGAATTGTGATTCACCCTTCCCCTCTGCTGATGAGCCTTGGAGATTATTGTCCATTGTCCACATCCCCCCCCCCCCCCCCCCCCCCCCCCGTCTCCCAATTCCTGCAGTGGACAAGATGATCCCCTGTGCACCAGTTTCAAGTTAAAAAGTGAGCCAAGGTCACAGCAGTAACATACCTTGGCAGAAAATTAGAAGAAAGGCACAGGAATAAACCCAGCAGAGCCAAGGCACAACCAAGAAGAACCGTAGACAATACTGCTGCTTCAAGACGTCTCCTATAGTTTCAAGCAGTATACTTGCCTCATTAGTTCATTTAGATGTATAGAAACAAGGTCTACAAACAAGATGGAAGTGATGACTTTTTATTGGGTGACTATAATAGGTCTAACTAGCACTAAAGTGTTAAGCTCAATAGCCTGATCAAGAGCCTAGCTCTCGAAAGCAGGTCACAAATGTAAGGTAGCCCACTAAAAAAGTATTGCCTACACTCCTGTTTGTTGACCTTTGGATCTACTTTCACTATTACGAAAGAATGAGAAGACCTTTACCTGCAGTCAGATATTCATTATTTTGATGAAAGTATTTTGTTTCTGGAATATTTTATTTTACTTTTTGAGGTGTATATAGAAAAAAAATTATGGAAATTGTAATTTAAAAAAAACTAACATAAGAACATAAGAAGTTGCCATATTGATCAGACCAAGGGTCCATTAAGCCCAGCATCCTGTTTCCAACAGTGGCCAATAAAAGTTACAAGTATATGGCAAGTACCCAAATATTAAGCAGATTCCATGCTACTGATGCCAGTAATAGCAGTGGCTATTCCCTAATCAACTTGATTAATAGCAGTTAATGGACTTCTCCTTCTAGGAATTTATCCAAACCTTTTTTAAACCCAGCTACACTAACCCCCATCTTCCGGCAACAAATTCCAGAGCTTAATTGTGCATTGGGTGAAAAAGAATTTTCTCTGTTTTTAAATGTGCTATTTGCTAACTTCATGGTGTGCCCCCTAGTCCTGCTACAGTTTGGCCCATGGAAAAGGAGCCTGCCTACAATGCACTGGTATTGGAGGTGGGCTTCTTTTCCATGGGCCACCCTGTATTATCCGAAAGATTAACAGATTCACATTTACCATTCCAGTCCTCTCATGATTTTATAGACCCCTATCATATCCCCCCTCAGCAGTCTCTTCTCCAAGCTGAACAGCCCTAACCTCTTTAGCCTTTCCTCATAGGGGAGCTGTTCCATCCCCTTTGATGGTCCTTAGAATCAGAGATCCTAAAAAAAAAAGAAAAGAAAAAGGTGTGGTGCTCACCACTGTATTTTTCTGATCCAGTACGATAGGATAAGAGGAAGGGATGTACAGCTGTGAGCTTGTGAACCAGGACGGGGTCAGAACAAGATATGAAAGAGAAAAAAAGGCATTATATTGCTGAGTCTATTCTTCCAGTCTTGGAGTTCTGAGCCAGGTTAAAGGTTATATTTATGGTTGTTTGCTCTTTTATCAACATCGAAAATATGTTGGCAGTCTAAATGAATTAAACAAAAAAAACAAAAAACAAACAATCCTGTGTAGACACTCGTATACCAGAGACACACAGTCACACATCATACCCAAGGACAATAATATGCACACACTCACAGGCTAGACATACAAATCAAGCACAGGCACCTATACACTCAAGCACTCCCATGCAGCATGCCTCATGCATCATACATTCACAAATCCTACATGCACTATGCATATGATCACAGAACACATACTCTCATACTACATACAACTGGGATAGAGGAATATTTAGAAAATTTGGGAGCCAGCTACAAAGCTTTAGGAGCCAGAGATTTTTTTTCCCTTTGCTTTTTTATTTTTTTGTAGCTATTTCTTTGTGCTTATTTTGTCATTTATTTTGACTCTCTCCTCTAGCTTTTCTGCTTTTCTCTCTCCATCTGCTTCCTCCAAGCTGTTGTCCCCCTCCTTTCAGCCTCCAATGCAAAGCTGCCTCCCTGCCCCTCTCCCCATATTTGCTCCCCACCCCCCATCTCTACCTGCAACCTGGCTCCCCATGGGCAGGACATGAAGAGGGGTACTAGAACCCTTGGCATCACCACAAGTAGTGGTGCTCGTCTGCATGCGCACCTGGGAGGGGGCCAGAGAGAGAGAGAGAGAGAGGCAGCGGCAGGCCGGGCACAGAGGCCTGCCACATGGCCCAGGAATGAGGAGCTCAGTGGAGGAGGAAGCCGAAGCGAGGCCTCCACACGCGCAAAGGGAGGCCCTTCCCCGGCTATGGTGATTGGCGTCCCGAGCCCTAGGTTGGAGGTAAGCGCGGCGGTCTGCAAGACAGGCCCGCGGCCTGCCGATCGCAACACACACATAACAACAAAGCGGGGAGTGGTAGGTCCTTGTCAAATTGCTCAGGTGTGCTTCCCTCTCACCTCTCTCTACATTTGATCTTAAAGCCTCATGACTCAGATGCTTCACGGACAACTAATATCAAAACCGATGGGTGAAGGGTTGAAATTCCCAAGCTTCAATGATTTTTCCACCTCTCCATCCCTATACTAAAAGGGCTCGGTAGAGAATGAGACAAGAGAGAGTTCTTCAGGAATGTTCTGAGATCCCAGCGGGTACTGCTTCCCACATACCATGTCAGGAGTGGACCTCACTCATACCAATCTCAATCTCTCAAATTTACTGCTCGTGCCCTTCTTAATCCTCGCATTGTGCCAAAGAGAGCTGAAGTTCATAAAGTATAATGCACCAATGTAAGTTTCCTCAGACAATTATGACATTATGTTAACTGTACATATTACCTCCTATGAACTGCAGCAGGCAGGCTCTCTTTGGCACAATGCAAATCTTAAGAACAGCAATAGCAGTAATTCTGCAAGATTGAGATCGTACCCAGCATACACTGCATTACGCGTGAGGTTCACACCCGTCGTGTGTGCAAAACTAACCCATTTGGAAACATTAAGCCCAGTGACCCAGTCAGCATTCCAGCTGTCTGAACCTTTTCACACTATCTTGAGAATAGTGGGCAGGAATCACAGCAGAATTTGACTTATGTCACCAAATTTACAGTAGTGTCTTAAAAATAAGGCCTAGGGGGTTGTGTGTGTGCTCCATTTTTCTAAATCACATCAATCAGCACGCTGATGATCATTTTTGTACTTTTTCTTAACTGCAAAAAGAATGGGACTCATGATCAGAGAAACTAAGGTATTTAAAAATGTGCTATACAAAAAGTCCTACCATTTGACATTGTGCATCAAAAATTGCATCTGTATTATTTGGAGGGTTGTTTTTTTTTTGCCTGGTTGTTTCTCCTTATTTTCTATTCAACTTAATGAGAACCAGTGCAGGGATTCAGGCACCATGAACCTTAATGCACAATTAAACAGAGATTCTTCCCCTGTTTTAACAGACTCTTGCACTCTTCCTAGTCTGGTTACTGTTGCAACGGTCCCTGTGGCCAGGAGCCACACAACAGGGTTCCCTCTGGAGCCCTGTGTCTGGGCTCTAAAACTAAAAACCGGGAATCGCCCCTTATTGAAGATCATAGGGTTGGGAGTGCTGGCTCCGCAGCATCTCCAACCCCGGCTGACCCAAGGTGCAAGGGACTCATTCCAGGAATTAAACCGGGGGCCCTCCCTACGGCAGCATTGCCACTGAGCCACCGGGTTTTGCTGTCGGTTGTTTCCCTTTACTTGTCATTTTCTTTAAATTTGCAGGGAAGTCATCTCTGTTACTTACACATAAAAAAAAAAAATGTGCAAATCTGCAGAATTACAGTAAAAGGTTCAGAAAGTGGACTATCAATCATCGGTGTAATCCCACACATTGAAGCTGAGGAAATGGAAGTTAATGACTTTACTCAGTGTGAATCACTCTGCTTCCTAGTGGTGGTGTCACCTGAAGGAAAAAAAAAAAAAAGACGTGAACAACATCTGGGGAAGTGAGCAGACGCAAACTAGAAAGCAGGACCTGTGACATTTCAGAGATGAGATCCATAGAGAGATGGGCTGCAATCACCAAACAGGGGCTCCAATTACTTTGGCTTCCAAACTAGCAGCAACGTGAAAAAGAAAGAGAAAACCAGAAAGCAGAGAGATGGAGGAGGAAAGAAAGACAGACAAGAGAGGGAGGGCGGGCTGGGGAGGGAATGGACAGAGAGAGTCCAAGAACGGAAGACATATGAGACACCGAGTCAAGGAGAGAAACCATGTAGTGAAGGAAATAGAGAAAGAGGACAGAAGGAGAGAAGAGGCAAGGAAACTAGAAAAGGAAATGGGGGGGGGGGGGAGAACAGGCTGGGGGAAGGTCAGAAAGGAAGAAACAAGATGGGAAAATTACAAAAAGAGAGTGAGAGATCGTAGAGAGAAAAAGAAGAGTAGAGTTACCAACTAGTCAGTTTTCATCAAGGGAGGCTGGCAACTTGCAAGACCTTTAAACAGGCAATGCAAATGCCAATATTCTACCAGCTGTCGGCCTCCTGTAATCAAAACCCGATGCCATACAGCAGGGGATGGGATGGAATCTGGACTTTCTTTTTTTCAAAATGGTAACCCTAAAGTAAAGATGGAAGGAAAGTAAAGATGGAAGGAAAATAAAGTGTAAAGAAATGGGAGACATACAGCAGAGAGGAAAGAGAAAGAAAGAAAAACTGGTGGAAAAATGATGGAAAGAATGATGAAATAAGACAGAGAAAGAGGAATATAAATCTAAGGAAGAGGATAAAGAGAGTGCATGAGCAAGACAACACAAGTGACTGAACGTACCCAAAGAAGTTTATCAATTATTCCGATGGCACTGAAGTCCAAATCTTTGGTCACTATAGAAGTGTGTTTCTAAGCCTTGTCCTGTAGGCACACCTAAATATTCTAGCTTTGTGGAATGGCTATCATGACTATGCATGAGGTAGATTTGCATACTCTGCCTCCAATGTGTGAAAATCTCTCTCTTACACACGCAACACACGAGATATCCTGAAAACCAGACTGGTTCGGTGTGCCTCCAGGCCCGGGATTGAGAAACACTGCCCTAGCGTCACAAATACCCTGCTGGCACGAGCGCCCACCAACGTGGCAATTTAAGATGTTCAGCACTTATACCACCAGAACTGAAAAGGCTTGCTATCCTGTGCACAAGGAGAACATGAAATAAAAGAGGTTGGCTTGACAGGGAGCTTTTCAATGACATAAGGCTTAAATGGCAGTCTTGCAAAAAGTGGAAAATAGGCCACAGTACAAAAGGATGAGCATAAAGGAATATAACTAGCTTGTGGGGAAAAAAACATCAGGAAAGCCAGCGCACAATACGAGATACAATTAGCAAAGGACAAAAGGGTAATAAGAAAACTTTCTATAAATACATTATAAATATAAGGACAACCAATGAAAGTGGAGGCTTTCTAGTGAATTGAGAAGGAAAAGTAATAAAAGATGACACCAAGAAGGCTGAGGTATTTAATTTTTTTGTACTTTAGTCTTCACTAAGAATAACAGGGAGACTGAAATCAAATAACTACATAGCGACAGCACTAGGGATAGGTATTTGGGTCAAAACACGAAAAGAACAAATTAAAGAGTGTTTAGATAGATTCGGTTTTAAAATCAGCAGCAGCCCTAATGGCACGCATCCTCCAGCAGCTGGAGAACCGGTGGAAGTTATCACAGAGCCACTAGCAATGATTTTGGTGAACTTGGGGTGAATGAGTGAAGTCCTAGAAAACTGGAAAAGAGCAAATGTAAAATTTAAATTGTTAGCTTCAAGTATACTGGTAGGGGTGGAGCTTGGAAGGCACAGGACAGCCATTTCCCACCCCATTGAGAAAGAAGAAGGAAAGCCTGCAGAGGCATGGCTTCAGGAATGCTTTCCAACTTAGATATTTAGAAGGTTGGGGGGATGTGGGGGGGTTATGGTGGGGGTGTATTTGTGGGAACGGAGGGTGTGGCTATATGAGGAAGGTGCAGATAGGACTGTATGTCAGTGTGCGCACTTGGGTGGTGGAGTTGCACATGTGGGGGGTATAGGGCAGTGTATAGTGCAGGTAACTGGGGGATGGATATGTGTTTTGTGTGGGAGTGTTTGGGTGAGTAGGGGTTATATGGGTAGGAGGGATTTGTGAAGGGCTTGTGCATGTATGCGGGTTGTGGGTTTATTTCTTTGAAGAGGATTATGGATGTGTTTTTGTAAGAAGCGAATGTGGTTGTGAGGGAGTGTGTGGAGGTGTTTATGGATGGGAGTTGGCTCTGTGGAGGTAGGGGGTACAGTTGTGTATTTAAATCTAGGGGGATAAGTGCATATGTGTATGTGTCATGTGTTTCAGTAGGTTTGCGTGTGAAGGGATGTAGGCGCATCACACTGGCAGGACTGTATGTATAAGGAGTGCGGTGAGTGGGATTTTTAGAGGTACGACTGTGTATCTAGGCAGACTGTTGGGGTGTGGTTGGGGCAAAAGTATGTGGAGGGGGGTATGAGTGCATTTGTGTAGGAGCAGGTGAACTGAAGTTGTGTCATTTATTTTCCCTCTCCTAGTGGGGAGTGTATGTGTGTGAGTGTGTGTGTGTGTGTGTGTGTGTGTGTGTTTGTGTGAGAGAGAGAGTGAGAGAGAGTGAGTGTGAGTGAGAAAGAGTGTAGTTTTGGTCACCCATCTAAAGAAAGATATAGTGGAACTACAAAAAGTACAGGGAAGGGCAATAAAGATGATAAAGGCAATGGAAAGTCTTCCTTATGAAGAAAGGTTAGGGCTCTTTAAGCTTAGAAAAGGGACATGATAGAGGTTCCTAAAATCACGAAAGAGGGGAAACAGGTAAATAAGGAATGGATGTGGGAGGCCAATGGGTGGCATGCATTCTAATTCAATGTCCAGAGCCAGATGTGTGTCAGTCACAGGCCATCTCCCCCCCTCACCTCTTCATATCTGGCTCTGGACATTGAATTATAATGCATGCCACCCACTGGCCTCCCACAACCTGCTCCGGCCATGCGTTCCAAGCCAATGTCACCCAGTATCAGCGCTGAGCACACATGGTTTAGGGCGTCGGGGATAAACACCATCACTTTTATATAAAGTAGATCTGGATGATGGAAGACAGTAGCCAGTACTCAGTTAGGAGGAGTTGCAAGTATCCTGGAGGATGGGATTAAAATTCAAATCTACCTTAATATTTTGGAGAAATGGTCATAAGTAAACAGAATGGAATATAACAAGAACAAATTCAAGGTACTACGCCTAGGAAAGATAAACCAAAATAATATGTATAAAATGGGGAATGACTGGTTATAGAGTAATACCTTTGGGGATTTTATTGAAAGGCAGCATAGAAATCCAAATACATTTTTTTGGGATCCTCAAATGTTTTGGCTTTATTATTCAGTGACTTTTGTCTTCACTGATCAGCACAATCAGAATTTTGCTTTCAATTTTCGTAGTTTTCCCATTGCCAGAAATGTTTTACTTTTCTGTGCTATGATTTTATTAAATCTGCTGCCGTCAAAATTAAATTTATTTCCCAGAATGTAGGCGCATCACACTGGATCTTGAAGTCTTTCGGGATTTTCAACAGTCAAGGGAATATGAAGATATGAATCCCCATTGATCCTGAGAATATGTTTGTTGCTGGTGTTATGGGAAAGCATTCTATGCATTCCTTCAGTTTCAAATTGCTTCATAAGCTGAATTTTCAAGTAGCTCTGGGCAGATATGGCTCCATAAATTTCACTGGATCATCACCTTCCATTCCCTTTGGAATTCCCCAGCTTCTTAGATTGTTTCTCCTACTATTTGCATCTCTGAAGTCCTTTCTCAGTGCAGCAATGATTCCCACTTTGACCTGCAGAAGTGTCACAGTATTTTCCAACCTGGAAAGCCTTTACTCCAATTCATCCACTTTTTTTTTTTTTTTTTTAATAAAATAAATTGTGCTGTAAGGGAAGCCATCTCTGTTTCTAATTTTTTTTTTTTTAGTTGCTCCTTGAGTTTCTGTCCTTAATTCTTTCAAGGATTGCAACTCTTTAATGATCATTGTAGGGGAGACTTCAGTTTCAACCCCCTTGCCAGCAGCCATTTTCTGTGGAAATGGAGGGCCCTGTTTGGATCTTTTGACTCTGTGTGATACCACAAAAGTAATTTTGCCCAAGTTACCAGTGTCCATGACCATTCCCTCTTAGGATAAGCATTTGGTAGGGACAGCAATTTTACTTGCAGGGTTTTCCAATTTTTGGTGTAAGCCTCAGAGCAAACCTCTCACACATCCATCCTGCAGCAACACTCTGGTTACCTTTCCCTATTCTTTAAACAATGGTAATCTTAGTTTTTTGTGTTTTTTTTAAGTGTCAGAAGACTTCAGCTTCACAATTCTCAAGCTGAAGGAACATATTGAAAAGCTCTCTTATCAGCATAAGAGCGTGGCATGTGGTGCCAGTGCACAGGATAAGAGTCCCTGTAACTGTGTGAGGCTTTTTGGGTTTGAGAGTTTTACAGCCCTCTTTCCCCGTCATCTCTCTCCCCCACTCCACAACATAACCACTACAGTAACCACAAATATGTCTTCTGTGTGCATTCAGAGCTTTCCCTGCACTTTTCCACCGAAGGGCATGTAGAGCTGCCCAAGAACCAGTTGCTATGATAGCTGACAACTCAGCCATCTGGAGTCAGGCCAGACCTAAAGAGCAGCTGTCACATAAAAGCAAGCATTGAAAACCATTACATTTACAACAGTTTATCTTTAATGCCTTCTAAGGTTTTTTTTTGTTTTGTTTTTTTTTTACTTTGCTCCATTATGACTCAGTTATAAATTCCTCCCCCCTCATGCCCTTCCACAAACTGGCATCCTCTTTATCCCACATTACACATATTACTATCTCTAACTCCTGATTGGACGTTACTGACCTCACAATTTCTGCATCTGGGGACACTGTGTTCTGTTGCTGTGGAAACGTGTGATGTCATGGTGAAACATGTGGCATGATCAGAAAACATCTCAAGCGTTGAAATGGCACATGGATGGTAAATGGGAACAAATGTGGCAAGATTAAATGCCAGAATGAAAACAGCTATGAGAAATCTCTACTGACAGACTAATGTAAATATGTCCCATGTAACCAGTGGCAAAATTAATCTGCATTATTCGTCACACCTGATACTACATTGCAGCCTCTTCTTCACGGCTGCTACTCACTGCCTCCTATCAGCCCGAGCACTTACTCCCCAGGAGTGAGAGTACCCTGCATCTCATAAAATAGCAGTAGGGAACTCCAGGATGATGCACGGCTTCCACTCTTTACATATATAATGCCTTGTTGTCCCTCTCCGCTCCGAGCACACAATTCGCAATACGCCAGAAACCCTTTTTCAGGCCTTGGTATTTAAGTACACCTAAGCGACTCAAGCTCATCCAGTCAGGAATACTGTGCAATCAATTTTATCTGTTTAGATATCAATTTTTATACCACCTCCCCAATCAGATATCCCCCTCTGTTCTGACTTTCTATGATTTGTGCAATGTTCTTACTACTACTGCTTAACATTTCTATAATGCTACCTGACATATACAGCGCTGTACATACATACAAAAATACGGTCCCTGCTCAATAGAGCTTACAATCTAATAAGACAAACATACAGGACAAGAGACTTGGGGTATTTCACAAAGCAAGACAATGGTTAAAAAGAAAAGAAAGTTAGTTAACAAGACTAAAAGCAGACAATCAGGCATAACATTTAAAAGCGGCTTCAAAAAGGTGGGTCTTTAGAGGGGATTTAAACATGGCAAGAGGGGGAGCATGATGCCCCAGTTCAGGAAGACTATTCCAAGCACATGGCACAGCCAGGTGGAAAGCACAGAATTGGGAATTGGCAGTAGAGGAGAAGGGCACAGATAAGATGAGCGGAGTGCATGAGGAGGGGTGTAGGGAGAGATAAGAGCGGAGAGGTAGTGAGGTGCTGCAGAGTGAAGGCATTTGTAGGTGGAGAAAGGAGCTTGAAATGTACGTGGGAGTGGATAGGGAGCCAATGCAGTGACTTCAGAAGAGGGGTTATGTGAGTGTAGAGACTTTGGTGAAAGATAAGTCATGCAACTGAATTTAGGACAGATTGCAGTAGAAAGAGATGGCTTGCCAGGAGAACTGTCTTACCACATTTCTCTCAAGAGAGTCACCATAACTTTTAAAGCAAAATCTGGCCTGGCTGTGTGTAGGAAAGTTCCTTATGCACAGGGGCAGGTTGAGGAGCAGACAAACCAGATCAGCTGGAAAACAAACCCACAGTGCTGCAAAGACAACTGAGCATGGGGACACCCAAGTAGAGACATCAAACTTCTTTGAAATAGGTCTCAAGAATTCCATCAGCTTGGAAATATTTCAGAAACTCTTTGGGTTGGTTTCTTGAAAATTCTGAAAGACTCTGAAGAAGATTTAAAAAGTTAGCATTGGATTGGAACGCAGCAGAGACAGGGAGGGAGGGAGGAAGTCCCAAGTCATTGTATAATTGTGGCACCTCCAGTGTCTGGATTTGGAGCTCGAAATTCCAAGGTTTCTGACCCAGCCCTGGGACACAGGAGCAACATTAGGCTCACTTGCACCCTGTGGGCCAGATTTTATAACATGCGCGCAGGTGTAGATTTGATCGCGCAACCCGGCGCAAACAAATCTATGCCCGATTTTATAACATGCGCGTATCTTACGCACATAACCCTTTGAAAATCTACCCCTATATGTCTTACTCCTGAGCTAAGAAACACCTCAGCCTTTATATAGCCCAGCACAACTACAGCTCGCTTCCTACCACTGCCATAATCGCTTCAAGTTGCAATCAAAATATTTTCAAAAAGATGGCTGGGGATAATGGCAATTAACTTGTAGAAAGTGAAGAATTTACACAGTCAATTTACTAAACTCTGTAAATAAGCAACATCCCCCCCACTCCCCAACACTGGGAACTGCTATGTTAGCCATGGCATGATGACATAACGTGTTCTGAGGTGAGCTCAATTAGTCCTCACGGTGGAAAAGGCCTTAAGAGATCAGAAACTTCAGGCTTCCTCTGAGAAATGTGAAGCCACTGTAGGGCAGTCCTTCCAAAACCTGCTCCGTTAACCCCAAAGTCAGTCAGGTTTTCAGGATAACCACAGTGGAGATGCATAAGCTAAACCTGGGTGGATCGAGATCCAAGATATGCAAAATTATCTCATGCATATTCATTGAAGATATCCTGAAAACCTGACTGGTTATGGTGGTCATCGGGACAGGTTTTAGAAAGCCCTGCTAGTGGGGGCATCAGGGTTAGCTTTTTTTTTTGGGGGGGGGGGGGGAGGAACCGTGCGCCTTCCACATTTTTTTTTCCCCCTCTCTGCAGTCTTTTTAATTACAGGCCTGTTGTGCGGCACTGTTAAGCCTGTCACAGTCGGGGGAAACATCACACACTGGAGTGACCTCGGTGCCTACTGGGGAGAATGTCAGCACAGATGCCTGTCTGGCATCTCACAGTCGTCTCTCACATCTGGAGGCAAACAGAGACCGAAACAGGAAAGAGGCAGGGGACCTGCTACCCACGGCAGGAGAAAGGCGCCCGGTACTCTCAGCCAGCGGCATCCACCGCCCCGGTGAAGGGAGGAAATACAGGTGTGGTTAAGTGTGGTTCTTGAAAAAGGGAGGAGGAGAAAATGTTTGAGATGTTATCTGCCTCCAGAATAGCAGCAGCAGCAGCACACTCTTAACTAGCTTTGTTGCCCCACAAGCAGCAGCTGTACTAATAGAGAAGCCTTCATGT
This sequence comes from Rhinatrema bivittatum, assembly GCF_901001135.1. Lineage (NCBI taxonomy): Eukaryota > Metazoa > Chordata > Amphibia > Gymnophiona > Rhinatrematidae > Rhinatrema > Rhinatrema bivittatum. The sequence goes on from NC_042628.1 coordinate 39,335,440, forward strand.
CTCGGGCCCTGCCGCTCCTGGTCTTTTTTCACATGCGCTCTTCCCTGGGAGAGCGCGCCCTGGCAATCCCACCTGTTCTAGCTGACAAAGGGGCTGGGAACATCTCCCAGCTGCTGGAGGATGTTTTTCTCCTTATGGTGCTGGTGTAATGCATGACGTCAGGAAACTTGGGAAATGCTGCCCCCACTGATCGCGTGGGCGGGGGGGGGGGGGATGTTCGTTCCTGAAGAACACAGGCTGGGAAGAAGAGATGATGGAATAGGCTTCATCCCCCAGGAACATCAGTCAAATCCAATTACGCAATTTATTAAAAAGATTTTTTAAAAAAAATGTAAAAACGACTTTCTTGGGTTCTCAGCATAACGAAAGGATTTCCAATGAATTCCTTCCCCCCACCCCTCTAAAACTGCGCATTAGCTCCTCATCTGCACTTTTAAATCCTTCTTCTCCCCTCCATTGCTTTTGTAAGACAGGAACCATGAAATCAGGAGCTTACCGTACATTTTGTTGATATATCGCATTTCAAACTTTCTGACTAATAATATGAGGTAAGCCTGTGGGAATACTCCCCATCCCCCCCCTCCCTCATTACTTCTCTCAGGACTTAATTTTGGAGATCGGGATTTCTGTGACTCCACTTAAGAGCCCCTGCTCCCTCCTCCCTCCGGCACAGACGTCTGCTGCAAGTGTCCGATAATGACGACGACTGGATGAACCTTCCAAGGCCCATTCATGTTCCAGTTTAAAGCAAATCTCATTCTTCCACCTTCCGCTTTTCATGGACTGCAGCAGCCCAACTTTACAGGCCTGGCACGGTATATTTAAAACCCACTTATTCCTGACGGCTGGATGTGCACATTTCACTGGGAAAAGATTGCACGGTAAAGGGTTTCGGGAACATGCTACAGTGCGCAAATAACTAAAGCTGCTCAAGTGACTCCAGGCAAGGGGCAAACTACTTCGCCCAGGGCAAACATTTAGAAGTACCCCCCCAGCACTCATGTGGTACAGCGTTGTAGGGATGTGTTTTTGTTTGCAAACATAAAAAAATAGCAATATTTTCCCTCAGGGATACTAGTGTCTTAGCAGAACATGCCAATGTAACGGGCATAACAATTTTAGCAAAACCAGGGCAAGATGAGGTAATCAAATTAACAGCAAACAGCCTGTTAGCCTGTTTGCTGTTAATCCTGTTATATGTAATTAATATTTATTAATTCTATTATTTGTAAAGCATTGTTGCTAATTTATTGTTAATTGTAAACCGCGGTGATGTATATTTTACGTACTGCGGTATATAAAAACCTCTAAATAAATAAATAAATAAATAAACAAATTTGCAGATGATACAAAATTGTTCAGAGTAGTTAAATCACAAGCAGATTGTGATAAATTGCAGGAAGACCTTGTGAGACTGGAAAATTGGGCATCCAAATGGCAGATGAAATTGAATGTGGATAAGTGCAATGTGATGCATATAGGGAAAAATAACCCATGCTATAGTTACAAAATGTTAGGTTCCATATTAGGTGCAACCACCCAAGAAAGAGATCTAGGTGTCATAGTGGATAACACATTGAAATCGTCGGTTCAGTGTGCTGCGGCAGTCAAAAAACCAAACAATATTGGGAATTATTAGAAAGGGAATAGTGAATAAAATGGAAAATGTCATAATGCCTCTGTATCGCTCCATGGTGAGACCGCACCTTGAATACTGTATACAATTCTGGTCACCGCATCTCAAAAAAGATATAATTGCAATGGAGAAGGTACAGAGAATGGTGACCAAAATGATAAAGGGAATGGAACAGCTCCCCTATGAGGAAAGACTAAAGAGGTTAGGACTTTTCAGCTTGGAGAAGAGACGGCTGAGGGGGGGATATGATAGAAGTCTATAAAATCATGGGAAAGTATCTGAATCCTGTGAAAGGTGAAAAAAAGAGAAGAGACTTTCAGAAGAGGAATAACCTGACCAAAAGCAAGAACCTTTAATGCTTGCCAAGAGGGTACACAGAAGTAGAGAAACACAGAACATAACGGCAGATAAAGACCATACGACCCATCCACATCTCCTGCTCCGTTTTATACTCCCTCCCTTATCCATGCGCCCACCACCTTCTCTATAAAGACATTTCTCTTTAGATTTGAGTACCTCCTTTCACCCTCATTCCAGAGCCTCCTTTCCACTGAAAGAGCCCAGATGTATTCAAATGTCTCTATTCTATCTCTCCTTTCCCTCCAAGGCCTACATGTTTAGATCTTTAAGTCTGTCCCAATAGCTTTATAATGAAAGCCACTGGCTATTTTAGTAGATGCCCATTGGACTGACTCTATTGTTTATAGGCAGAGGAAAATGAAGAGGAATTGGAGCAGAGAGGAGACATCATCATCCTGGCTGCTGTACCATACATATTCAGGATGCTCACCACCTGCCCGGAGAGTCTGAAAGGCTGGTATCAGAAGGTACCTTAGCCATCCCAGCACATCCATCCTACAGACACCAGGGAGGGAAATTTGCCAACCTTGACTCCAGAGGGCAGTGGCATCTGACCACCGCTCCCACCCTCCCTACTAGCCCCCTATAATGTTGGGGACAGGACCAGCCTTTACTCTGGGTAAAGGAAGCAGTCGCAAGGTATTGGGGGAAGGATGCAGGGAGTGGCAGTTGCAGTTCTGGCTGAGGCTGTAATAGCAGAAAGGACCCTGGCTCAGGAGAGTCTCAACAGCATGCGGGCTAAGCTTTAGTGCACAGACCCCTAAATTACATTTTTATGATTGACTGAAAGCACATCTGGAACACACATGCACTTAGGAGAGTAATTTTATAACTCCCTGCACAGTGGTAAAATCTGCGTATACATTGGTAAACATGGACTTTAACAAGGCTTTTCAAAGCAAGCTTATGCACAAAAGTTTGCTTTGGAAATTCACAGTAAATGGACAAGTATGCACAGAGATTCAGTGGTGTAACTGGCATAACGTTTGGACGTACATTTACACATAGGGATAACTTTCAAACAAATGCTTGTGGTAGCATATTCACACATATATGGCCACATGTAAATCTATGCTAGCATTCTATAACCCTCACATATGATATACGTGTGTTTTATGAAAACCACATATCTCTACCTTGCAACATACATGCACATGCAGACTTATGAGCGAATAAATGCAATGAATTGAAAGAACATATATCAATGCATTGAATATGCATATACTTCCTATTTAAAAAAATATATGCATGAATACTTTATGCACCAGGTATATCAGGATTACAGTATGTGTGTAGTCGGTGTGTTTTAAAACAAGCATGCATCAAGGAAATTACCAGTTACTTCACCGGTGCCCCTTGTCCTTATGTCACTATAGGTCTACCAGGTGGTTGCGTCAAATGCTTATGAATTTTTGGAAGAATATAAAATACTGAAACTATCGGAAAAGGTTTCATTAGAAAAGAGGCTTCCTGTGATGTCAAAAAACCAGATTCAACATCTTTTTGTACAATGAGCTCTATTTCTTTTAATATCATTGGAGTAGGATCAGTCTGAAGTGGTTGGTAAAACTTCCGGTCTTGAAGAAGACGTTGTACTTCTGCTGTGTATTGACTGCGATTCATCAATACTATTTTGACCCCTTTATCAGCTGGCTTTACCATCATAGGAGCTGAAAATTGCTTTCCTCCTCTGCCCAGTTAAAAGTATGTGTCACTTTTAGCCATGTTAAAAAAAAAGACGACTTCCTTTGGGTGTGTTTTGGAGATGGGGGCAAGGAGGAGGGAGGACAGCAAACAGTGCACATATTTGACATTTTCAAATCCAGACATGCTATTGTACCCCTTCTTGGCTACCCACACAATTTGCGGGTAATTTAGAGTGCACACTTTACACTGCTAACTTTCAAAGGGAAATAACGTTTGCTGTTTCCCTTTGAAAATTTACTGCAATGCATGTAGGCAAAAAACAGCCTTCGCATGCACAACATGGGCTATTGTAAATTGCCCCCTATACATAGGATAATACATTTCAGAACAGTTGCTTACAAAGCATATACAGTTCGGGATCAAGATGGTGGATGCACGGTGAACACATCTCCATCATTCACCAGCTTCCTTGGCTTGTTGAGCATTTTTGCAATTATTTATTTATTTATTTAAAGTTTTTTTATACCGATTTTCCTGCATAAAATGCATATCAAACCGGTTTACAATGAAACAGAATGAGCAGGAAGTAAAATTCCTTCTTCTAATACATTTAAACGTCAATAATGAAATAATTTAAAACAAAGCAAAAGCTAAATAACATTAATAAAAGTTAAATTATTAACATAAACATAAATATAATTATATTAGAAGGAGCACAAAGGTTAGCATGAAGGGGAGCACAAAGGGGAAAACCCCTTTGTCACGCCCGGCACGCAACGCCTGGTGTAATCGCGCCGTTAATTGGGTCGCCGCTGGCTGGTTGTCATGGACGTCATCATTAAGCAGAAAGAGAAGGCGCATTCCTACCCTTATGAAGACTCCTTAATGCTGGTGGGTGCCACTAATTGCTCTGTCCTTTGGCTCCAGGATGCAGCAATGCCAGGCGGAAATCCACGGGAGGTGTAAGCAGGGGCAGGGAGAACCACAGGTTACCTGTGATTTCTCTCAGCCCTGAGCAGAGAAACTTCCCCGGATGATTTAGCACAGAGTTGCCACCCAACAGCCAGCCAGGCGTGTAACGATGATGCGGTGTCTCTGAGGAGAAGGCAGCTCCCCTCCTGTTCTGGGTGGGACGCCGGCTGCAGGAGCTGTGATGTGGTAGTCCCTTAAATCAGTGCATGTCTGAAATTTGCTACCATAAGTGGGGATTTGGTTCTGGAAGAAGGTTTATAAGCTTCTGGAGCTTCTTCCATTGTTTCTCCTACTATTTGCATCTCTGAAGTCCTTTCTCGGTGCAGCAATGATTCCCACTTTGACCTGCAGAAGTGTCACAGTATTTTCCAACCTGGAAAGCCTTTACTCCAATTCATCCATTCTTTTTTTTTTTTTTTTTTAAATAAAATGAATTGTGCTGTAAGGGAAGACATCTCTGTTTCTAATTTTTTTTTTAGTTGCTCCTTGAGTTTCTGTCCTTAATTCTTTCAAGGATTGCAACTCTTTAATGATCATTGTAGGGAGACTTCAGTTTCAACCTCCTTGCCAGTAGTCATTTACTATGGAAATGGAGGGCCCTGTTTGGATCTTTTGACTCTGTGTGATACCACAAAAGCAATTTTGCCCAAGTTACCAGTGTCCATGACCATTCTCTCTTAGGATAAGCATTTGGAAGGGACAGCAATTTTACTTGCAGGGTTTACCAATATTTGATGTAAGCCTCAGAGCAAACCTCTCACGCAGCCATCCTGCAGCAATACTCTGGTTACCCACTGATTACTCCTGAGTCTACATTTTTTCACCCTCATCTCATGACCCCTCATTCTAGATCCTCCTTTCCATTGAAAAAGGCTCACCTCCTATGCATAGAAACCTTTGAATGTGTCTATCGTATTTCCCCTATCTCGCCTTTCCTCTAGGGTGTACATGTTTAGATCTTTATGTCTATCCCCTCATACTTTAGAACAAAGACCACTGACCATTTTAGTAGCCTCCCTCTGGACAGACTCCATCCTGTTTATATCCTTCTGAAGGTGCGGTCTCCAGAATTGTACCCAGTATTCCAAGTGAGATCTCACCAGGGACTTAATCAAAGGCAATATCACCTCCCTTTTTCTGCTGACCATTCCTGTCCCTATGCAGCCAAGCATCTTTCTGGCTTTTACCATCGCTTTATCCATCTGATTGGCCGCTTTAAGATCATCAGATACAATCACCCCCAGATCCTGTTCTTCCTTTGTGCTTAGGAGAATTTTAACTCCAATACTGTTCCTGTCCCTTGGGGTTTTGCATCCTGAATGCATTACTCTGCACTTTTTAGCATTAAATCTTAGCTGCCAAACCTTAGTCCATTCCTCGAGCTTCACTAGATCCTTCCTCATGTTTTATACACCTTCCTGGCTGTCCCCCCCTGCCCCTCTGCAACCTCCTGCAGTACTGAGCTATGGTGGTGACCTGCTGGAGAGAACACTTCTGGTGTTTTGGAATCTGTTTTAGGGAGAAGAGTTTTTGGTTTGAGTAACCGGAAGGGTTTTGCTGCCCCCTTCCTACCCGGTCAGAAGGAACATTGAGAGCTGTGTGTACCGTGTGGATCCCTCCCATCTAGGGATCTGGAGAGAGAGAGAGAGAGAGAGAAAGGGAAAAGCTGAGGCTTCTTCAGAACTGTGAGTAAGATCAAACTAAAAATAAGGACACCCACCTGCAGTCGTCACCCCTGGGAAGAGAGGAATTTGGGACTCTCTGGGCATTGACTGTTTTACCAATTTTTATCAGCTTTGGAGGGATTTTTCCTGCCCACATAAGGATACCCTGCCCACTTGGGAGCCCTCCTTTGTCCATGCCCTGGTGGAGGGTGGGTGTTTTCCCTTCTCCTGGTAGTAAGAGACCCTTGCACAGATAGAGGAAGGACTGTAAACAGAAAAGACCAGCGGTGGTGTTAGGAACCGTTTTTGAACTGTGCCACTAATTCATCTGATTTGCTTTGGACACCCCAATCGGAGTCTGCTGCATATTATCGGCATCTACAGTATGCACAGTGGTGAAGAATTTACATCTCTCCCAGGGAAAAGAGCTTCACAGTCACTCCTGCCACGTAGGGTCTTGAAGGAGAAATTCCTCCCCCCCCATCAGCAAAGAACTCAGGCCCTGGGGAAATGTGTGAGAGCTAGTATACGTGGATCCAGCCCCCAGGAAATACAAATTCTTTTGTGGCCCCTTCAGTGTCATGCCAGCACCATAAGAGGGGTTTACATATACACCATTCTAGCCTTCTTAATCTACCATGCTTTGACCCGATAGTATTCAAAACACCCCAGCCATATGTATGTATATACACATTCTCATGCATTCATAAGCACACACTCTTATGTACAGCGTGCCCATTTACGACGTGTGGATGTGTTTTGTAAGTTAGGTGATGTCTGCTGATTTCAGTGGAGAATTTCTTGTGAATCGTAGGGTGGATACATGCTTGTTTGTGAATTCCTACCCATTTTAAAAGGAGCTGACTATACTGTAATACTTTTAACTAGCCCTGATAATTTTATAAATCCGATAACATGACCTCATGCAGCATATTTGTGTCGCCAGAATCTATGAGAGCCTTTAGGTGTCTGGCTAATACCACACTCCATATATGCTTCCTATCTTTAGCATCAGACTCTACTTGCATTTCCTTTATTAGAAAATGTATGTATCTCCTGTGTACGGTTTCAGGCTGTCCATAAATTATCTTTTTGGGCGGTCTTAATTATGTGCCTCCTTTTATGGCCTCGTCAGGCATTATACAGTACACATCTTCCTAGAGCTGAAGGCCTTCTATTTTCTTTCCCTATCAGATACAGTACCTGAAGAGGGGTCAAGAAGTTGTAGTTTTTAGGCAGCCTATTGTCAACACCTGAGCTGACTGGTAGAGTCCAACTCCACAAGTGAGAGACCTGGTATAAAAAGTCTTTCCTTCCAAGAGGATATACATCCACGCTTCCTGACAGCTCATCTCTGGCACTGATGCTGACATTTATATGCAGACAATGCTAAATCCCAGGTAGCAGGTTGCCATGGTGATGCAGCTGCTCCCTGGCCCCGATTAATTCCCCCCCCCACACACACACACTTTTCAAATCCCCCCCCCCCTTCCCTTCCCATTCATACCCTCAGCTGGCAGAAGGACAGCAACATATCTAGCTCCTGCTGGTTGTGGCCGCAAAGTCTCACGGTTTGAACCTGTGTCCTGAAGACTGGCACAGTTTATGGGCATGTGTTATTCAAAGCACAAAGCTCTGAACAGCAGCAGCAGAAGTGACCGCTTTCAGCCAGCAGGAGGCAGGTGCATTTCTCTGCCTTCCTCCTGACAGCTTGGGAGAGGAATAGATAAAGGATTGGGGTGCAGGTGGATGAATGCATCAGGGTGGGGGTGTGGGCAGGAGGGAAGAGAAATCAGGGGATGGTTGCGTGCATCAGGGAAAATCAGGGTATGGGGTGAATGCACGCATCATGTTGGGGTGTGGGAGAAATCAAGAGCGGGATAGGTACGGATATCCATCCCGCAACCTAAGTTATGGACCAGGTTTGTCCAGGCCTGTTTATACACATTGCACTCAATTCTTAAAAGAACCCTATTTTCTGCAGGCTCTTTGTAACTGCTTCTGGCTCAGTTCTTGAAATTGATCAACCTTCTGATTTGCTATGGCTGACACTGCCGTGCCCACAGATTTCCAAGGGAATCTGCATCATTTTAGTGGGTTATTACAGTACCTGAGTGTAAATAAATAAATATACACCTAACATGAAAGATGAGGAGGGTAAGGCTGGAGAGAAAGAAAATGGGAAGAGGAAATTGAAAAATAAGAAGCAATAAAAAGAAAATGTGTGTGTGTGTGTGTGTGAGAGAGAGAGAGAGAGAGAGAAAATAAATATTTTTCAAATGGTTGTCACAGGTGGATGGTAGAAGTCTTTTTAACAACACTGTCCATTGTCGCTGTAATTCAAGAACAAATTACTTACAGAAAAGAAACAAAACCAAAAACTATGAAAGGGGAAGCAGTTTGGTGGTAGGGAGGTGGGTGCTATGAGGGCAAAGAAAATAATCAACTGATTTCACCCATTTTTGGGGGGGAGGGGGGGGCTTAGGAACTCACTTGCCAGTCCTTTACTCTGTGAGCAAAGAAACCTGATCGCCCTCTAACCCTGGAATGCGTGGAAATGACAACTGCTGCACAACTGCCGGAGAATCTACAACCGGTGCTCAGTCACCACTCAGGAATCACACGAATAACTGGAATGTTTCCGGTGTGAGCTCACAGACAGAATGCTACCCTCCCATGATCCCACCCTGCAAGAATTCGCTCGGTGTTGAATGGAGCTCCTAGTATAAAACCTTCTCAATCCCTTCCCTCCCCTCTCTATGCTTTCAAAACAATCCATTTGCCGTAAAATTGCACTTTCAGGCTCATGAGGTCAGGCTCCAAGCAAGGGAATGATGAAATCCCGTGTGCTCGCAGGCCCCCAGGAGTAAAGCAGTTGACTCCTTCCAAATTGTACCCAAGGCAGCTTCAATAAAGGTTGGCTGCCAGGTTACCTAGTCTCTCCGCTTTAAGGCAGGTGACCTTCTCTCTTCCGGTCTCAAAAATTAGTACTAGCTGACATGCACTTCCCTGAAAGTTGTCTTACTCTCAGAGATATTTCAATGGAGAGAGATTTCTCATTAGACTTGTGGAGAAACTGTAAAAGCAAAGGATAGGCTTATAAGTCTAAGAAAGGTAGTCTACCAACAAAGAGAGGAAAAAAAGGAAAATAAGAGAGAAGTTTGTAAGCTTTCCATCCGCAGATGAGGTTCACATGAGCATGAGTGCCCGCTGCTGCACGTACAGATGTATTGTGATTAAACTAGGGAGACTATAGATTGGTCAACCACTTCTCCATGACATTGTGCATCAAAAGATGCAGCTCTCAACCTGAAAAAATAATACTATAATCCTATATAACTATATGCAATTTAACCCTTGAAATGCAATAAGTGCCATGGACAATAAGACTTATGTCTGGATGCCTACACTGGCAGCAACCAATCTCATCACCAACACCGCACCTTTTCCCAAAGTGTAAAAGAAAGAGTTTAATGCACTTCTCTGGAAATATTTTTTTTTTTTTTAGTATCCCTCCCCATAAATTTCTAAAATCATATTTAACCTGGAAAAAAAAAAAAAAAAAAAGACTGTGCCTCCAAATCTCAATATGCAGAAAGGGAACAAGAGCAGTATCGCTTCTGAAATTAAAAAGTAATTAAGAAAACAAAGTGATCTCATCATATGTGCAATAGTTATTCCATTTCTGAATCCATAGCACAATTCATTAAACCACAACAATCTGAAACTGGGTTTGCAAAGTAATTTCCTTTGAAATTAAATATCTGGGGATATGGGGAATTTAAACTCTTTATATAAGATAAACTTTAGGAAGTTTTGTGGGCTTGGCAATAATTCTGTATCAGTAAAAATGGCCATTTTAGCAAAGGACTTCTTTTTAGCATGTTACCCAGTTCACGTTCCAAACAGCACATTGTGGGGCTAATTTTGTAACTGCCTGCATTTGTGCAAAGTTTGCAAGGGCTCTATCAGCAGCTTTTACAGTAATTTTTTTTTTAAGGGGAAGTACATGCACACTTTCCCTTTTAAAGTTATCCCAGAATAACTGATTGCATGCATTTTACCTCTGCTGATCGTGCAGGTAGTTTTTCCAAGAAAAATTAGAAAATTTCAAAATATGCGTGTAAGTGCAAACCCCCTCCACCTCCCTCCCTTCCCCCGTATACAGGGTGGGTAGTTTTCTAAAAACCCAGTGGCCTGATATGTGGGTAGACATACGCATATATGAGTTTGTCTACAATGAGCAGAGGCATTCCCAGGGGAAGAGAGTTTGCACTTACACAACATAATTTTATATTTTCAAACATGTGCGTATAATTAAAAGAAAATCTATGCAGGCATATTAACAGGTGTAAATGTGAGCAGGTAGTTTTGATGGGATAATTTTCAAAGGAAAAGTACAAGCATTCTTTTTCCTTTGAAAACTGGTAAGAAAGTTTTCAGGGTAAAAAGTACCTGCTGACTTTTTCACCAGTGAGGGCAGTTACAAAACTACCCCCTTAAGTTGTTAGAGTAAGTGATCAGGGACTTTGTGTGGGCTGGGGGAAAGTCAGGAATTGCAAAACTGATATGAAGGTAAAGCAAACTGTATAGTGGGATAGGCCCACCTGATTTGAAGTTCTATTATTATAGCCTCTCCAATCATGTATATATTAAAGTAGGGTAGGATTATACTGATAAACACAGAGTCCTTTAATATTGGAAGAGGGATTTCCACAAGAGTTAGCAGGAAGATGAACAGCCTCTCGTTAGATGGGCAGAATAAGGGGGTCATTTTTTAAAGCTAGCGCACACAAAAAGGGACGTTTTGCACGCGAAAAGTGCCTTTTTGCGTGCAATAGCTAAAAAGGGGCGGAGTCGGGGCGGCATCTGCCCCAGAAGAGGAGGAGTCGGGGCGAACGCCGCGAAGACAGCCTAGATGTCAAAAAGGTAAGGAGCCTTTTCGCTTCCTATTTCACGCCCAATAGCACCACTTTTTACGATGGCGTTATTGAGTGCGAAAGCCGGCCCGCCCCCCCCCCCCCACACACTTTGTCCCCACCCCCGTCCCCCTGTACCGTGCGATTCACGATGACGCGGTACGTTAGAAAATCTAGGCCTAAGTTTGCATGGTCTTTTTCTGCCATCATGTTTCTATATTTCAATCATACGTTTAGGCTATGGCCTAAGATTTACAGATTTATTTTCTATAAATTCTCTCTCATCTCCATTAATACCTGCTTGTAAAAATCCCTGAGTTCCTAAATTTATTTTTCCTTAGATAGTTTTCATAAGTGGACAGGGTCATTCACCAGATGGTAAGTCAACTACTTAAAGGAGACAAGTTTCTGTCCATTTCAGAACACCAAAATAAGTTTAATTTGGATAATTTAGATATTTTGCAGTTGAAACTTATGAACTTCTCCTTTAAGTTAGGGAAGAATAGGTCTACTTATATGGGCCAGTGGGAAAGGGATGTTGGTAGGCCTCTTACAGATAGGGAGTGGAAAGAGTGTTAGCAAAGAATTGCTAAAGGATACTCAATTAATACACAATACCAAGGAAAAATGGATACAGAATGCTTTTTAGATGCTATAATATCCTTGGGAGGTTATCTAAAATTATTATTACTCATTGGTATAGTGCATGCCAGATGTATGCAGCACTGTACAGACATACATAAGAGATAGGGAAATTAATAGATGTTAGCATAAAGATGGAGGATACTTTATTCACCTATGCTAATCTGGTTCTAAAATACAAATTTATCAGAGTGAGGTAATTAAGTAGAATCTTCTAATTGAAAACACTTAGAGGTCGATTTTAAAAGCATAACTTTACTTCTTCAGATGAGGAGCAAGTCTGTACAATCTCGAGTTTTAGGACTTGCAGTAAAGGGTGATTGGTCTGGATTGAATGGGGAGCATGGAGGATTAAGAACCAGAGGGGTCTTGAAGACCTCAACATTAACTGGGTAAACTGGTGGAGTAACTGGTTATCCCTCACGCGAGCATGTTTTAAAAAGCTGCCTACATACAGCTGTAAAAGCCGGCAAAGTCCTAGGAAAAATACACAAAGTACATTTTCTCCAGCAATTTCTTAAGCTTAGGCACATACTTAATGCGTGGGAGGCCTATTTTAAAACATACGTGAGCAAGTGCATGCATGATTTATAATTACAGCGTATGCGCTCATTTAAAAATGTGCTTGTTATTTTTTAATTTGTTACTCATCTTTTGGTTGCTGTAAGAAACAATGCAACAGGGTTTTGGAATAAAACTGTAAAACCATTATTTAAATCATGAGTTCATTGAAGTTACATGAGACTAGCAATATAAAATTTACTTTTTGTTGCAGAGAGAATTACCTTAATTATAGAACTGTATGGGCCCCCTTTTTGGACTGTTCCTAGAGATTATCCAGTTTCTTAACCTGATCCTCTTTTTTCCTTCTGATTATACTGAGGGTTTAAATGAAATTGCACAGGAGAAGGGGAAGGGCACAGCTGGTTCTCTTCCTAGTGAGAAGGATTAGTATCCTATAGGTACCCCCTGAATACCTCACTGGAGGAATACAAATATTAAAAGACTCAGACAAAACAAGTTTAGTTTTGTTGCATTATTGATGTTAATTGATATTTTTGTTCATTATAAGTATGAGGGATAATATTTAGGTTTTATGCATATAAATAACCTAGTCTTATAATTAGCAACTGTTTATTTAACCTACATTAGGCACTGTATCTTTTACTTATACCTATATTAGGCAATGTATCTTTACTGGTTAACCCCATATTTACTTATCCAAGTTATATCGACCTGTTCTTTGTAAGACATTTACTTGTCAATGTTATTGTTCTGTTAAAATGTAAACCGAATTGATCAGTAATTCTGTTATTGGAAAGTCGGTATATAAAAATGCTAAATAAATAAATATAAATCCATATGCACTTTGCTATACAGATCTGTATAATTCAGCTCTCATTGTACTGATTAAATATTTCCTTAATAAACAGAAAAAAAAGACCCCCATACCAATCTGAGTAACTAACCAAATGACCAAGATAGTGTTCCAACAAACACATTGCGCTCTCTTACTACTCCTGCAACCCTGAACTTGGGGGGATGCTTTAATATTCGCAGGGTCAGTCACAAAAGATAGAGAGGCTAAGTCACATCACAGTCACAAGCCACTCTGTTCCAGCACCGTTCAATAGATTCTTTGTCCTGGGATGGGGAGGAAGGACACCCCCAGGGCTGAAGGTGTTAAATGTGTCACTCACTGAAGGCATTTACAAGAACCAGAGGGACATCTGACTGGAGCTCCCAAATAAAGTCTTTACTGAGGCACTTAGGAAATAACAGCAATCTGACACAGTATACACTTTTCCTTTGATAAATCCACAATCCAGAAATAAATATTTGAATCAGCAATTGCGTAGTCCCTCCTTTCTGTTACTGTGGTCCCCCTAATTTCTTTCTGAAATTCAGGGCTTCCAGCAGCTATTCCGACTGGAATTTAGAGACTATCAGGACTTTGTACAATGGACACTCCCTCCAGTTTAGAGTTCCTTGTAAACAGTACCTGAGTAATGCTGTGACTCTGGTTGATCTTTCCTTTCACGCCTCTCTCTCTCTCTTTTTTATCCCGGTTAGACATCTCCTCAACTCTCTGGTACATTCCGGATGCGATAAGTGGTGGGTAAGCATCTTGTGGGTGCCTCTTCTCCACACTCCTGCTTCCACTGGATACTGGATGAATATCCTCACCTTCTCCGAGACCTGTGCTGCGGGGCCACGGATTCTCTGATGCTGAGAGAATCAGATGGGGAAATAAGTTCCCCAACAAAAAGAGAATGGAAGGGTGGAAAAATTCCTTTCAAAATCCAAAACGAAGAGTCTTCTCTAACCTCAAAAGGTAAAAATCAATCGGAAAGTCTCTTTAATCTCCACAAATCCATGTCCCATTAAATTAGGCCTAGGATTTCTCCAGAAAAAGGGAACTGAAAAAAAACACTCCTCTCCCTTAAATTTTCGACTCAAAAAGTCCACCACTCCACTGCCACGAATGCATCAGCAGAGTCCAGAGATTCTGCAAAAGAAGAACCAACTGAAGGCTTAAGACAGGGGTGGGCACGTCCGGTCCTCGAGGGGCACAAACCAGTCTGGTTTTCAGGATATCCCTAATGAATATGCATGAGAGATTTGCATGCACTCTGCCTCAGTTGTATGCAAATCTATGTCATGCATATTCATTAGGATATCCTAAAACCTCGACAGGTTTGTGGCCCTCGAGGACTGGAATTGCCCACCCCTGGCTTAAGAGAAGCATTTCCTTTCCTCAGGTGCTAGTGTTCCACGACAAGAAGAATTTTTGTGATGCCACTTATGACTTTTCTGCCCCACCACCAATGAAGAGTTTGAGTCCAAAGGCTGAAACATGAGCGGATGATTTAACAAAGGAAGCACCAAGATGGGCCCCTCACATTCCTCTGCTTACTCAGCAGGCCAAAGCATCGTACTGTCTGACTTTAGCTTCTTAGGGATCAGGATGGAAAATTCCCTAAAGAGCTCTTGAGGGGTTCTCTCACCCCAAGCATGCACAGCCTTTACTATTGGTTCTCTTCACTAAAACAATGCTACACTTTCCGGGTCATTCACATCCCTACCATCTTCAGGAACAGTCTCCTCGGCAATTCATCAGCAGTTTCTATCATCCTTGTCAGCAGCAGAGGAGATGGATGCATCCTGCTTGATATGACCTTTTTTTTTGTTGTTGTTTTAACTCTCTCTCCAAAGATCTTTCCCCAGATTTGTTGCATAAAGGAACAACGTTTTCCTTCTTCTTTGTGATCCTCAGGCTAGCTGAGTTTTGAGTTTCCAGGTGGCATGCCATTGTTCTGAGAGAGGAGAGGACAATCTGCTTCTTTAGAAAGTGCTTACATCATAAGTATATTGTGACAGCATGTGGTATAAAGAACTGCTTTGTTTTATTTATTATTTTCACAGTGCTCCTAAATTTATTTTGACTTGTATGCAGGAGATGTGATAGATTTTCTGTCTTTAATTCTTCCACATTCTGAAGCATTTAAGATGGCCATAGGTGTTACAAGAAAAGTATGATGGAAGAAGAACAAAGAACCCGGTCAATCTATTTCTTTGTGGACAAATTACTTAAGATAAGGCATTTATCTATTTCATAGTTTTGGACAACTGCAAAGTGATGCACTTAGAAAAAATAATCTTAACCATATGTATGTAGATATTGCTGAGTTCTAGCAATCTTGGCAATGTTGTGGATAATACACTGAAATCCTCAGCTAAGTGTGCGATAGGGGTCATAAGAGCAAACAGAACATTAGGAATTACTCAAAGTGTTGCGTTCGTGTCTGTTCTTGCCCTCGCTCTAACCTCTCTACCTTTGTGGCGACTCGCTTTGGGTCTGACGGACAGATGCTGCCGCAGCTTCTCCTTGTCACTTCTTCCCGGAATCCCCGGGCTGGCCTGACACTGCGGATCCGCCATGTTCCTGAGGATATAAGGGCGCGCGCTACAGAGTTTGTACTGGCAAGGGCGCGAATCTCGGGGGCATCCCCCCGTAGTGACGTCATCCGCTTCCAAATTAAAAGGTCTTTGTTTGCTACTATGAATTGAGTTAGCAAGGGGAAATCTTTCTCTGCTGCTCTGCCTCCACACACTCATCAAGGGGTACCCACTCCTTGGGGGCCCCGCTCTCTCTTCTTGATTTCAGACTGCTAAGATGGGATCCGGTACTCGCTCCTCGAGAGCCTACGTCCCTGAATGCTCAGAAGACTCCTTAATGCTTGGAAGCAATCGCAGACGTGAACACTGAGTTCTATTACAGATAGGAATTGGTAATCGCTCCACGAGGTCCTATGTTCCTAATCTCTGAAGACTCCCTTCTATCTAAGACGTTATCGCAGGTACAGAGATCATGAGTTGTCATTGTAGATTGCAGATAGGAACCGGTATTCGCTCCACAAGGGCCCATGTTCCTAGAATCCTTCACAGACTCTCTTCTATCTCAGAAGCTATCGCATACCTATATCTTGTGAAATACTATTACAGATTGCAGATAGGAACCGGCACTCGCTCCATGAGGGCCTATGTTCCTAAAACCTTCCAAAGACTCTCTTCTATTACAGAAGCCACCTCATACACAGATATTGTGAGTTCTTATTCCAGACTGCATATAGGAACCAGTACTCACCTACGGCTCCTGTTCCTGAAAATACTGAAGACTCTCTGTTGCACTGAAGCCATTACAAGATATCTACAAGAAGGACCAGGGGGCATTCCATGAAGTTAGCAAGTAGCACATTTAAGACTAATCGGAGAAAAATCTTTTTCACTCAACGCACAATAAAGCTCTGGAATTTGTTGCCAGAGGAGGTGGTTAATGCACATATTGTAGCTGGGTTCAAAAAGGTTTGGATAAGTTCTTGGAGGAGAAGTCCATTAGCGGGTAGTAATTAAGTTTACTTAGGGAATAGCCACTGCTATTAATTGCATCAGTGGCATGGGGTCTTCTTAGTGTTTGGGTACTTGCCATGTTCTTGTGGCCTGGTTTGGCCTCCGTTGGAAGCGGGATGCTTCCAACGGAGGCCAAACCAGGCCACAAGACCAAGGTCTGACCCAGCATGGCAATTTCTTATCTACAATTGTGAGTGTATCATCTACTACTGGTTATGTATCCAGTATATCCTGTCTACTCACTATATATAGTTTCTCTCTACAGCTCAGCAACCCAGAGATCACAGTTCCAGTATTTGAAGGACTTCAGCCCTGCCGGGCACATCAACTCACTACTGCCACCTCTGGTGGTTCTACTTCCTGTCTAATAAAGAACTAGCTGTGTTTGTCTCCATACTCCAGCCTAGCCGGTGGTCCCTCTCAGGATATCCTCCTGGGGGTGCTGTCATCTGCCATCAGCCCAAGGATTCACCAATTTTCATTCAGTGTTTATTCCTTACACTACTAGAGCAGTAACATACAGACTGCCACCCTGTGGGAGCCAACCCACAACAGATCATTAACTCCATCTACGGAATACATCACTCTGCTGACTACTCCCCTCTGGGGAAGCAGATCCATATCAGACTGCTAACTCCGCCTCCCTGGCAGAGTGAGCTACATCAGATTGCCAGCTCCTCCCCTCTGGGGGAGCTGATCAATAACAGATTACTAACTCAGCACTCACCCCACCAAGGGGGGCAAACAAATTGCTAACTCCTCCCTCTGCAGGAGCCACAGCATAACAGAAAGAAAGAGACACTACAGCTGAGGATATCATAGTGCCCCTGTATAGATCCATGGTGCAACCACACCTTGTCCATTGTGTGCAAGTCTGGTTTTGTCCCCCCTTCCTTCCTATCCTATCTCAAAAAAGATATACCTAGGGCCTGTCCTCCATTAGTTGCCTAGAACACCAAAATATTGGGGGTGATAAAATCCCAAAAAACACCACAATGTTCCCCAGTATATTTTTTTAAATTTATCAATTGATTTAAACTAATATGTGTAGGACCTTCATGAATACAACTTGCACGTGTCAACAAGCTGTGTAGACCTTTGGTCCATTTGCTTTATTTTTATTTTATTCTTCTTAGACTTATTTTCTTGTTTTTCATTTTATTTAAAAAGTCCCATCAACATGAAGATCCCGACGTGGGTAAACGGCACAGATTTTAACTTCAACTAGGTAACGAGAGCAAAAAAAGCTTTATAGAACTTAAGTGTCCATCCTGATCACAACCCCGACATGGCCATGTTTTGAAAGCAACTCTGCTTCAGGGGGTTCTCCTTCCAATCTAAACGCACTCTCAATGTACAAGAAATTCCATTTATTTCCCGGACCATCCACCTTCTTTTTCACTTCCAACCTCTTTAATGGATCTTTAAAAGATCTACACAGCTTGTTGATACTTGAAAGTTGTATTCATGAAGGTCCTACACATATTAGTTTAAATTAATTGAAAAATTAAAAAAAAATATACTGGGGAACATTATGGTGTTCTTTGAGATTTTTCATAGTTTCCATTAAAGAGGTTGGAAGTGACAAAGAAGGTGGATGGGCCGGGAAATAAATGGAGTTTCTTGTACAGTTTAGATTGGAAGGAGAAGCTTTAGATGGTCAGGCTGAAGGAATAGATATGCATTTGACCGAATTCCTGGAATCATCTACAGAAGCCCAGGTTACAAGTTTTGGAACTCTTGATTTAATTTGAATTCCTGAGGATAGGTGAGATGTGGTCTCCACAACCCGTGGAGACCACATTTCACCTATCCTCAGGAACCTACATTGGCTACCAGTGAATTTTAGAATCCTACACAAATCAATCACTCTAATACACAAATCCATTCACCACCAACTTCAACTCGATCTCGAAATCCCTTTCAAACTACATTCTCCAAATAGACCAACGAGAGAAATTCACAAAGGAACACTGCAATTTCCCCCTACTAAAGCCACACGCCTTACCTCGACAAAAGACCGAGCCTTCTCGATAGCAGGCCCAGATATCTGGAATAACATCCCCGCAGACCTCAGATTGGAACCCTGCCTCTTAACATTTAGGAAAAAACTCAAGACATGGCTCTTCAGTCAAGCCTTCTCTGAACCCCCTGACATTCACTAGTCTGCCTTTACTCTATGCCTGAAGGACATGCCTGAATGACAGCCTTATTTTCTGCCTGTACGATAGACTTCGATACTCCTAAGCACCTTAGGCATTATCTTAATAATAGTATTATATTTATAAATTTCAGCCTGCTATAACCTATCTTTCCAGCTGATTGAGCTCCCAAGTTCCTACTCCCTGTTGAATGTAACTTTGCCTCTTCCACACCTTTGTTGTTTTAAGTTAGTTGACACTACAGTTGTTTACCCTGTTCGATGTAAACCGATCCGATATGGTTCTTGTCCATGAAGGTCGCTATAGAAAAGTGTTAAATAAATAAATAAAAGATCGAGATTCAGTATCAAGATCTTTTCTTCATAAGAGAGCATAGTCTTTGTTTTGTTTTTTTTTTTAATGGACGGAAGACTTTGGTCTTTCTTGACATTACCAGGCCTACACAGTTGCACAGGATGACATTTCTTGATATGCCTCAGGAAGTTTTGGTATTAGGTGTACAGTTTGTTCTTCGGTATCCTTATAAATATAAAATGAAAAATCTTAATGCGAAATTTGTATACTTTGAGCCTTCTCTCAATTGCGATGATGTTTGGATTCTCATATTGGTCATAATTAATCAACTTGTATTTTGGCATGTATAATGTATATCACAAGCTTCCTCTATTTCTTTTCTCCTTTGGATGATATTCACCTTATTAGGTCTTGTCTCTCCCAATTTCCTATAAGTTACGGGATTATTCAGCTGTGTATTGTATATTACTTTAGCTAAATGATTCTTATTTACATCTAGATGCTATATTTCCATAGTTTTTTCTGTAACAAGCTCTGCTTGTGATTAAATTGAAATGCTAATAAATAAAATGGTAAAAAAAATACTTGCCTGACTTAGTTAAGGAAAAAGTTATTTACAAGCTGCTTCACAGCAACAAACACAAGTAGATGGATCGGTTGTAAACAGGATTTTATTGAAGCTTGCCCGACTCTGGCCGAGTTTCGTTCAAAGAGCTGCCTCAGGGGCTTTAAAGCCACTTCAATTGGCTTAAAACATCGCGTAGCAAAGTCAGAGGGGATTAAAACAGCTGGCTTTTTTTGAAAAATATTTTGATCAAGTACTTTTAAAAACAAAAGTTTTAAAAGTATTGGTATTGCATACCCATTTGCCGCTCAGCATAGGTTAACGCCAAAAAAAAAAAATGTACATGCATATGCCAGCTCTCGGAAAAGGACATGGCCATTTTATAATATATACACGTATATGCACGTATGTTATAAAACAAGCTGAACGAGTGTACATGTGAGCAGAATTTTATATGGATGCATGCATGTGCGTGCAAATGCCGCCTCTACTGCATAAGTGGGGGAATTTTATAAGGCACGTGTGTGCCAATGCAATTGGCCATTTTCCCAGTTCACCCAGATAAGGAATAAGACTTCCTACACCCTCCCCCCACACACACACACACACACACTAGTTAAATAACCTTCCTTTTACCCTGTTAGCCCTGGCTGCTGACTAGCCTAGATTTTTTTTTATTTTACTACTTACACGCCATCCATAGCAGAAGTAAAGTTACACAGTAGGGGACCCCGGCACGCACGCATGAGCACGTAAGTATTTATGCATTAGATTTGTTCAAAAATCCAGGAACGCCCATGCCCCACTCTCCTTTTCAGCAAAATATATTTGTGCGCATACTCAGGCAGCTTTTAAAATCTGCTCGGCGCATGCTGGCACAAGATGCTTGCATATCTCCCTGTTTTGGCATGTGCAGGGCTTTTAAAATTCACCAGTTAACATGTAGCACAAGGATTTTTTTTTTTTTTAAATTTATGTACCTTATGATTCAAATCCAACATTACAACCAACGAAGAATATACCCAGTCATAAGATTTGTGTGCATCACAATGCGGTTTTTATAAATGTGACATATTAAATTAAATACAATGCAAGCCGCCGTAGCAGTTAAGATAGGACAACACATATATTCACCAGACACAGCCCAGTCACCCTTCTCTTTCAGACATCTAGAGAGTATAGGTATCTCAGCAGCACGATTCAAGCTAATCTGCAGTATAGCCTAACACAGTTAATCTCTCATCTCAATAGACAATTGAAGGTAAAATACTCCCCATGCTTGTATATAGTCCTTATTAACACACTTATGTAAATATCTAGCATCCATCCAGTCTAGCTGCATCCAAGTCACCATTTTTTTTTTTTTACCCAAAGTGATGTAGGAGGAGATTAGCATTGCAGCCAAAATTCTAATAAGCAACATTTTGCCAACAATAAGGCTATTCTAGTAAACTTGATGCATCCTTTAGACCAGTGGTTTTCAACCAGTGTGTTGCAGTGGGCTATGACCCAGGAAAACCAGATTTCAAATCCCGCCGTCACTTCTTGTGAGCTTGGGCGAGCCACTTTACCCTCCGTTGCCTCAGGCACAAAATTAGATTGTAAGCCCTGTGGGGACAGGGAAATACCTTCATTACCTGAATGTAATCTGTTTTCAAGTGCCAAAAAGTGGAATATAAAAAAAAACAACACACATCTAAATCTATATCAGCCACATGTGTTTGCTGCTTGAGGAGTGCGCAGAGTAAGGAGCTGGTCCTTAAAATTCCTCATCACCGCTCCCTGTTGCTGCTTTTCCCTCAACCCTGGCAATCACTGCCACCACCAGTCCAAGCCAGAAATGTTGCAGCATGCTGTATCCTGCCCACTGCTGCCCGTACCTCCCCCCCCCCCCCCCTTCTTGGAGTTTCAGGTTTTTCTCTGCATGCTTGTTTATAATTTATAACCTAAAACTTCTTCCCTACTTTCATTAATGAGTAGATTTTAGATTTTTTAGACACTCATTTACTGAAAAATATCTTTATCTTTCCTTTTCGCACCACGTAGGCAATAATATCCTCACGTAACACAGTTCTCCCAGCTTCCCCTCCCCCCCAAAACAAATCTGAGGAGATAGAGAAATAATCTTTCCTTCTCTGTTGAGTATAGGTTCAGAATTCAGCAGCGTGATAAATAGAAGGATGCATCCTCCACTTAAAGGCTCTGTGATAAGAAGCAGTCAATTCTAGAGTAATAGGGATAGGAGCGTGATCTGATAATACAATGTTTCCAATGAATGCAGAAAGAATTTGGGAGAAAATGGAAGCGAGGTAAATAATCCATCCTTGAATAACTGTTATGAGACTTGGAATAAGTGCAATTATATTCAGAAGGGTAAAGAGTACACCAAATATCCACTAGCTGTAGTTCTTGTATTAGAAAGGGAATACCTTAATTCTTACCCCAATTTCCTAATCTAATAGACTTGGTGTCCAATTAAGGATCAGCTATCAAGTTGGAATCTCCCCCTAATACGAACTGATGTGATGAAAATTGCCATAATTCAGCCACAATATTGGCCTGATTTTCAAAAGCTTTTACACACATAAAACTGAGTTTTACACATGTAAATGCGCTTTACCATGTAAGTGGGCTTTTGAAAATTGCTACAATATGCCATTGAACTATCCATAGGACTTAATTGCTTAAGTGCACTTTACGTGCATAAATGGCTTTTGAAGATTGCTACAACAGTATGTTACATTTATGTGCGTAACTCCTTTGAAAATGTACCTAAAAGTGTATAGAAAGAATTAACATAAATGTTGGGAGCATAAACATTACAAAATACTTTTTTTTAAACTATATAGTTCAATTGATTATAAGAAAACTGTCTTCTTTATCTCTAATTTTCCTATCAAGTTGAAAGGGGAGATCTTTATGAATCAAAATAGCTATACCGCATTGTCTGCTAGAGAAAGAGGAAAAATAACATTGGCCAACCCAATCTCATTTAAGCTTTTGATGTTCAGCATTTGTAAGGTAAAAATACTATCTGAGCTTTTTCCTGCTTAAACATAGAGAATAGTTTTTGTTTTTTGTTTTTAAATTGGTAAATATATACCATCAATGTTTTGAGAAAGAATTTTAACATTAGCCATTAAAACATAGAAAATCAAATATATAGCAGATAAGCTTAATCTATGTTTGACCCACATGTTCCCCAGTTTAGGCAATAGATATAATCCCATAGCGTAATAAAACCTATGCTCTGGAACTCATACTCACACTTTCAGTCCATATATAGATCTGAACCTTCTGACCACTCACACCAACAGTCAACCCAAAAATTCTACTTGTACAACCTAATTAAAAACAAAACAACCATAGTTCTGTAAACCCACATTATGGCAAACCCACAAAAATAAACAAAAATAAATTTGTTCCAAGGACTAGTATTCAACCATTTCTTCACTGTCACTGTTCCTCCAGGATACATGGAAGACTGGAAAGAGAAATACCTACAGTACCTGAATGTGATCCGCTTCTGAACTGCCAAAAAGTGGAATATAAAAATCAGATAAACAAATCAGGGAACTTGCCACTGTTAGAAGAGACAGCTGAGGGGAAATATGATAGAGGTATATAAAATATGATTGAAATGGATTGAGTAAACAATCAGTTGTTTACTCTTTTGAAAAGTACAAACACCAAGGGACACACAATGAAGTTACTAGGTAATACATTTAAAACTATCAGAAAATATTTTTTTATTCAATGCATAATTAAGCTCTGGAATTTGTTGCCAGAGGATGTGGTGAAAGCTGTTAGTATAGCTGCGTTTATAAAAGGTTTGGATGAGTTCCTGGAGGAAAAGTCCATTAACAAGTAACAATCAACCCAATGCATAAAAAGAAGCCACCCTGGTTCTCCTCCGAACTTAAGCAGATAAAACAAGACCTCAGACACAAAGAAAGTGATTGGCGTAAGTCCCCCAATTCCATGACTCTAACCAACTACAAACACACATTACATCTCTACAAGAATTCCATCTTACGGACAAAAAGAGACTTCTATGCCAGCAGAATCCACGAACTCCAATTCAATGCCAGGACCCTGTTCTCATATGTCTCCCAACTCACTAAATCCCCCACCCACGTCATACCAGATGACCAAGCACAATCCAAAGCAAATGAACTAGCACTTTTCTTCCAGAAAAAAACTGCAGACACTCTGGCTCGCCTTCCCACCAACACAACCTCCCCCATCTCTACCCACGACTCCATTCCTCACCCTGGAGCTAACCCAGATTCTTTTGAACCAACTACCCCACTTGAGATTGAATCCTTACTTAAGAAGCTGAAACCTTCCAACCACCCATCAGATCACATTCCAACTAAACTTCTGCTTCTCATCCCAACGACTATCTCCAGACCTTTGACCAATATCATAAACTGCTCACTCTCCCAAGGAATATACCCCGACAGACTAAAAACAGCCTCCCTCAAACCCCTACTAAAGAAACCTAACCTGGACACGAGAGATCCCGCCAATTTCCGCCCCATATCTAACCTTCCTTTTCTGGCCAAAATCACGGAGAAACTGGTAAATACACAACTCTCAGATTATCTGGAAGAACACAATATCCTCTATCCATCCCAATATGGTTTTCGTAAATCATTAAGTACAGAATCCCTCCTTATCTCACTCTCGGACCACATCATCATGGGCCTTGACAAAGGTCTGTCATTCATCCTGATCCTTTTAGATATCTCCGCAGCCTTTGACACCGTGAACCACACCTTCCTACTAAATCGGCTTTCAGAAATCAGATTATCAGGATCCGCACACAAATGGTTCTCCTCCTTCCTCAGGTAAACATTATTAATAATAAAGAATCTTCAGACATCAAGTCAACTTTAGGCGTACCGCAAGGATCCTCCCTGTCCCCCACCCTCTTCAATATCTATCTCCTCCCCATCTGCCAGATGCTTACAAAACTAAAATTAATGCACTACCTCTATGCAGACGACGTACAGATTCTGATCCCCATAACAGAATCACTCTCTAAAACGCTCTCATACTGGGAAAGCTGCTTTCAAGCTATTAACTGCCTACTCTCCGGTCTTAACCTAGTCCTCAATGCATCTAAGACAGAACTACTTCTCATTTCTCCCGACCACTCAGCCCTAACCCATCAGACATCATCCAACACCCAGATTTCAAAAGTAAGGGACCTAGGAGTCATCCTCAATAACCACCTGAATCTAAAGAAATCCATCAACAACACCGCCAAGGATTGTTTCTATAGACTCCAACTTATGAAAAGGCTCAAACCTCTCCTCCATTTCCAGGACTTTAGGACCGTCCTCCAAACCACGCTCTTTTCCAAAACAGATTACTGCAACGCTCTCCTTCTCGGACTCCCTTTCTCCTCCATCAAACCATTACAGATGCTCCAGAATTCGGCAGCCAGAATCCTAACCAACACCAACAGAGGTTCGCACATCACTCCCATACTACGGAACCTTCACTGGCTGCCAATAAAATATAGAATAATGCACAAGGCCCTCACCACAATTCATAAAACCATATACAATCAGCAACAACTAGACCTCCAGATTCCTCTCAAATTATATTCATCCTCAAGACCTATAAGAGAAGCGTACAAAGGTACCCTGCAAGTTCCCCCAACAAAAGCCACGCGACTATCATACACCAAAGAATGAGCATTCTCTACGGCAGGTCCAACTATCTGGAACAATATGCCCACTGACCTCAGACTAGAACTTTGCCTTCGAACTTTCCGCAAAAAACTTAAGACCTGGCTCTTCCTCCAGGCCTTCCCCTAACTTTCTAAGCCATTGTCAACCAGACAGGACTCTGCTATACCGGCTAACGCCCCGCTATGTTTAGACATTATAATTAAGCCGCCGTTTCTTTTGTTTCATTGCCTTTTCTAGTTCTCTTCAGTTACACTGTCCTATACCTCTGACTAGCCTAGCCTCCAAGTTAACTACCCTTGTTATATGTAACTTCCGCTTCTGGTGAATTGTTCTTGTTTAAGTTATACCCTTTGTTACATGTAAACCGATCTGATATGAAATTTTTTCATGAAAATCGGTATAGAAAAATGTTAAATAAATAAATTAGTATTAAGGTGGAGTTGCAGTAATCCACTGCTTATTCTTGGGATAAGCAGCTTGAAATCTATCTCTCTCTTGAGATCCTGCCAGGTACTTGTGATCTGGATTGGCCACTGTTGGAAACAGGACACTGGGCTTGATGGACCCTTGGTCTGACCCAGTATGGCAAGACTTATGTTCTTATGTAACAAGTACAATAGGAGAATTAAGCGAGTAAAAACAAAGGTCTGTAGATCCAAACTAGGCTTACATCAGCAGCCACATATTTAACCATCAGTGAGTATAAGAAAACATAATTCACTACGGTTACATCTCCATATATAAAACAAGTGTTCTCTTCCCTTGAGAAAAGAAAAATGTTTCTGTCAATCTCTAAAACTTGTAATAGCGCCAGATATTATTAGATAATTCAGATGAATGAGAGTTTCATATGTAAAAAGTATATTTTGCATTAATTTCACAAAGGAACATAAAAATAATCTGTTTTGAAAGAAAGCTTTTTATATAAAAGAGAAAGAAAAAGGTTTATATTTGAGCTTCCATTTTATGGTAAAGTCTAGGCATGAAACTAAAGATAAAGAGCTATATATGGCACAGCCAAAAAGAGAAAAACTCTCTAATGCAGAGTATGCTGAAATCCTCATAGCAGACATTGTTAATAGTTTAACAATCATTAACAGAGAAGCCGTAGTCAATAAAACATTGCCAGTAAACAAATAGCATAATATTTCAAAGCTCGATGAGAGAAAAGCAGTATCGCGGACACTGAGATAATCTTACAGTGCATGAGAGTGCAAATAGCAAAGCAGTTTGTTCTCGGGATTAAAAAAAACTCCACAAAATAAGATGAATATCTCACCAAAACTGGAAACGAAGGGAGGTGGGGAAAAGCGGTTTAGACTGCAGAGCAGTCAAGCACATCTCTTGGGTATGGTGTTAACTATCCTGACCTTGCAGTTCAAACAAATCAATTCGGTAGAGCCTTTACAAACTCTTCTATTTGATGCTTGGTTTGTAAGTAGAAAGTGTGTCCATCCTTAAACACCTGTAAACAGGCAGGGAATAATAATGAAAACTTAATCCCTTTTTGAAAAGGGCAGAACAGAAAGATTCGAGTGCCTTACGAGTTAGCAGTCACCCTAGCTGAATAATGATGAAATAGTAAGACTTTGGATCCCCAAGAGTCTAGATGTCCAAGCTTTTTTGCAAGATTCCCTGATAATCTAGATGTCTAATTTTTTTACAGGGAGAGCCAATTCTGGCACGGCATATAAGTAATATCTGCTTCTTAGAAAAAGCTCTCTATGAGGAGGAATAACTTTAAATCAGTTATGCGGTTTATGTTCACGCAAGCTGTTTGGACAAGGTTCAGTCTTGTGAGATTATTGTTGTTTTTCAAGTTTGGTTCTTTTGAATTTTTTGTTTTATAGATGCCTTAAATGGTACATTTCACAGTGCTTTTCAATTCAATCCAGTTGGAAGTCACACTTATTACGAGTAACTCTTACATAAACAGATTGCAGTAAGTGAAAGGCATTATCTATTAAGCTGAAATGAAGACATTAAAATATAAATGAATCAATTTATTAGTTTAAAATGTTGATTATCTTTTCAGAGCAAACCAAATCCATTTGGATTTTTATTGAATATCTAAAAAAACCGGCCCCAAGAATTAGAAAGCTGGTTGAGAACTTGTGCTAACAGTGGATGACTCTTTAAAACACTAAGGGGTAGATTTTTTTAAAATATGCATGCGCCCACCACTGCATGCATGTTATAAAATCAGGGGCGGCGACGCATCGTTGGCCTTCCCCAGTTCCCTACCACCTACCCTAATTTCCCTTCCCCTTCCCATCTCCTCCCCATCCCCTAAATGTTTCCTAATTTTGGGTGGTTTTTTTGTTTTTGAAGTTGCTATTCCTCTGGAGCAGAAGCAACTTGTGTGCACCGGCCGACTGCCGGGCGCGCTCCCCCGGCACAGTGGCAAATGGCCGCTATACCGGTGCCTCCAGCCCCACCCCTTCTCCGTCCCCTTTTCAGGCCCTGGCACTTACCCGCGTCCGGGGGTTTACGCGCATGGCCAGGCCCGTTTGAAAATTGGCCCGGCGCGCGCAAGGCCCAGGATTTACACGTGCTGGGGATTTAAAATCCGGCCGTAACTGTGTTTGTGGCATGCAATATTTCTTCTATTGATTTATCCTTGTTAAAGATATTGTGCAACTGTTTCTTTTAAAAAAAAACCCTGAAGAAGCTATTGTTTAGTGAAACTGGGGCCTCTGTTGGGGTTTATGAAAACATTGCTCTAGTATTATTCAAAATTCAAGTGTGATATGTAGGTTTTATGATTGGATGCATGAGTGTGTAAAGGTTTTAATTTTCATACTGGTGTGACCTTTCATTAATAGGTCAGTTGATAAAGCTCTAAATATTTGTAATAAAATTGTGGAATATATGTTTTCCCTTTTTGTCATTTCTTGCAAGCTTTTTATACACCATCATTTTAAATTTAATCGCATAGTTGAGATCTTGAGCAATTACAGATTGGGGTTTCATTGCATTCTCTTGCAATACACCCATGAGATGAAATCACTCAATGGTGAATTGTTCCATTTCTAGAGGCAGGCACAGAGGCTCTGGTAGCCAGATCCGCACATGCTGAAACAGGTCAGAATCCTTCACTTTTTCAGGAATTCCAATGAGATGAATATTGTTCCGCCTCCCATGGTTTTCCCAATTGTCTATTTTCTCCAGAAGTTTCACATTTTCCTTTTTCAGATTTTCAAGTTATGACACAAGATCATCAGTGGTCATTTCTTGGGTGGTAAATGTGTCTCTCTAATACCAACATTTTAGTATTGTGTCTTTTCATGCATTCTTTTAATTCTTCAACTGAAGACTACAGTTTATTTAGAGCCTGATATTAAAAAGCATTTACACGCTTAAAATTGGGTTTTACACATGTAAGTTCCTAGAACAGAAGTCCATAAACTGCTAATAATAAATAAGGATTAGGAGCCTGGGATCTTTTAATTTAGGGGTAGATTTTATAAATTCGCGCACCAGGCGCGAACAAGAGTACGCGGGATTTCAATAGATATGCACGTAGCCGCGCGTATCCATTAAAATCCAGGGTCGGCGCGTGCAAGGCTGGCCAAAATCGGCAGCCTGTGCGCGCCGAGCTACGCAGCCTGCCTCCGTTCCCTCCGAGGCCGCTCCGAAATCGGAGCGGCCTTGGAGGGAACTTTCCTTCCACCCCCCCCCCCCCCCGCACCTTCCCCTACCTAACCCACCCCCCCCAGCCCTATCTAACCCTCCCCCTACCTTTGTTGAACAAGTTACGCCTGGTCGAGGCAGGCATAACTTTGCGTGCGCCGGCTGCCGCACGCCATGTTCTGGTCCGGGGGCTGGTCTGGAGGCCGCGGCCACATCCTCGGAACGCCCCCCGATGACGTGCCGGTCGCGACACACCCCCCGACATGCGAGTCCCGGGTTTTGCGCACGCCGGAAGCCTATGCAAGATAGGCTCCGCTCGCGCAGGGGGGGTTTGGGGTAGGTTTCAGGGGTTATGTGCGTAACCCTCTGAAAATCTACCCCTTAATGTTTGGGTACTTCTCAGGTACTTCTGACTTGGATTGGTCACTGTTGGACACAGTATACTGGGCTTGATGGACACCCTTGGTCTGACCTAGTATGGCTTATCTTATGTTATGTTCTTATACACTTTACCCATGTAAGTAGGCTATTGAAAATTGCTACAGTATATACCATTGAACTGTCCATAGGCTGTTCACATGCAAGTGCACTTTAGAGTAGATTTTAAAACGTGCATGTGCGCATCCATGTACATGCACTTCACGGCGCGCGCACGTGGACGCGGCTCTTTTATAATATGCATGTGTCTGCATGCACACGTTATAAAATACATTTCCCATTCACTGTCCCGGCCTGTCCCCCCGACCTTCCTTGCCCAGACCCCCAATCCCGGCCCACCCATTCCTTTAGGCCCAGCACTTCTGCATGTATCGGGGGTTACACACTTGCCCGGGCCCTTTCCAAAATGTGCACAGCGCATGCAGGGCAGGGCCCGGCCCCTTGCATCACCCCCGAATTTTATGCACATGGGTCTTTTAAAATCTGGCCTTTTATGCGCATAAACGGCTTTTAAAATTGCTATGATAGTGTGTTACATTTACACGTGTAACACTTTTAAAATTACCTCCTTCATGTATCTGTGCTAGTAGCAAAGACATTTTTGGAAGTTTCCTTTACCAGGTCCTCTTTCAGACTTTCAAGCACGATCGCGGCCTCAGACGCCATTTTAGGAGAAGCAGGGAAAGTTTTATCCTTTAAAAATCTTTGCGACTTAGATGATACCATCTTGAGAAAATGTTGAATAAAGCTGCTGAGGGTATACTTGCCTGAATTCTTTGAAAAATCTGATGTGTGACAGGGATGATAAGCCGATGAATAAGGATCCTTTCAGAGCTCAGCGATCTTCGGACTTCTCAGGAAGCAATCTTGCCAGAAGTTCCCAGCACAAAGATTTTAAAGGTATGTGTTATCGATTTCCCCACCAGGAGGGCGGAGTAGCAATCTGTTGTAATCTGACTCCTGTAGAAGAGAGGGGTTTAGCAGTGTTATGGCTTACCCCGCCAGGAGGCAAAATTATCAATCTGTTAGAGTGTCTGCTAGAAGTTAACAGTCTGTTATAGGTTAGGACTGCTGCGTAGCAATCTGTAATAGGAGCTGCTATGGAGTTGCTCCCCAGAGAGGAGAAGTCAGCAACCATCTAAGATCTGTTCTTCCAGAGAGGAGGAAATAGTATCTGTTATGAATCTCCGCACAGAGTGGCAACCTGATATACGAGAGTCTCCCTGCAGAGAGGTGTAGGCCCTCTGTATGGTTCCTGCTAAGTAGTAGCAAATGGTTATGATACAGTTCCTGAGGAAGAAGATGTTAGCAACAGTTGAGGGTAGACTGCAAGGTAGCAGTTTGCTGTACTCAGTTCTTGAAGTGTGAGAGATGAGCACTCTAATGTAGAATGGTGAATCCTTGGGTCGATAGCAGATGACAGCGCCCTCAAGAGGATATCAAGAGAGGGACCACTGACTAGGCTGGAGTATAGAGACGGACACAGATAGTTCTTTATTAGACAGGTAGTAGAACCACCAGAGGTGGTAGTAGTGAGCTGATGTGCCCGGAAGGGCTGAAGTCCCTCAGATCCTGGAACTGCAATCTCCTTAACTGAGCTGTAGAGAGAGACTCATAGATAGTGAGTAGACAGGGTATGCTGGATACATAACCAGAAGTAGATGATTCACTCACATAGATTATAATAAAGCTCAGTAGCTGGAGAGAGTTAGGCCCTCGAGGAGCGAGTACCTGGTTCCAGGAACAGCTCTGAGAGAGCGATGGTAGCTCACAGTTAATTATCTCTGTAATGGTTTCTAGGCAGACTATAATAAGAACTCACAATATCTATACATGAATTAGCTTCTGAAATAGAAGTGAGTCTTCATAAGGTTTTAGGAATATAGGCCCTCAAGGAGCGAGTACCAGTTACTATCTGCAATCTGTAATAACTCACTATCTCTGTACCTGTGATAGTGTCTTAGACAGAAGAGAGTCTTTAGAGTTCTAGGAACATGGGCCCTCGAGGAGAGAGTACTGGTTCCTATATGCGACTGAAAAGGAAACTCACAATGTTCACGTCTGCAATCGCTTCCAGGCAGTAGGGAGTCTTCTGAGCGTTCGGGGATGTAGGCCCTCAAGGAGCGAGTACCATATCCCGTCTTAGCAATCTGAAAACAAGAGGAGAGAGCGGGGCCCTCGAGGAGCAGGTTACCCCTGGTAAGTTCGAAGAGGCAGAGCAGCGGAGAATGAAGCGGGTCGGAACGATCCCCGCAATCAAATCCCTTGCTAACTCGATTCGTAAGCGTAAGCAAAGAACTTTTATGTTGGAAGTAGATGATGTCACTACGGGGGGACGCCCCCGAGGTTCGCGCCCTTGCTAGTACAAACTTCGGAGCGCACGCACCCTACGTCATCTGCAACATGGTGGATCCACAGCATCAGGCCAACCCAGGGACTCCGAGAAGAATGGCGAGGAGAAGCCACAGCAGCATCTGTCCATCAGACCTGAAGGGAGTCACTTCAGAGGTAGAGAGGGTGGAGCAAGGGCAAGAACAGGCACGAACGCAATGGTATGCTAGCTATTCCTAGCCTTCCTTGAGAATTTTTTGATCTCTCTCCTCTGTTGTCAATCTGGAGTTCTTCCCTCTCATGGGAAAACGTACAATGGGAGTCAATTCCTTTAATTTGTGTATCAGAAGGATCCCCATTTACCTATTCTTTTATGTCACCCAATGACTGGAAACATCTCATGGTGGGGGGGGGTTGTATATTGTTCTCAGGACTCGCAGCCTCACCAGGAACCAGGCGTTTTCTTCATTGCCATGCTTCTGGAAATATCGCTGTATCTCAGCTCCGATCTGCACATGCTGCTTCACCGACTGCAACGCTGAACATCTCCATCTAGACTAGAGCACAAAATTACTTGAGGCCTTACCACTAGGGACTTGAAATACAGGGGCTATCACTCTAGGCTTGTCCCATGTGGTCCAAGGGCTACATCTATGCTAAGCCTCTCCTGCTGCAGTTTATGCTTATTACTCCTTGACCTATCCCCAGTAGAGGATACAATACAATAATACATATAATAATGATATAATATTGCAAAACCTAAAGGAGGACAATTTTTAAAGCCACTTATGTGTAAACAGAAATTTATCTGGGAAAGCTGTCTGAAAATAGTGCTCTCTCAATCAGACTAGAAAAAACGCACAGAGTGCAAGACTGCGTGTACTTTTAGCTGCATTTGAAGGAGGCGTTCCTGGGGTGAGAGAGGAGAGGTGATTTGCATGGAATCAGAAAATTACGTGTAGATTTTATTTTCTAACCTAAATGTATTATTTACCATAATAATTCGGCTCTCACAAAATGATATCGGCGACTTGGACTCCGTTCTTTTTGATTAAGGTCTTCCCTAAAGTTCTTCTAAATGCATAACGCAGCAGAATTGGCAATTGTATATATGGGAAACATGGTTTATTAAGAGAGTCCGTTACGGACATTCATTGCCTCGGCAGTACGCTTTTTGAAATTTTTGAAAACAAGATTTGCATTTACATTTTAATCACACTAAAAAAAAAAAAAAAGAAAAAGAAAACATAGAAAGTGAGATACAGCCTGGTATATGATTAAATCTCAGGTGACACTGCCTCTAGATACATAGGCTGTTCACACCGTTTTATGATACTAGTTAACTACACATATTTTTGACCCTGTAAGTGTTGTAATGTCAGTCTTATTGAATTGGCTCAATTGGCTTTCTGACATTATACCACTGCTTTATTTTGTGCCTGAAGATGCATGGCTCATCTGCAAGTCACCAAAATGATTCAAGAGTGTCAAAAAAACATATATAAGTTCATTATAAAATCTTATCAGTGTTGTCAGTCAGCCTGTGTGGCACTTTATTTTGCTTGTTTGGGTCAGACAATTGGAGGTGCATTACCATGTGACCCCAAGAATATCTGTGCAAAATGATTTTGGCGGAATGATATTCTAATCTAGCTTTGTGTGAATGGAGGCAGATTTTGCAGAAACAAATAATGCTGCCTGAAAAGTAAAAAATAAAAAGGTATAATTTATTAATTATTCACGCCATGTGTGAGAGTAGATACAGTACTCTGTGTTTCAATAGGCCTGCATAGTCTCCACCAGGAGCTGTGTGAATAGTTACAGCGGGGCTGCAGAAAGACTCTGTCCCATGTCTTTTTTTTAAGTTTATTTGTATTCTGTATGCTACAAGAGCCTCATTTGTTCTGTACTGTGCATGTGTAGAAGCCTACGTCTGCTGTTCAGTCCTAGTTGATCTGTTGGCTGTATCCAGAGTGTGTATGTGATTGTGCTGCTGTGTACTCTGTGAATGCGCTATGAATCACATTTTGCTCTGTGAGCACTCCGACCAGAATGGGTGTGTGTATATGTATGTATGTATAAATATAGATACAGATATTAGCTGTCTCATTTGATCTGCAGGGATTCCAGCCAACATGAGCCCTGACTCCATCCTGGCTTCCTAATATGTGGTAAGTATAACCTCTGGCGCTGCCATTCAGAGAATGTGAGTAGCAGGATCACTGGATACTGTCCCCGGCCTAACCTCTCCCATCAGATTAGGTACGCTAAGTCTGTCTCATCATACACAGTTCCCCAGGCAGAGAAATGCATGAGGCCTCCCATGGCGCAGGCTTCAACTGCCCCTCACCCCCCCATCCCACCCCTCCCCTCCTCTGAGCTGCCTGCCTAGCGTTCCACAGACACTTTGGGAAAACTCTGGTCTTGCTGCGTGTGTGGCTGGAAAGGCGCAACTCCAGCACCTCCTGACTTGTGCATGGCATTCTGTCAATGGCATGTGAGGAACAAGCTGGCACGGGTTATAGCTCATTTATTTTCAAACGTAAAAGCTGTGTCACTCGTGCCCAGGTGATGACACAGGCCCTCATCCTTTGGCGACATAAAGGAAAACTTCCACCTGCACTGGACAGGGCAGACGGCAGAAAAACAGCCACATAAGCAAAATTAATGCTCTGTTTTCTTTTTAGGGTTCACACTGCCTTCTACACTACAGAAAGCATAATTCAAAATCTGCACCTATATAACCACTATTAACAAGAGGGGGAACCCTCTAAAAAAAAATAAAATTTAGAAATAAAGAGGAGAGTCCAGATTAAAAAAAAAAAAAGAGGAAAGTCTAACCAGTCACCAGGTGGAATGAGAAGAATTACGAGGAGAAATATGAAATGGATTTCCACAGGTAAAACACATTTTGCCCTCGTAAATTGCCTGTCTGAAAACAAATTGCCCCACCCCCACTCACCGTTGTATGCCAGTAAAAATCCGCGCAAAGCTCCACAAATTGCGTCCTTTTACCCACATTGTAGCGGAGGCGTTCCGGGGATGGAATTAGATTAGGAGAGAAAACTACAAGAACTCTTTGGAATTTTCACAACTGCGCAGGTCGGAAAAAAAAAAAGTATATATTAAAAAAAAAAAAAAAAAAAGGCAGGCGCCAATTCCTGCAGGTACTTTCTCCTTGGGCCCTTTGCAAAAAGGGAAAGATACAGACAGACTTGTCCTTTGAGAACTGATGCCAAGGCCGCAGATTTTGCAGCTATGAGGGTAGCACGAAACATGCCCCACCTGAATGTCAATCTTCTTTCTTAAACAAAGCCAGACAAAAGCCAAAGGCTGTTTCCTGAGCAAATCCCAATGCCCGCCCCCCCCCCCCCCCCCGGTCACCCATGTGACTCTTCAGGAGGGTGCTGGCATGGAGTGGAACCTGGGCTCGCTTGGGTCTGGCTGTAGAAGCCATGCATTTGCCTTTTGTCTGGCTCTATTTAACAAAGAAGACCGACGTTCAGTTGTTTTGCTTTCTCCTATTGCTGTGGTTCTCAAACCTCTCCTCATGACCCCTGCGGTCAGTCCTTCGTGATTCCAGCGCTCACGGACTCGCACCGTGATATCCCTGAGGACCGAATAAGGGGGTTGTTGCATGTAAATGAATATAAAACATGTTTTAATCAGTTTCATACTTTACATTACATTTCATTTTGGATTCATGTGCTGCCCTACTCCAAAAACAGCATCCCAGATTGGCTCATATCGTAATACCAATAATGAAATCCAACAATACATCAAAGAATGCAATATTATAAAGAGCATAAAAAATACAAACAAGTAAACACCTATATGATTCCCACCACACCAGTCACAAAAAACATGCTCCCAATCCATCCTGAAGAAGCTCCCAACGAGGCAACCTCCTTTCCTTTCACCCCTTCAAGAGTGACCTGTCCTCGCAGTGGGCCAGCTCTAGTAGTCGGCTTGCGATAACATCACAGGGGGTAGAGGCCAGTGGCTCAGAGCAGGAGCAGATCAGCCTGAGCAGCAGAATCCTCCAGCAGCAACCAGGGGGGGAGCGAGAGCTACCGTGTGGTGAAATCTTTAGGTGATCACAATCACCTGCATAAGGCATCGATCACTGGGAGATTTCTGGATTGTGGCCCATAGCTCACTGAATGCTAAATCCATGTTCCACCTGCCTTCTATAAACAGAGTGAAGGAGCAGCCTAATGGTTACAGCAGCTAGTTGTGAACCACGGAAACCAGGATTCAAATCCCACTACCACTCCTTGTTACCTCGGGCAAGTTATTTTATCCACAGGTACAAACTTTGAGCTCTATTTACTAAACCTTTTCCCCATAGAACGGGGGGAAAGCTTTATTTAGTAAATGACCCTCATAAATTGTAAACCTTCCAGGGATAGGGAATTACATATAGTACCACTTGAATCTATTCTGCTTTGAAAGTGCCAAAAGGCAGAATATAAATTAAATACATAAATACATAGACAAAAACACATTCATATAAAAACACAACATACAAACACCAATCATAAGAACATAAGAAAATGCCATACTGGGTCAGACCAAGGGTCCATCAAGCCCAGCATCCTGTTTCCAACAGTGGCCAATCCAGGCCATAAGAACCTGGCAAGTACCCAAAAACTAAGTCTATTCCATGTAACCATTGCTAATGGCAGTGGCTATTCTCTAAGTGAACTTAATAGCAGGTAATGGACTTCTCCTCCAAGAACTTATCCAATCCTTTTTTAAACACAGCTATACTAACTGCACGAACCACATTCTCTGGCAACAAATTCCAGAGTTTAATTGTGCGTTGAGTAAAAAGAACTTTCTCCGATTAGTTTTAAATGTGCCCCATGCTAACTTCATGGAGTGTCCCCTAGTCCTTCTACTATCCGAAAGAGTAAATAACCGATTCACATCTACCCGTTCTAGACCTCTCATGATTTTAAACACCTCTATCATATCCCCCCTCAGTCGTCTCTTCTCCAAGCTGAAAAGTCCTAACCTCTTTAGTGTTTCCTCATAGGGGAGTTGTTCCATTCCCCTTATCATTTTGGTAGCCCTTCTCTGTACCTTCTCCATCGCAATTATATCTTTTTTGAGATGCGGCGACCAGAATTGTACACAGTATTCAAGGTGCGGTCTCACCATGGAGCGATACAGAGGCATTATGACATTTTCCGTTTTATTCATCATTCCTTTTCTAATAATTCCCAACATTCTGTTTGCTTTTTTGACTGCCGCAGCACACTGAACCGACGATTTCAATGTGTTATCCACTATGACACCTAGATCTCTTTCTTGGGTTGTAGCACCTAATATGGAACCCAACATCGTGTAATTATAGCATGGGTTATTTTTCCCTATATGTATCACCTTGCACTTATCCACATTAAATTTCATCTGCCATTTGGATGCCCAATTTTCCAGTCTCACAAGGTCTTCCTGCAATTTATCACAATCTGCTTGTGATTTAACTACTCTGCACAATTTTGTGTCATCTGCAAATTTGATTATCTCACTCGTCGTATTTCTTTCCAGATCATTTATAAATATATTGAACAGTAAGGGTCCCAATACAGATCCCTGAGGTATTCCACTGTCCACACCCTTCCACTGAGAAAATTGCCCATTTAATCCTACTCTCTGTTTCCTGTCTTTTAGCCAGTTTGCAATCCACGAAAGGACATCGCCACCTATCCCATGACTTTTTACTTTTCCTAGAAGCCTCTCATGAAGAACTTTGTCAAACGCCTTCTGAAAATCCAAGTATACTATATCTACCAGTTCACCTTTATCCACATGTTTATTAACTCCTTCAAAAAAGTGAAGCAGATTTGTGAGGCAAGACTTGCCCTGGGTAAAGCCATGCTGACTTTGTTCCATTAAACCATGTCTTTCTATATGTTCTGTGATTTTGATGTTTAGAACACTTTCCACTATTTTTCCTGGCACTGAAGTCAGGCTAACCGGTCTGTAGTTTCCCGGATCGCCCCTGGAGCCCTTTTTAAATATTGGGGTTACATTTGCTATCCTCCAGTCTTCAGGTACAATGGATGATTTTAATGATAAGTTACAAATTTTTACTAATAGGTCTGAAATTTCATTTTTTAGTTCCTTCAGAACTCTGGGGTGTATACCATCCGGTCCAGGTGATTTACTACTCTTCAGTTTGTCAATCAGGCCTACCACATCTTCTAGGTTCACCGTGATTTGATTCAGTCCATCTGAATCATTACCCATGAAAACCTTCTCCATTACGGGTACCTCCCCAACATCCTCGTCAGTAAAAAATCCACAAACATAAACATCTCATGTACAATGTACAATTTTTCAGAACATGCAGAGTACCACTAAACAAAGTGCACTCACACCCCCTTCTTACAGTTAAAGAAAAATACAAATCCATAATTCACACACATCTTGATGGACTTTGGAGCCTTGGTACCTATTATCCCTACAACACGCAATATTCTAACCACTAGAACACACCCACCTCTTCTTCCCCATTTACTTCTTCTGCTCTTCTCCCCACCCTCCCTTGTGGCTCCCCTCTCCGTCCTTCTTTCCTCCTTCCTGTGGCCTTTTTGTCTCTCTCTCTCTCTCCTTCCTCCAGGATTGCCAGGTATTGCAATAGCAAAAAGCCATGTTGGCACTGAAAACCAGCAATGAAGATCTTTAACAAGACTATTGTAATGGAAACCAGCGAGGGCTGGGGGAGGTGGGCACTCTTTATCTGAGCCAGTTCTTCTGGGAATCCTCCAAGGCTGCTGCAGTCAGGGAGTGGAGCAGAAGTACAAAACTATGCAACAGTACACATCTTCAGGTACAAAAGTCTAGAGTTGCATGTCATAGAGGCCATGACGCTGACCGGCTCTAGAAATGGATAAATAATACCACAAATACAATTAATTCCAGCTGACTTTTAAATGTTATTTAAATATCTACAATTTCCAGTAAAGCTTTCATTTGCTACTATCAATAAGGCAAAGTACAATCTTTAAAATTACAGTGTTTTTCAAATAGACAACTTTATGTGGCCTGTCCCAGAGTTGGAAGTCCAAATTTTCTGTAGATCGTGTCATGAAGAAGAAAAATAGCTAACACTGTATATATCAGGAAGCATGCAATTAATTTAAGTGTACAATCCCTTTCCTGAAGAAAAAAATGTTCAGCCATACCTAGCATGTGTTAAAAGGCCAGATAACCATTCAGACTCTTTATGCACAGTCGCATTCTCTGTCTTTCACACACTACTACTAAACACTTCTATAGCGCTACTCGAGGTACATTTTCACTCACTACAGCCTCTCTCACATGTATCAAGCACGCCACAGTCTCTGCCACCCTCCAGTTTGCCAGCTAGCTATGATCTCTCTCGTTCTCTCTCTCACACTCACACACATTCAGAGAAATCCAGCCACGGTATCTCTCTCTCTCACAAGCATATACCTCTCACCTCTCAGTTTACATATACTTAGTCACAACTCTCCCTCCCTACCTTCCCCCCTCCCATGCAGAGGCACATTCAACCATCCACAGTCATAACTGGAAACTTCTCAGTTTCCTCACTCTAGTATTATTTATTTTATTTACTTATTTAATAACTTTTATATACCGACGAACGTTGGGAACATCTCATCGGTTTACATAGAACAGAACTTAGCAACAGGCTTTACAATTATTGCATAATTATATAAGGAACATTAAAAACATACAGTATTGGGAATGGGGAGAGAAAGCTGGGGATTGCTAGGCTACTTAAGACGCTGGGCAAGTGTCTCCATGGGGCTCAGGCCTATACAAGTCTCCTCTGAGATTTTGATAATTAAATTCAACAACTGCAATCAGCGCTCTTCCCCAACTCCCTTTGAATGATCCTATAAAAACATTGGCTACTAGTGTTACTGAGACATTTCTACAAATCTGCACCACTCACAATGGAAGCACCAAGGAAATGCATTCTCATGCAATCACTGATGTGCTGCCAGTTTATCTATGGGCTCTGACCAGCTCTTTTGCACTTGGTGAGGTACGTCTAACTTTTTCAGAATCATATGACGCCCCACCTATCTCCATATTAAAAAAAAATCTAAATTGTACACAGAACATACAGTAACTTAATACTGGAAATTATATTCCAGTAATGAGATTATGGGCAGATTCTGAAATCTTTGACTGGATCAGTGTACAAATTATGTAAAGCAATGAACATGAGCTTTTAAAACCACAGAGGTCCCCCTTCTTCAAATGTCACATTAGAGACATTATTCACGTTTGAATAAGAGTCCTCTGTGGGCTCCATAGCTCATGTACAACATATTTGGATAATACTTACATTGATCCAATAAAAGCCATTACAGCATGCAGAGAAAACAGCTTAGTCCAGGAGCTGTATGGCTACCAGATCACTGCATTACATATTCCAGCCACTAGACTGGAAAGACTATGCCTTTGTTGTTATGGTGCAGTCTCTCCTCGTTTTCTCTTCTCTCTCTTTTCCTACCTCCTTTTCTCATCTCTTTCCATTTTACTTTTTTTCCTCCATCCCCCTCCCCTGACATCTATCATTCATCCAATGTTGCTTCATTTTTCTCTCCTCTTCCTGTAAAAACCTCTCCCTTATGTCGCCAGCATGTCATTCTCTCTACTCCAACTGTGGAATTCTCTACCACAAGACTTGTGGATGGAATCAGACATTAAAGTATTCAAAAAGGGTGCAAAAACTTGGCTATTCCAACAGGCCTTCCAAGAACTTTAATGATTTTATACCCTTTTAGTATTTAGTATTTATCTGTCTTAGTGCTGTTCTTAACTTTTTGAATCTTTAAACGTTTAAATTTTAATACTTTATTTTATTTTATTATTTTTTATTTTATTATGAAATTATGTATTTATATCTTTTCTTTTAACTTTGGAAATGCAAATATTTTAAATGAATATTTGATAACAAATGTAAACCGATGTGATATGTTCTCATGAACACCGGTATATAAAAATTAATAAATAAATAAAATACTCATTCACATCTTGATATCCTTCCTTTTCCCCCTCACCTCTCTTCCATCCTTCATTTCTCGCTCCTCTTTTGCTCCTCTTGCCCTCCAACTCCCCTATCAATTTCCTGCTCTGACTCCCTTCTCCCCAACAGCCACCAATCCCCATCACCTCCCACGCTGATTTTCTTTTTCCCTCGCAATTATTTCATTTCACTTTACCACCTCTCATCATGTTCGCCCATTCCCTCCACTTTGCCTCCCTGATCCGACTGCCTCTCCCCCAAATTCTCCTCTCCTACTTCTCCCCATCGCCTTCTCTGATTCAGTCTCCTCCCCAATCCATCCTCTTGCATACTTTCTCCTCTCTACCCCAAAAATCCTTTCTGGCTCCTCTATCATACATGTTCCCCCATCACCATATCTGGAAACTCTCCAGGTTTGGCCCAGAGGTTTCAGAAATCTAAAAGCGTTTCCAGGGTCTCCAGGCAAACATAAAACAAAACAAAACAAAAAAACTCTGGGTACTGCAGTGAAATGCTCATGCAGGCCCCTATTGTGTGGATCTGCAAACGAGAAGAAAGTAGAACAATGGCGCTGTCTGCAAGCTGAATCAGCCCGCACTGCTGGAAGAGAGAGAGTCACCATCCCATGGCCACACGGACCCTGAGGAGGAGGCTGCTGCCGTTGGTGGGTTCTGGGGGAAGAGGAGAATGAGTCAGAGTT
Source organism: Rhinatrema bivittatum (assembly GCF_901001135.1). Lineage (NCBI taxonomy): Eukaryota > Metazoa > Chordata > Amphibia > Gymnophiona > Rhinatrematidae > Rhinatrema > Rhinatrema bivittatum. Next base: position 39,377,056 of record NC_042628.1, read on the forward strand.
TTAGAAAGCGAGCCAGAGAGAGAGTGTGTGTGTGTGTGTGCACGCGCATGTGTGTCTATATGTATGTATGAGAGTGAGTGTTAGAGAGTCAGACAATGTGTACATGAGACAGAGAGAGCATCAGGGAGAAATAGAGGAGCAAATGTGATAGTGAGCAGCATTGAGCGTGTGTAATGAGAGAGAAGAAAGTTTGTGCACAAAATTTCACCCGTGACAATTTCAGGATGAGAGGAAATCAGAAGTTTCCCAGGTATGCTCATCCCTTTCTGGCTCTTACATACCAATCTCCCCATCACCCCTTTTTCTCTGTCTCCTCCCAATCACTAACCTTTGGCTCTCTTTCCTCCCAAATCACTAACTCTTGCTTTCACCATCCCCACTTTACCATCTCTGATTCTGTCATCCTCTCTCCCCCTTCACTGCCTCTGACTCTCACACACATCCCTCCGTCACCACCTCTGGCTTTCTTTCACATATAGATCATCCCTCTTTGATTCTCTCTTGCACCCCCTCCACAGGTTTTGTGCCCTTGCATTGTCCCACACATATCTCCTCCTTGCACATGGATCTCATAGAACACATTAACTCCAATACTCAAGTCCCTCCACCGGCTGCCAGTTCATTGGCGCATCCAGTAAGAAACAGCTGCCTTAATTCATAATCTTTTGCATAATCTCCGATTCCCATGGATCAGCTCCACGTTATGCATCTACACTCCGATTCACACATTACACTCCACCCAGCCCGTTTTTACTTGATATTCTGTCCTCCAGCTTGGATATCCGAGACATGTCAGCGCACCTTTTCAATCTTTGCTCCTATGCCCTGGAATTCTTTGTCTCTTTCCCTGTGACTTACAAATGACTCTGAAACATTTAAGAAGTTTACTAAAACCCCACTGGCTTAATGCAGCTTTTGCTTCTTCCAGCTAGAGATCAGCGGATATTTTGTCATCAAAAGCATGAATTTTGCCCTCACATTAAATTAATACTCCTTTTTTGTTTTAGCAGCAAGGACCTTATTGTTTATGTTTTGATTTTGTGTTATTTTTATTATTTATTTTTATTAAATATGTTTTATTGTACCTCGCCCTGAACTTTGTTTTGGAAGGGCGAGTAATAAATCATGTTAAATAAACAATTAGGCAAATGCAATCCCATACCCTAATTCTCTCTCTTCACCCCAGAGAGCCCAAATTTGCACTGCTGATTTCAGGGAGATGGGGGGAGAAACCGCATTCACCTCTCCTTCTTGTGCTACCCCCCCAGTATTTACCCCTCCTTATACTTCACCAAGCATTCAATCTCCTTCTCACCTCCCCTACATTAAACTCTTAAACTCCCTCTTACACCACCCACCATCCCCCCAGCATTCGCCCAACTCCTCGCTTCATTCCCTTTCAGCATGTGGCTCTTCTCACTCCCTATCAATCACTTACAAGCCCTCTAGGACTCCTCACATCTTCTCTTCCTACACTCTGCCCTCAGCTGAGCCCCTCTTGGGATCACAGGCTGTGGCTGGGTCTGTCTGCTGCAGCCCCCGCCCTCCTGTTGAAAGAGGGTGGGAGGGGGTGAGAGTCACAGAAAACAACTTTCTGCCTGCTCCATTCTTACCTCCTTTCCTCCTGTGGGGACAGGAGAGGGGGAGACAGGAGAATCTGGAGCAGACACTGCTGAGGAAAATAAAACCAGTTGCCCTGCTCCCATTTCTCACCTCTCTCTTGCTAAATGAAATATATTTGTGTACAACATGGCTCTGTTTGTCATGATGTTCCAGAGGTACACAGCCTCTGGAACATCAGTGTTTGTCATGATGTTCCAATGTTCACAGCCTCCAGGGAAAAGGAGTCCCAGCCATTGCTCTAGAGCGACACCTATAGGTCAGATTTAGACTGCACGCATACTGGGCTAATCGTGTTTGTGGTCCCTGGCCAAAGGACCGTCACGGAGACAGCTGGGCTACACAGGAGGGGATGTGATATAGGGGTTAAAAATAGGAGAAACACACCGGATAGTTGTGAATGAGAGCTCACGGCCACGCAGCCCACATAGAGGCAGGTTTCAAATGAGCCAAAAACCTAAAACAAGAAGGAAAGCTCTCTCTCTCCCACTTAGCTTTTCACTCTAAAATCCCCTAGAGAATTAGCTAGGTCACTTTGTGCATTCACTTTTTTTTTTTTTCCACTCTGCGTATTGAAAAGGAATATTTTGTGTTTCGGTTAAATATGTCTTGCCTTCCAAGACAGGCTAGGTCCAGCCCCTGCCGATATGACATGTCCATGCAGCGTGGAAGACCCCTGCTGGTTTAAGGGCAGCACTGACAGTAACTCTGGAAGGAGGATTCCAGGCCACTACGACAGGCGGATGTAACTTTAATAAGGGGGACCCTGTAAAGGAGGATGGGGGGGTGAAAAAAAAGCAGGCAAATAAACTCCAAATTTGCTTTTGTACTGTTTTCAGAAGTGGTGTTAAATCAAGGTACCACCCTACTCCATGGGCATCAAGGGTCCCATGGCTCTTTTGTCAACAGACTGGTGTCATGCCTTTATTCCATCCGGGAAGCACGATCTGGTCAGCTGAAATTACCCTTCTTGAAAGAACTTAAATTAGCTTAGAAAAAAAAAAAGTGCCCCCATTTTCTCATTCGTGACTCGAAATGCCATCTTCAATCTCCAGGTACTGTGCAGGAAAGCACTAAATATATAATCTTATATGCCATGCACACACTCACAGGGTTATATTCAATAAGCACTGCATGACCACATTGCAAAACTAACTTTATAGCTTAAAAAAATGAGAGAGAGAAACATGGGGGTTTATGCACACACAGCAGCAGCATCTTGTTGCATTTATTTGTGTGTGTTAATGGGGGAAGGAGAGACAGGGAAATGTGATGCACCCACTGGGTACAATATCAAGTAACCAAGCAGAAAATAAAATATTAGTTTCAGTGCTTAAAACGTCTCCTGTTTTCAAACACCTCTTAGCCTCACCGTGCAAGGTTGCATCAGCCCCTGTGCTTGTATTTATATCTGTTTTTTTTTTAAACCTGATATAATACCATTTCCAGTAGCTCCACGGGGGTGAACCGAATCCACAGGGCCTCCAGCCAAGCAGCTGCTGCCAGTGTGATCCCTCTCCCCCTTCCCATCTTGCTTAGAAAAGCTCCAGCACAGTCACACTGGTGCCACAGCTTGCTGGCAGGGTCTCTTTAATTAACTGACCAAGGCAGGAGGTGTCCACTTATTAAAGAGAGAGCTGATTGAAGATTACACTTTCTAAACTGTGCTGCTTAATTGGATTGCCTGTGTATTAGTACAGTTTCCTGCGTTTATCTCTACCCCCTAGACTCAAAAGACGAGCCCCCCTCCCCATCTTGAGTGGCCTCAAATTAAAACACTATTTTTAAACTGACAAATGAAAGTACTTCAGAAAATTCAAATCCTGCTGTAAGCAAACTCTCCGAGAACTCCTGCACTTTCCATCATAGCTGAGAGTTTTCCTACAAACCATGCAACAAGCAGGGACAAGGAGAAATCGTGCTAGTGCTCTTATACCATTCTCCAGTTCAAAGAGCCTCTTACTGGCACAGAATGGACATGGAAAGGCTGCAGATTTCTTCCATTGCAAGCACTCCTAGTCCATTCCTGCAGTGATTCCTGCTGGCAAAGGATGCAATTGCATGAGCTATTGTGAGCTACTGAAAAAACCCAAAAAAAACAAGGCCAATATTCAATTTGCCATTTCGTGGACAAGTTATCCTGCTATCCTGTATATTCAGCGGGATAAATGTCCCCCAACCCCCCCCCCCTTTCCCCATTTTCCATGGCCCAAAAATCCCCACCAGGAGTGTGGTCAGCACTTACCTACTCCCGGCAAGATCCAGCGTACCCTTCTGTCAAAGCTGCACTGGAAACGTAAGCTACACCTATAAGTGGCTGCATATACCAATTGCGCCATTTAGACGGACAGCTTTTGAGGTATCTGTCTAAATGGCTTTTGAATACAGACCTCAACATCAGCCCTCTACAGTGACTCCAACAGGTTGAGGGTGGGTCTGATGGAACTTGGACCTCTCTAAGCCTCCCCCTATAGCAAGAGCTAAGCAAAGAGTCAGTCTCTCCTGATATAGAACCCTCCGCTTAAAGGGACAGGATGCAACTGCCTGGCATGAAGGTGGTCATGGGTGCATGTTCTCATTCACAAGTGGCTGGCAAGGTATGGAGCAAGCAGCGACGTTTGGAAAGAATCCATATCTTGGGGCTTTGGGAGCTTCTGCCTCTGAAAAAAAAAAAAAGGAGAAAAACAAATTCCAACCACTCCGGGTTATAAATAAAAAATGATGTGATGAAAAGAGTGAATCTTCTGGGGGACAAGTGCAATCACACACCTATTAATCTACAAAGCAACCTCTTGAAATAGCAGTCATTCATAAACTCTGAGAGCAGCGGGCCGCTTCGAAGCAATGCTGTCCCAAGTGCAAGAGAAAAGCTCCACATCTCAGCACCAGCCAAAGCCCAGGACTTCTCTGCATTCGGAAAATAAAAATAGCCTTGATCTAGAGGATAGAGAAAGATCAACCTTTTCTGCTTAAAATATGTTAGAAATGGTGTACATGTGCGCTGCTGGCAGAGCAGAGGGTGATTCTCTCTCACCGGGAAAAATCTCCGGGGGATTTCTTCAAAGCATGGATGGAATTGTTATCTGACTCTGTTCCTTTTCAATGCATAATTTACAGTACGTATGAGACCACTGGAAGAACTGTGAAAAACGCTTCATGCACTTTGATGTGCCTCACATACACTGAATTAAGGACCTAAGAATAGGAAAGCGATGGGGTCCACATGGCTTTACCATGTTTAAGCTACAACTTCCTAAGAGAAATTAAATTTATTTATTTATTTGATTTGCATTCCGCTTTTTGCCACTTCAAAGCTTCCAACTTATTTCTATTTTACTTTTCAGGAATCCATATTTGAGAATTCATACTCAGGCAGATCACATTTAGGTCACCTATGGCAAGATGCAGTCAATATGAGATGCTTACATCTACCTCAACTTTTCTGTACATGGCATTCCAGAAGCATTCTGAACTAAAATTCTCAAAATGCAATCTCGCTTTGTGGTCAAGTTCAGTGGTTTGCAGGAGGGCAATTCTAATTTATAAGACAACAAAAATAAACAGAGGCCAATCCCCTGGTACGCTGGCAGAGTGGTAAGCTGCCAGATTGAAAAGGCGAGCTAAAAGTGTAAGAATAGAACAGAATATGAGAGACCAAGACTCAGCTCCTGAATCTGGATCCTGGCTCCTCAGGCCAGCAGGGGCTGGGGATGTTATGGAATCTGTGTTCATAGTGCCCTCAGAGCCTGGGGCAACAGCAACACCTACAGATTTACGTTTCCTAAAAGTTAATACAAACTGCCTGCACTGACACCAAATTCCACACGCACTTCCACCCCAACCCACCGACCTCCACCTTTGCATCGATTTTCAAAGGGAAAATACATAAGGAATTTCACTTTGAAAATTGTTATGGATCCAAAGTGCCTACTTTTAACACAGGTAGAATTTTGCTTGAAAAGTACCTGCTGGGAGCTTAACTTTCACTTCTATCCACAGTACAGTATTTACTCGTGCAACTGGATGTGTTGAGATTTATCCTAGGTATTTTATTAACTGTGTGGTGTGAGCTACACCATTCATAAAATACTGTGTAGTTCTGCCCCCAACAGTACACACATATGTTTCAGTACATGTGAATATTCCCAAAGCAAGAAAACACATACTTTCTCTACCTGTTTTATAAACTTACATGCATATATTTTAGATGCATTAAACAAAATATAGCATGTTTGCATAACCACCACAATGTATACACAGAGGCAGGTATTTTATAAAGTATGCAGGTATACTATTTTGAAAATACTTGAAATTAAGGGTTTATAGGGGTAAAAATTGTTAAGTTTTTTGTTTCGTTTTGGGGAAAGTTGACGAATTTACTTTTGTTAGTTTAAAAATCAAAATAAATATTGAATTAAAAAAACAAAACAAAAAAAAAAGCAGGGCCTCTCGAGGCCTCTTATCCCCAGTGCCCATCCCTCCCATCTGGAAAATACTGGGGGGGGGGGGCACAATCCTCCCCGGCCCCCACTTACCCGGTCTGAGGGGGATCCTCTGATGAGGATCCTCTGATGAGGCCAAGGCCCTGGCCAAAGCTTCAGCTCTGCATAGGCCTAGGCAGGTCAACATGACCTCGGCCAAGGCCCTACACAAAGCCCAGGTTTGGAAGCCTAGTCCCGATGCCTTGGCCTTGTGTAGGCCTAGGCAGTGGTAGGTTGCCACAGTCTTGAGCTATACCCTATGCAAGGCCCAGGCTTGAGGGCTAGGCCCAAAGGCCAGGACCCATCCTAGAGCCTGGGTCCCGACACCAGATTCTTGGCTCAGAGTCAGGTCTAAGCCTGTAGACAGGAGGCCCAGGCCTTGTAGGTCCTCTTCTTTCTTCAAATGATGGTGTCTGCTGGGGACGTGCTGGAGTAAATTAACTCCAGCATATCCTCCTCAATGGAGGGCACCATGTTGGTATACGGCAGTTAGTTCAACTGATATACACCAAAATGACCTGGAGTTATTTTACTCCAGTGAGTCCCAAGCTGATGCGGCCATTTCAAGAAGAAGACAAAAGACAACCTATAAGGTCTGTGCTCCTGTCTCCAGGCCTGGGCCTGACCCTATGCAGAGGCTCCAGTGTCAGGACCTGGCCTCTGGGCTACGTCCCAGAGTCGGACCGTTAGAAGAGGCTCAGGCATCAGGATGTGGCCTCCAATCACCCGGGCTCGATGCCAGGGCTTTGACCAAGACCCAAGCAAAGGCCCAGGCCCAAAAAAATGTTGCCCAGAGTCAGGAAATTTCCCGACCCCCACATATTGTATCTGTCAGGGATCAGATGCCGTGACCAGGCCCAGGCCCAACACCGGGGCCCAGCCCAGAGACTGGGTTCCAACACCAGAGCCCTCAGGCTAGACCAAGGCGCAGGCCCATGAGATGCATTTGTATGCACTGCCTTTGTTGTGTTAAAACACAGCTCATTTATTGTGCATATTCTGAAAACCCAACCTGCTGGTGGGCACTCAAGGACCAGAGTTGCCTAACCCTGTACTACAGGCTGTCTGTTGGTAGTATTGGTGCCTAGTTGTAGAAAGAGTGGGGTTTGCCTGCCAGAAAAACAAATCAGTACATGCAAACTCCAAACACAGAAAAGGCATGCAACAAAGGTTCTGAGAGTTCTGATTCATCCCTTATAATTCATAATACGATTTTACTGCTTTCTCTGGTTCCCAGCTGCACAAAGAAGATTGATTTCAGGTAGTACAGCTGTCACTAACAAAAAATGTAAAAAACACAGCATGTATTCCTTTTCTACCTACTGATATGATCTGTTAGTATGGTGTATACATATACACTGAAAACTGAAAATAAAGCATAGATCAAACCAAATAGTTCAGTAATCATCCCCAATGGATAGAGCATTTACAGGCAGCTAATGCCCTGTCTAGAGGAAATGAAAGCCTGGAAGGGGGCGCATAAACCGAGAATAACATTCCTTATCCAGAGCAGGTGCTTGCTATTATAATCTAAAATTGGTGGTCTGATTTGTGTTTTTAAAACATTTCTTTTAAATACTATTTGAAAACTTTGTCATAAAAAATAATGAATCATCTGACAAGAAAATTCCAGAAGACAGGTCATTGCTAGGGGAAAAGTAGCTTGGACTTTAGCCAATCAAATGGCTCAGAATCTAGCTGCACATTCTTCTTCTCTGATATCACAGAGGGTCCTGTTTTCAAAAGACACCAAATAGCAGAAGAGCCCTTGAAAATGCGATCCCACAGCATGCCTGCTCTACTAATTAGGGCTGTAAAACGGACAGATACCTTTTCTACATTATACATACAGTTCCTCTACCCTGAGGCTATTTACACACAATCCTTATGGTCCTTAATTTCTTCACTTGGGTGTCCTGCCAGTGTTATGCTGATGATAGTCACGCTCTCCTTTCTTTCTCCGACATCTTCTTCACTCTCTTCTTGGCTACTTTACCTCTTTGCACTCTGCCTTGTAGGGATGTGCATTCATTTTGAACGAATGCGCAATCCACAACTTATAGGTCCCTATTTGTTGCATTCGTGGGGTTCCGAAACGTATGACAAACTCCCACAAATGCAATGAATCACTAACAAATAAAACCCCCACCCTTCTGACCCCCCCACCCAAGACTTGCCAAAAGTCCCTGGTGGTCCAGCGGGGGGTCCTGGAGTGATCTCTTGCATTCGGGCCGTTGGCTGCCAGTATTCAAAATGGCGCCGATAGCCTTTGCCCTTACTATGTCATAGGGGCCACCGGTGCCATTGGTCGGCCCCTGTCACTTGGTAGGAGCACAATTGGTCAGCCTCTGTCACATGGTAGGAGCAAGTCTTGGGGGGGGGGTCAGGAGGGTGGGTGGTTGTAGTTAATTAAATTTAAAGGGTTGGGATGGGGTTTTTAACTTTAATGGGAAACGAATACCGTAAGTAACTAATGGACGAATCGAGGTCCCCCGAAAACGGATGTAACGGATTTGGATCCCAATGAATACGAATACCGAATCGAACGTATCCATCCCTGCTGCACATTCCTACTGCCTTGTCCTCGCAGGTGTGCTCTAGATTTCCATCATTAAAGCTTTTCAGTTTCGGACCATATTCCTCACTGCCTCCTCCTCCTCCTCCCCTTTCCACCTTGTCTCTGCTCTGGTTAACTAACACCCGGGGCGAAAATTGAACTTGTGCTGACCCAGCAAAAGTAAGTGGCTTCACTCACGTCACCACCTGCAGCCTCGCTTTTACTTTCCATCTTCCCCTCCTCGCACTTATCATCTCTGACCATTCTTTCCACCCCACTCCTTCCATCCCTACCCCCTTCCTTCCATCCATCCATCCATACACCCACCTCTTCTTCCATTATCCTTGCCTAGTTCTTACTTTTCATCCCTACCCCATTGCTTCCATTCTTTCCCTTTTCACTCTTTCCATCCTTGCAACCATTCCAACCTTCCATCCACCCCTCCTCATTTTTACCTTCTATCCCTGTCCTCTCCTTCCATCCATGCTCCCCCACCTCCACACACACCTTCCCATACCTATCCCTCCTCCTTACATTCTTGGTTCCCTACACCTTGCATTCTTGCCTTCTCCCTTCCATCCTCCTCATTCCCTGATCTCTTCCTTCCATCCTTGGCTCCTCCACCTTCAATCCCCACCACCTTCCTTCCATCATGGCAAGGAGCAGTCAATCTGAGATGTGTACATCTATCTCAGCTTTTGTGTAGAGGAAGGTGAAATTCTTTGCCCCCATCTTTGCATCCTTGCAAAACTCCCCCCCCCCTCCACCTCTTCTTCCAATCTCCCTCCTCACTCTTACCTTCCGTCCCTGGTCCCCTCCTTCAATCCTTGCAACTCCACACTCTTATCTTCTATTCTTGATCCCCTTCTTCCATCCTTGCTTCCCACACATTCAATCCCTTCCCTCTTCCTTCTATCGTTGCCCCTACCTCTTCTTCCATTCTCCCCTCCTTGCTCTTACCTTCTTGTCCCTGCCCCCACCATCCACTCTTGCCCCCTACACCTTCCATTTCTGACCCCTTCCTACCACTCTTGCTTTCTCCACATCTTCCTTTCCTTTCCCCTATCTTTGCAACCCCATGGCCCCACCTTTTCTTCTATCCTCCCTTCCTCATTCTTCCCTTTCATTCCTGCCCCACCAATGGTGCTGGAGACCCAGCATTTCTAAATGCTGATTCCTGCTACCAGCATACCTTTCTCTACCCTGCATTGTTCAAACAGTATTTTGCACAAGAGAGAGAGGCACTGGTGGCAGGAAGCAAGATTTAGAGGTATCAGTCCCCTAGCACCAATATCCTGCTAGTGGGGGCACGGGCAGCAGCAACTGCAATACTTCAGCCCCACAGGGCACTGGAGAAGGGGCAGCACTTAGAACCAGCTCTTGTCTGCCCTATTAGAAGATAGACCGTGGCCCTTTCTTTGGCCCAGCAGCAGCATCAGAAGAGGGTGCTGGCAGCCCCTGTGCTTAGCACCCTGTGCAACTCCACGGCTCACACTATCCCAAAAAGCCAACCCTTTCTGGTTTCCTCACTACTATTCCCCTTCTGTATCTCTCTCCGATAAAAGTCTGGGATTAACCATCAACCCTGCCCTCTCTCTTCAGACTTATAGCTTCACTATGTCCATTCCTCTCCACTTTCTGCTTCACATCATCTCTAAAATGTTGCCATCTTTTTTGATGCATGCTAGGTTCTCCTGCAAGCTGCCTTCTTCTCTCACTACTATTACTACTACTCGTCATTTTTATTACATTACTAGACATATGCAACGCTATAATTGCTGGTTTCCGTGATTTCTCTCTTCACCTTCTCCAACTTTTCCAAATTGCAGCAATTCAGATCCTGTTCTGTCTTGGGTAGGGCATCATAAAAATACTGTACGCTAAATAAATACATACTGTGTTCATTTAATGCATACTCTTCAGCGCTGCTTTCTCTTTTAGGAGCTTCAAAAAAACCTTAAATACTAATATACCTTCAAGAATAAAATATAAATGGAATATTAGTATCTTAATTAAAGTGTTTTATCTGCCAAATGAATTATAGTAATATATTTTACAGCTAGTACTGCAATGAGTAGATTAATTTCCTGTGAATTTATTGTTAAAACAGTTTAAGCTGAATTACCTGGGAACCAAGAATGGTCTTCCCGTTTCTGCATGTCTCCTAATCATCATGTTCCTAAAAACTAAATGGACGCCGCTTCAAAACTGCAATTAAAGGAATGTGGAGAGAAAAGGGAGGCTGAGAGACTGCTACCTCTCAGTTGTAGAGGAAGGGTCAAGGCGTGATTGCACTCCCAGTCAGGAGGGTCCATGCCTCTGACTGACGGTGCCCCGGGGTTCCACGTTACTGTTTAGCATGTGCAGCAGAGCCAGCTTGTGAATTTTGTTTTCATTTAATTTTATGCTTCAAAAGTCAGGCTCTCAGAGCTAACCAAGGATATGTGAAATTGAAAAAAAGGTTAACAGAAAGAGACTATGCCAGCAGATAAGGACCGCAAGGTCCATTTAATCTGTCCAAAGATGATGACGATTTATGACATGAATATAACACGACTCTCTAGGAGTGTTCAGTAATATGTACACATCTGCTATTTTAAATAAAAATGTAAACCTTTTGCTCTCCCAAGAAATAAAACATTATGACAGAGAAGAAGGACGTCTACAAATAAAACCCTAATGAAAAGCAACGAGGCTGATATTCAAAACATTTACACAACTAAAACTGGGTTTTGGGGTAGAAGTTGGGTGGAGGGGACCAAGATGCCATCACCCAGCCTGCAGTGTGGACATTAAGCTCTATATGACCAAACTATTTTCTTTGGTATTTCATATTAATACAGGGAAGAGGAAGGGTAGACAATGGATTTACACCCCTGAGTCTGCTGCTACTTTTCAATAAACTGAAATAAACCAGTTTGTAGTCTGGATTGCGCTAGGAGTTGCATCAGAGAAACCTTCTGCTAGTGCAGGCATAGGAACAGCCGACCAGCTTAGAGTCCAAGCTCCAGTTCTAGAGAAGAACCCCCTCACTCTGAGGAGGAGGTGAGCCTCTAAGAAGTCTACCCTAGAACAGCTGCCAATGGACAATGGACTTTATTTAACTTTATGAATCAGTAAACTTTATTTTAACACCCAGACCTGATCCTAATTCTTAAAGCCTCTTACCTCATGGGAAGCACCTAAGGTACAGCACACACACTGGCAACCGCTTTTCATCATTTGGGCCATAAGCGAGAGCTTCCCCCCATAAAAAACAGGTTCTTCCCCCCAAGGGATTAAGTGTCAGTGTGGGAGTGAATGGTTAGCTGTAGCAGCCACAGAAGATATAAATAAGATTGTGTGCTCTTGGGACTTAAAACACTCCATTACGGGTTACATTTATATCAGATGTGATTGGAAAAAAATTGAATGCATATAAATGATAATAAAAACCTAAACCAGCAAGCAATCTGCAAATAGGCCTTAGATAGATGTTAAATAACGTAGCAGATGACTATGATCCCCGAGGAATCCCAATCAATAGAGGATATTCAAAATGACGTATGAGAGCCAAATACGAAGTGTTGCATGCAATCTGACAAACAAGAATGGAACCATGCAAGAATAGACCCTGCGATTCCCAGTTGAACTAGAAGTGAAATAAATAAAATATAGTCCAAGGTATCAAACACTGATGAAACATCACGTAATACTAGTATATACTCAGTTACCAATATCAAAGCTATGTTAAAAGACGTCTAAACTAGGTCTCATTAAAATATTCAGTACTGTATTTAGGCCTAAAATCGAATTAAAAAGGATCTAGGATTCATATTGCTCCAAAAATTCATGAAGCTGCTTCAAGACTGCTATTACTTTTGTCACAAAGGAGATAGATGAGATTGGATGATAATTAGTTAAATTTGTTGGGTCAGATTGTATTTTTTTTTCAACAATGGCCAAACTAATGCTTGCTTTAATAGTGGAAGTAAATAACCCTCCATCACAGAAACGTTAACTGAGTCAATAGGTCAGAAATGTCATCGACTAATGCCTTTAGAACTACTGTACTACATGGATTTCACAGACAGTTTGCAATATTCATAGATTTTACAAGCCGTGTGGTTTAATCTATTGAGATACTTTCAAAAGGTTCCCAACACACCTCTGAGTCTGGCAACTGAAAGTCGGTTTGATTATTAAATGGTAGAAATTGGGCACGTAAATAAGATACCTTTTTTAAATAAAGGTGGCAAAAGAATCCAAATGCAATTGACTTGAGGATTGCACTTGATTTAGCACAATATTAGAAAGGCAATAAGTAAGTCTAGATACCACAAAAATTTTCACAGGAGTTATAACTTGAATAGACTTATAAAGGCCTTTTTTATCCTAATCATGTCCTCTCTGTACCTGCTCAAGGTTTGATATGACACCAAGTTTGAATCAAGATGGAGTTTGCGCCACCTCCATAGGAAACATTTGGATATCTTAAACTTATGTGAAAACCAAGGGGCCTTATTACTCCTATTGGTTCTTACCAGTGTTACAAGAGTTATTTCATTGACCAAGTTAAGTAGAGACTCATGCCAGATTGTAAACACTTATACAGCCTTATATGTATCAAGGGATGCAATCTACGGTAACCACTGAGAGCACAAGCGATCAAGATTGATATAGCCTCATTTAAAAAGCTGAGCATTGCAATCATTTATCTCCTGGGATACTGCTGGCATAGTTATTCTTAACTAAATTAAGCAATGGTCACACCAAGGGACCTTTGCTCAGAATATGCCAGAGAAGCCACAGCCAAAAAATTTAGATTTAAGAAAACAAGATCCACAGTGGGACCAAAATGATGGGTAGCTTCGGGAGTGGCTCAAAGCAATCTGCTGCCTGAGGCAAAGGATGAAATGATGCCCCCTCACACCTCCCCCTCCCCAAGGTGCAGTGCAGGTGAACTTATCAAGAGGGCTGGTGGGGAGGGGGGGAGGTCCCCCATGGAGTCTGGCTATTTTGGTAATTTGTAATGCTGGGGAAAGGTGAAGGCACTCTAGAGGAGTGGCAAATAAAGAGTGTCAGTGATAATATTTCCAGGAAACTAGCAACCCTGCCACACTCCTGGGAACCCTATCATCTGCCTTCCACCCTTCCCCAGCATCTGCTCCCTGGGGATCTGGTGAATGGTGGGAGTCTGTGTGTGGCATATTCTTAAAGCAGTGCAAGTTTTTAGATACCCTTGGCGAACCTTTACAACCTTTCGTCCCCCCTTTCCCTTCCCACACAATTAAAAATTATGCATTTTTATCCATTTTAAAACATATTATTAACCACTTCTCCAACTTAAAAAGGGAGATTTTGTATTGAAAAGAGGCAAAATACAACCTTATGAGGTAAAAATATCACTTACAACAACATGTATACTATATTTACATGCAGTGCAAAAACTATTTGGATTCCATATGGTATTAGGCCTATCGTAAAGTGTATGGTTGTGAATTTAGCCCACAGAAAGCCATCAATAAACTGAACTACAATTACAATATAGTAACCGTTCCATACCATAACTGCCAGCACTCAAAGAGTAACAACCTTAGCAATGAAAAGGCAACACTGTAAATATTACACCAGGCCCTAATCACCTTCGATTAGGAAAACAGAACAAAGCAGACTGTTAATCCCTACACAAACTACATGCTAGCAGAATCTCTGACCTCAAGTCACACATGCAGAACACAAACAGACGCTTTTCCAAATACAGAATAAAGACACTATAAAGTATGAAGAGAAACGTGCAGACAAAAACTGATCTGGAAATCGCACAAAGGCAGACTCGGTATGCAGTGTAAACGTCAAATACAATCAAGAAATATAAATCATCAACCATATCAATAAAAAGAATGTCAAATCAGCTAATGAATAGATCATCCAACAATTTAAAAAAACATACAAAACAGTTTACAAAATTACCAAACAGCAATAAAATATTTCAAAACAGCATACATATCACAAAATTTGCCCGATCTTCATACATGGTAACTTTAGATTTCCAGTCATACTGAGATTGTCATAGATTGGAGGAGGGTGCACAAACTTCAAACTCACTCTCTCTCTCAGGCACACACACACCGCCTCTCATCCACACAAAGGGCAGTTCACTTTCTCAAATATAGAGGATCTTCAGCCACCACCCGATGCAGGGGAAAATCTGGCAGCCCCGCAGGGCCTCTTGTTCAGCCACTGGGATCTTCCTATTGCTGGTGAAGAGTGGGAACCCCGTCAGTATGTCATTGTTCCACACCACGCTCACACACACACACACACACACACACACATACAGGAACTCTCCCACACAGGCAAGTCACTTTCTCACACAGATTCTCATACACAGGCACTCACACACATTCTGGACCTCTCATTATTCTTCAGTCACTGGCTGCAGAGGAAATGCCGGCGGCTTCGCAGAGCCTCTTCTGTTGTGGGGGAGTAGAAACCCCACCAGCATATCATCATTTCATGCTGCCACGGGGCCTCTTCCTACTGTTGGCAAGGAGTGGGAACTCTGCCAGCATGTCACCCTGCTCTGCCACAGGGTCTTCCCTATTGCTGGTAAGGAGTAGAAAACTCACCATTCATTATCCTGCGGCACTGCTGGGCCTTCAGCAGTGGGGTAAGTATTAAAAACAGTGAGGCAGCCGCTGCCACAGGGGTTGGGGGTTTTTTTGTTTGTTTTTAAGGAAGTGGCTCCTCCAAAACTTTTGCCATCTGAAGCAACTGCCCCACTCTGATTCATTCGAAAATCACCCCCTCTTGTTCCCACTCTCAGGCTCCCATGGTAGCCAAGAAGCCCTCTCTTGCTGGAGAGGGAGAAAGAATTCATCTACATGCAAATTGAAGTCTCCCATAACAATGATATTGTTAAGCTCTAAAAATGTCCATCAGGGCTTCAGTGACTGGAGAGTAGTTATTAACAGGCCAGAGGGACAAAAAAAAACAAATTCCCTACCATTTATTATAAGCCATTAATACCTCATATAGGGCAAAGATGTCAATATTGCCAAGAAATAATGAGATTAACTTCTTAAAAAAAATTAAAAGAAAGGGAAAGGTATAGTACCTCTTTATAGGTCTCTGGTTAGACCCCACCTTGAGTTCTGGAAACCTCATCCACAAAATGCCATTAACAAGATGGAGGCAATTCAAAGGAAAGCTGCCAAAATGGTGCATGGTCTGCTCTACAAGTGTAACCTTCAAACATCACACATAGCTGTAAAACCTATACATACATTGTACAATTTTGCATGTGTACCACGCGCGTAAGTTTACTTTGAAAATACTCGAGGACTTGGCCAAGTATGCACAAACACACACATTCACTTGTGTAAAGTTACACCTCCTCTTCGGAAGTTGCATGTGAAGTGCCAACTCCACCCCAGAATTCTCCTCAGTGCACATAAAATCCAAGTGACGCACTCAATTTTAGGTGCACTGAGTCCAGGCCAATTTTAAAACAACCATTCACGTGCATAAAACTGGGTAAGTTATAGCTTCAAAGATTACCCTCATAGGCCATACATAGAGTGACTGAGCAAGCTAGAAGGGGAGTCTCCAGACAAAAAGCAGAGAAAGGGGCAATGAGACAAACATTCAAACATCTAGTGGGCTTCAATAAAGTATCAGATGGCAGCACTGTCCATCGAATAAAACCCCTCAAGGACAAGGGGATCATCATATGAAGCTAAAGCCAGGAAAGCTCAAAAGGAACGCAAGACAATGCTGTTTCACTGAGAGGGTGGTGGACATCTTGACCAAAGTACCAGCAAGAGGGGACACACAGGAGATGCACCTAAAAAGTACCTTAGTGATGGAGGGAGGGAGAAGACCGTAGACCAAGTAAGACTTGCAACAACAATGTAGAGAAGCACAAACTGGCAGACAGGATGGACCAAGAAGGTCTTTCTGCCACCATCTTCAGTGTTTCTATGAAAGGGAATAGGTGACAAATCCTTCTTTTGCCTAACACCTGGTTATACTTTCTCATGGCAAAAGCCATATTTGTCTGAATCCCCATAACAAAACCTCAGCGCTCACCTTTTAAGAAGGTGAAGTTATTCAGAGTAAAAGATCTCTGCGCCTCCAACTTTTGCTTTTCATAAAATGAAGACTGGAAAGGTTTACTCCCTGTAATATATAGCATTTGCAAAGATGTTTCTGACCTCCAGCACTTACTCACCAGAGATGACATACAGTCCTCCACTACGTCAAATACACATGCAGACACAATAATTTGTTTGAAAGGGGAGTGACAGGAGTACATGTTAAATTTATTTCCTGGTGTGTGTGCATATTCCCCACTCCACTGTCTCTTCCCTTCCAATCCCCTCCCCATGCCAATGGAGGCCTCTCTTCACCCAACTCATCCCTCAATCTTCATGCCTCCATCTAATCCCCTGTCATTTCTCTCCACCCCTCAACTTTCCCTTCTGCTATCTCTCCCTCCCCAGCCCTCTCCACATAACCCCCCAATGAAGCAACCTCCTTCCTAGCATCTTCAGCTACATTGGGCGGCAAGGGGATGATGGTCAGTAAATTCTTTATCTGGCGGGACCTGGGGAATCCTACCAGCCTCAGTTCTCCAGCCACAAGATCATCCTGTGCTTTTCAGCAGGCATGGCCTAGGGAACCCTCTCAGTCCCTCTGATATTGCTGCCAATTCATGCTATTCTGTCTGTATCCTTGTTCAAATGCATGTTTGGAAACTTATGCACAATGTAACTTTCCATTGCCAGAAAACCTAGGCGCTTAACTTCTTGCACATGCACAGACAAATAAATTGCACAGATGGACAGCTGGTTGGGACATAGGGCAGTTCTACAGAACACCTAAAAAGCCACTACACAGTACCTTCCACACCAACATACTAGAAAGATAGACAAACCAGGTGACAGCAAACATGAAATCACATACACAAGCTACTTTGTTGTATAATAAGACAGATGCAAAGGATATTATTCACAAGTTGGTCATTCTCAAGTTCCCATAATTGACCATCAGGCCCTTCATACCCTTAACTCTCCAGCAGTCATTGGAGCATCCTGGAGTTTGCAAACTCTTCTGGTAGCCAAGAATTAAAATGCCCCTTTCTGAACCCCAGACCAACAGTAAGAATCTGGGTCAGGCAAAAAAAAAAAAAAAAAAGATGCAAAAGCATCCTTTACTCATGACCTAAATGAGGTCAAGGCAAACTACAAGGACATTATTGCTCCTCAAGTTTCACAGCTCACATTGAACCTATCAATGATGTGCGACAGCCCTAGATTTTCCACACACAATGATACAGGAAAACACCAAGCGAGGCTGATAATGTTAATGTGCATGAGGAACAGATGTTATTTAAAATACCATCTTAGAAGCCCAGGCAAAATATATTCAATGCATTAAAAAAAGATTGAAGGAAGAGCAAATGACTGCCAGCATGGTTTAATGGTGAGGTAAGAGAGGCAATTAAAGCCAAGGCAGCAACTTTCAAGAAATGGAAAGCAGGCCCAGAAGGGTAAGAAAGAATTTCAAAAGAAGCTTGCCTTACAGGTAAAAAACCAATAATAAAATCATCTTCAAGTATATTCAAGCAATCAGCTTGTGGAGGAGTAAACTGGACATCTAGGAGGTCCATATTCAGCCACTATGCAGCTGTGCTAGTTAGCTGGTTATACATGTATTTCTTATTATACCTTTCTAGTTAAAATCAAAGTGGTTTACAAATTATAATACATAGCCGGCTAACAGGGTTTTTTCAATGGCGTGGTCACACCACTGAATATACCCAGCTATCTTAAAGTTAAGCTGGTTATATATAACTGGTTAATTTTAGGACCGACCAGAGTTAGCCGCAGAGGGTAACTGGTTAACTCTGAATATCAGAGTTAGCCAGTTAACTTAAACGGCTAACTCTGCTCCTCCCCAGAACACCTCCTGCCCACCCCCAGAATGCCCAGTCTTATCTGGCTAAATTCTAGCTGAATAACTAGCCAGAAAAGGGCTGACTATAGCTGGGTAAGCCATTCAGATGGATAATTATTACGTTATTTGTCTAAATGATTTTTTAATATGGGCCTCCTAGATGGCCCAGAGGTAAAAAGAGGTCATCAGTGAGGACAAGGATAGAGAAATTTAAAAGAGGTTTGAACAAGTTCCTGGAAGAATAGGTCATAAATGGTTATTAGCCATAGCCAGGTACATTTGTGAAGGCGACCACTTATCCCTTGGAGTAACAGGCAATAGATCTAAATTTGGGGATTTTCCAGGTACTTGTGATCCGACTAGCCACTATCAGACTGGATGCTGGGCTTAATGGACCTTGGTCTGACCTATCATGGGATGTCGTATCTTATTTGAGCTGGCAGGATCCAGCAGGAGTAGCCTGTGGTTTTCTATAG
This sequence comes from Rhinatrema bivittatum, assembly GCF_901001135.1. Taxonomy (NCBI): domain Eukaryota; kingdom Metazoa; phylum Chordata; class Amphibia; order Gymnophiona; family Rhinatrematidae; genus Rhinatrema; species Rhinatrema bivittatum. Next base: position 39,396,132 of record NC_042628.1, read on the forward strand.
TACAGGTCCTGGAAGAGAGTCTGTCAGAAGTGGATAGTCTGGGAGTCACATTAGCACAAGCTGAGTGCTGTCACCATGGCTGGGTCTCATACAACAAGCAGCAGCACATCCATTAGTTTTATAGTGTGCTGTACCTTCCTCAATGTCTCTCACATAAATATTGAAAAAAACAGGTCCAAGGACTGATAACTGCGGCGCACTGCTTTTAACACCCTCCCCCCCCCCCCCCCCCCATCTCGGAGTAAACTCCATTACCACTACCCTTTGTCACCTACCACTCAACTAGTTTCTAACCCAAATCATTCACTTTAGGACCCATACTAAGGGTTACCACCCCAAAGCAATTAACTAAATACTTAACTTAGATGCAGCTCCAGCACTGCTGTCTGCATTGATGGTGGGGGTGGAAGGGAATTGGAACCAAAAAGTTACCAATAGGGGGCCCTGACCTCAGCGGTCAGAGTAACAGATAAGTATGAAAACAAATAGGTGTGAAAGCTTGCTGGGCAGACTGGATGGGCCGTTTGGTCTTCTTCTGCCGTCACTTCTATGTTTCTATATAAGTTGCCTTGTGGAACCATTTCGAAGGCCTTACTGAAACCTAAGCACACTACATCTAGTGCTCACCCTTGATCCAACTCCCCAATCACCCAATCAAAGAAACTGATTAGATTGATTTGACAAGATCTAACCCTGGTAGAACCATGGCTCTTGTAGTCTACTGGATTCCAAAAACTCCACCTATCTTCTGTTTGACCAGCAAGCCCATTAATTTGCTCACCATAGAGTTCAGATTACGCGGCCTTTGCTTCCTCCTTCCACTTTTGTGACTAGGAATCACATCCACCTGCTTTCAGTCCTCCTGACTATAAAGAAGCATTGAGAAAAGGTCAGCCAGTGTCGCTGCCAGAACTTCTCTAAGTTTCCTTAATACTCTTGGATGTATCTCATCCAGCCCCATCCCTTTATCTACTTTAAGTTTAGTTAGGCCCTCCATGAACACACTTTTCTGAAAATTGATCAGAGGTTTACCTCACTTCCAATCTTAATTGTGCTAGTTTTATATGGTCCTGCTCCAGGCCCTTCCACAGTGAACTCCGAACAGAAATATTTGTTAAGCAATTCTGCTGTTTCCTCATCAGCCTCTACATATTCCTCCCCTTCACCTCTGAGTCTGTCAAACATGACTTTTCAAGTTAATAATATGTTACATGCTGGAAGACTAGGGTGGGCCTAAAAACCTGCATATCTCGGGTTGCCAAAATGCACAGGACCTCTCAACAGTTTTTGGCAAATATGGGATATGATTATATTTGTATGCCAATGATCACAAATACATTTTTTACTGGAAAACTCTCTAAGCAGGGTTCAATCAATTCCCATAGTGAAACACATGATTTTTTTTTTTATAGCACCTTGAAAAGAGTCATCTCTCAAAAGAACTTACTGGGAGGATGGAAAAGAAGGGTTTAGTGGCTTATTCCGGGTCCCATGCTGAGTAACAGAGGTAGAATGCAATTCCCAGCTCAGTGGTCTAACCACTAGACACTACTGCCAGCCCCACATGACTGGCTGAAGTTCTACTTTATAAAACAGTCCTCTGAAATACCACAAAGAAACCATCCAAACCAGTGTAAGAAGAAGCTGCTGAACTGCAGGATCGTACCGTCTTCTAACTGAACCGCAAAACCCAAACGTTCTGGAATAATTACTGAAAGCTGATCCATGAAAATGTATGCTATCTGATAGTCTTACTGACATGAAATGACATGTTTATTCCTCATTGAACTTTTTTAAAATTTACAAAAAATTCTATAAATGCTCAAGAACAAAAATATTAATAATAATAATAATAATAATAGTCCAATTCCCTAGCAATAGGTCCTCAACCTCACCCCAAAAGCAGAGCAAAGTATGAAAAGAGGGAGACAAAGAAACAGAGGAATAGATTCTGGTAGCAGTGTAAAGTTAGCTCCATATTACCAAGAAATGGTAGTCCAGTCCTGGTTTTAATAATTCCCATCCTCTTATGGGTAGAACACCAGACAAAATGATTCTTTGAAACAATTTAGAATCTGCAGCCATGTATAGGAATAGCTGAGACTTTGGTGAAAATCATGAATCAAAGAGAGCTGAAGAAAGGAACTGAGAACATTTGCCAGCCATAAAGGGGAGGGGAAGAGGATAAAACATGCAGTATCCAGTGAGACGACAATTTTTTTTATGTCCAAATCAAGAAATGTGAATGAATTTAAATTCACAAGTAGGGTAAAAAAAAATTCACAAGTAGGGTAAAAAAAAAACCCCCAAAACAATCCAGTTTGTAAAGATGAGGGGACAAATTTAGCAGGCTATTCTGCTGAGAAACATTCTGGATCTCATCACTCAGGAAACTGGTTCCTCAAGGATTAAATAAGCAAAATTGCCCTTTTTAGGTTTCCCATCTAAGAAGGGATAAGGTTCATCATTACGGATAGAGGGTACTTACCAAAATAATAAATCTTGTTAAAAAAATACTTTCATGGCCATCTAGACATGCTGTTCCCCTATATAAACCCAATATTCTACAACTCCCCAAAATGTTAGTAGAGCAGAGCTCTAGTAACCCCTTGAGAAAGCAAGATTATTTAGAAACTGTGATACTTTTTGCTGGACAATTTATGAATTACCCAAAAATGAGGATCTATGTGACCTTTTGAGACCACATCAGTTCCTTTACATCTTATTGAGATTAAACAGCTTTTCCGGGCTGGCCCGGGGTCTCACAGGGTTCCCCGTTTAATTCCTGGATCAGGTCTTCCATATCCCAGGTTGGCCAGAGATACCACAGAGGCAGTGTTCACATCCCATCACCCCATTAGGTGTGTGCGTGAGGGGGGGGGGGCTAGAGGGGTAGGAGGGAGTCACGGTCATCATCAAAGGCAACATCTGGTTGGTTAGATTTTGTGCCCATGATACAGGTTTCTAGAAGGAGGCTCTAGTGCAGAGCTTCCCAAACTGTGGGTCGGGACCCCAAACGGGGGTCACAAAACTTCCAGCCAGGGTCACAAGTGCCTCAAAGAGCATCCTCTCCAGACATTACCAGCAGCAGAAGTAGTAGAAATCAGCATGGGATCCTTTGAGCTAGCATGCACTCTTGGGTCCTGCAATGGTCTCGCTCTCACTTGAGTTTCCACGTTAACAGGAAGCCATGTGTGAGGAGGGACTGGGGCCACTGCAGGGCTTGTGAGATTTTCTGCTCGCAGATCCTGTGCCGATTTTCGTTACTAATGTTGCTGCCAGTTGCAGATCAATATCAAGCATTGGACCAGTCATTGGGGAAGAGTGGGCAGAGTGTGTACAGGTCTGTGCAGATTGTCACTTCTTCTCTCCCATCGCTGAACTTACCCAAGAGAAAAATGTTGCCCCTGTCATCAGCCTGCCCGCTCTTCCCACTAGCTGTCATCCACTTATCACCTGAGGCCAAAAGGAAAATGTTGCTACTGATCCTAGTCAAGGGGATGTGTGGATGGGGGCTGTTTGATGGGAGGGATCAGATACAGGAAGGGTTTGAGGGTTGGATCAGTAGCAGAGGGATTGATTGTGGAAGGTGAGGGGGGGATGCAAGAGAGGAGCTAGGGGTGAGAGTATCAACTGGGGAGGTATGTGAGAAAAGAGAGGAAGGGAATGACAGATGATCAAATGGGGTTACAAAAATGGCTTGGAGGAGAGAGATGTTCAGTGGGGAGGATTTAAAAAGCTGGAGTGGGTGAGCGAGCGGCTAGGCTGGGAAGGGAAGAGGACTGGGGGATGTAAGAGGGGATCAACTGGAGGGGCAGAGGATGAGAGGCCCTCTGGAGGGGGATGGAGGTTGAGAGAGGTGTTGGAGTGCAGGAATGGTGAGTGGAGGGATTGTTGGAGGCGAACTACACCCTCGCTAATTAGGTTTGGTTGTTCTCTGGGGTCATGTGAATCGTCAAATGCTAAAATGGGGTCACATTGGCTAAAGGTTTGGGAAGCCCTGCTGTAGTGCATGACTCCCAGCCTCAGGACCATTGCTCCAATAACCAGACTAAAAGTAGAGGTAGGCTCGGTCTATTAAAAATTGGGGGGGAGGGGGGGGATTCCTCCATAGTTGTGAATGAAGCACTGGTTCCAAGTGAGCTGGAAGAAAAAGGATAAAGGAGGAACTACAAGGCTAAAAACAGAATAGACTCTGCTTATCCATAATCTGTGGCTAGCCAGAATGACGGCTACTGCCTGGAGACAATACCCTTATTCAATAAACATACACATGGTTACTGTGACTCCAACATCGCTCTAAGCTACAACAGCAAGAGGAAAAGTGGAAAAAAGGATTTGCACTCACAAAGTGGGGAGTAGCTGGCTTGTTACGGCGGTTACTACCCCAAACCAAATAAGCCTGATACTTCACTTTCAATGCATATCCAGCATAGCTCTCTGCTTCAACGGCAGGGGAGAAGAAAAACTGATACTTCACGCATATCCAGCATAGCTCCCTGCTTCAACGGCAGGGGAGAAGAAAACCTGATACTTCACGCATATCCAGCATAGCTCTCTGCTTCAACGGCAGGGGAGAAGAAAAACTGATACTTCACGCATATCCAGCATAGCTCTCTGCTTCAACGGCAGGGGAGAAGAAAAACTGATACTTCACGCATATCCAGCATAGCTCTCTGCTTCAACGGCAGGGAGAAGAAAAACTGATACTTCACGCATATCCAGCATAGCTCTCTGCTTCAACAGCAGGGGAGAAGAAAAAAAGGATTCGCACTCACAAAGCGGGGAGTAGCTGGCTTGTTACGGCGGTTACTACCCCAAACCAAATAAGCCTGATACTTCACTTTCAATGCATATCCTGCTTCAACGGCAGGGGAGAAGAAAAACTGATACTTCACGCATATCCAGCATAGCTCTCTGCTTCAACGGCAGGGGAGAAGAAAAACTGATACTACAAGCATATCCAGCATAGCTCCCTGCTTCAACAGCAGGGGAGAAGAAAAACAACCAATAAGGGCTGAACAACACAGTCTGGGTAAAACAAATAAGCATGGGTGTAGCTTGCTTATTGCGGCGGTTACTTCCCCTACTACCCATAACTAATCAAGCTTGATATTTCACTTGGTTGCAGCTCCATCACTGCTCTCTACATTAATGGTGGGGGTGGAAGGGAAATAGAACCAAAGAGCTAAGAGAAACAGATAAGTATGAGAAAAAAATGTGAAGCTTGCTGGGCAGACTGGATGGGCCGTTTGGTCTTCTTCTGCCGTCATTTCTATGTTTCTATGTTTCTGTGTGAGTACTTTGAATATTTCTTACATCCCAACTGGGGAGCACCGCCTTCTACTGGCTATTCATGAATATACTTCTCTGCTCATTGCAACCATTAAATACTTAATCTGTAAAAAGGAACGGTAACAGAATGGCACAATTTACTTGAAAACTCAGGATTATTCTTTCCTGAATGAAAAATGTTTGCCAATAACCATTCTTGGTAGCCCAGTTTGTTCATTATGTGGCCATGGATTTTGTTATCAGAGGGTCACAATAATCATAAGAAATGAATGCTTTATGAAGCACAGCCAAATAGTGCCTTAATTTAATAGTCTACCAAGGTAGCTACCAGAGTATTGGCAACATAACAAATCTAAGGCAGAATGCATTCCATATGACTGACTTCTTTTCAGTGTGCATAATACACAGCTATATAATGATTTTGCAGATTAATGTTTTGAATTGTTTGGGCAATATTAGTAAATAAATACATTTCAGGAGGCCTTTATGTAATAGTTGACAGAATATTTTAGGTAGTGGGATCAATATTTGTTTTGTTCTGCTTGGTATATTATGTGTTTTATTAGTTTTAAATTATTTTAATGGTTATCGTACACTGCTTAGCATGACTGGATTATTATAGGCAGGTTATAAGTATTTTAAAATAAAATTAAAAAAAACAATATTTGTGTTCTGTGCTTTACTTGAACTGAGTGAGAATGAGAAAGAGAAAAAAAAAAAAAAAAAACCAGGGCCCAAGTATGAGAAGAGAATGGGATAGAGGGTCAAATGGAAAAGGCATAAAATATGAAAGACATGAAGCTGTAAAGAGGAGCTAAAGAGAGGGGGCTCTGTGCTGAGTAGAGATAAAGGCGAGCTTCCTACAGCGGAGCATAACAAAGCCACAAAGCATATCAGTGAAAATGTCAGAATAAAAAAAAAACACTCAGAGCACAGCTGCTGACGATATAAATATGGCTCTAAAATCCACAGGTTTAGAGGGCTGCACACAGAATTAGCCCAAGCAGACAGCAAGATCTGCCGGCCGATCTTTATCAGTGCAGGGCTCCCACTCTGGGCTGGCCTGCCTAGGACACAGCAGTGGAGCTGGGACTGTTATCCTTTTAGCCCCCTCTGCTTTCATCCTCAGGCCACCAAGAGGACCACCCTCTGTTCAGATTTATCAGGAAAAACCAATGGGATTAGCTGGTGCAGCTGCACCAGAAGACAGAGTACTTAAAATTATATTGAAAAATATAACAAATATAAAGCAATCCAATCTATCTGTTATATTCACTTGAAATATTGGTTTTAGATGTTATTTATTTTGACATATTTTGGGGGGGGTTTCTGTTTTGTTTTTTGGGGTTTTTTTTAATGTCTACTATGTAATCTGCCCATAACAATTATGCTGCTTGGTTTGCTGAATATAAGATTTTTAAATAAATAAATATAATCACATTTTTTTATATATTCCTTTCACTTACAGAGTAGGGGGACAAAGGAATTAACAGTAAAAAGTGTTTAGGAGGCTAACACATGCCCAGAAATGCATGGGTACTGAGTGGCTTCTTGGGGGAGGCAGGTGTTAGGTGGAAGCTGCTGTGGGGGAATTCAGAAGATTAAATTTCAATGAAGGGATTACAAGTAATCTCCTCTAGGTACACCTTACAACTTCATTTTATAAACCCGGCAGAACATTCAAGCAGGCATCAAAGCCTACAAGCAGCAATTGTCTAGGAAATGACCATTTATCTGGAATCTCCAGAGAAATCCCACTGAAAACACCATAGAAATCATTTTTACTCAAACCTGGCTTAGCGCAGCAGTTTAACTTCATCATGAGGGCACTTCCTAGAACGAGTGACCGGGGATATAGAGAAGAAGCTTATATTTTATCTCAAACTTTAAGCCTTTTCTCTTATCTATTACTGCTTTATTGTGTCCGTCTAATGCCATTTGTTATTAGTAATCCTGGGTTTGCCCACATAACACAATGTATAGTGGTCCATGAGTTGTATTCCTGTTTATAATGTGGTAGTGGAAAGGTTAAATGCTGACCTTCAATCGCAGGTCCAGTTGTGGGGTTACTGACATGACCTCCTGCATCTTTAGTTTTAAACAGGACTCAAGTTTTTACCTCTGCATTCAACTAGTTAGGAAGGGAAGAAATGGTGCATTGAGAAAAATCACAATCTCTGTTGCACCAGGATGTACAAAGCTCAATGCCAAGTTGCACAGACCTCGTTTCAAACATAAAGAAGATCCTGGCGGAGATTAAGCGCTGTTTGACACATGACCTTTAGAGAGAAAGAGCTGCCAGGGAAAGTTCCAATCTTTAGATTCCTGCCCAGTACTGGCATAGCTGGGGTGCAAGGTGGGGGGGGGGGGGGGGGGGGGGGGGGGGGGGAGAGAGAGAGAAAAGAGAGAGAGAAAGTGTCCATGTGTGCACATCAGTGACTGCAAAACCTGGAAGGAATGCGATCAACCATAGATGACGTCGATGAGGGACATCCATCAACATATGAGAAATTCCAATAGAAAGCAGCCCCCGTTGCTCTGTTCTTTTTCTTGTACCTTCTGAGCGTATCCTACTCAAGTGGAGAGAAATACAGAGCTCCCCTCTTTCCCTGCCCTATCCCTTCCACAACTCTGCCTGGAATTCTTGCCTCCACGTGCTCTGCTCGTCTTCCAGCCACGGGAAAAAAAGTGAGATGGGGTGAATGAATACTAAGAAAAAACCTGGGGGGAAGCAGAAAGTGAGGAAGTCAAAGATGCATAACAGGACAATGATTACAAAATTAGATTATAAGGAAGCAAGCAATATGAAAAAAGAAATAGGAACTGAAAACAAGAAACTAGGCAAATAAGTAAGCTAAAAAAGGAACAAGTAACCGGAGAGGGAGATGGGGGTGGGAAAAGGAATTATAGAAAGGGAGTAAATAGAGTAATACAGGGTTTTAACTCTTTCTTGTTTATAAGATTTATCACTGGGAGCACAGAGGAGAGGATCACCTTGCTGGTGGCTGAAAGGAATCAGTAAGTTTTGCTTGGGGAAATTTTTTTTTTTAAGTATTGGGGCAAAGTTAGCTATTGGGGAATATTATTTAGTGTGTTTGTGCTTTTAATAGTCAGTAAGGCAGCGAATAATCAGAAGTATGCATATCCCAAATTGCCAGGGCCACTTTCCTAAAATTCAAAGGGATTGGCAAATTCAAAATATGCATTTGCATTACATGCTTTTGCTGATTAGAACTTAATGGTATTATTATAGCACTTGTTTGTTTACATTTGTTATTAGGCACTGGCCATCCCCTCAACAGACACCACCTTGCAACCTTGGCAATACAAACAAGTAACCAAGGACAGAGCCAATGGGAATGCAAAACCATAACTAGCTAACAAACTGCTCTACCAGTTGAAACTTTTTAACTTTTGGTAACATTTTCAGTTAGCGTGCACTAAGTCCCATTAGTGCACACTAACACAAAATACTAATTTTTACGAAATTTTGTTTTGTTTTTCATTTCAAGGTGCTCTCAAAACAAGTCATGTTAGATCATTTCATTGCCATTGTCTATTTTGTTTAAAACAAATGCACATCCCTAGTATCTAGCCATGAAGCCAGTTATGAAGCAGGTATTGTTCAGCAAATGTCTGCTGATGAACCTTATTACCAACAATGAGAATATTCGCATACATCTGGACTCAGAAGACGACATCATCAGCTCACCAATCCCATGTCTATAGATGGTGATGACATCCAATCAACATCAATGTTGGATCCTATGAAAGTGAGTATGCAATTAAATTCTGATCAGAGAAAAGGACTCTGAACTACACAGTCTGCAGAACTTCTCGTGTGTAATTTTTTTCCCAGGAGACCTTTCTCCCAGGGGATTTTTCCCAAAGGATTTTCTTCCCCAGAAGTTTAATTGTGGCAGTTCACTATACCTGTGAACTAGCAAGCTTAAAATTGAGTTCTTTGCTTAGCATAGCCTGGCTCTATTAACCCTAGAGTATCTGCCTTGTCTTACTAGCCAATTCTACCCCTGCCAGAATTTTGGCAAGCCAAGTCCTTCTTTACCCTTTTTCCTGCTGACACACCTCACAGAGACAACTGTGAGGCCTATGGGCTCTACTTATTTATTTATACTGCCTAACATCAGAGAACCATACTAAGCGGTTTACAAAAGTTGTGGTGTAACCTGCCATTTGCCCTCCATAGTGTTTCTGGATTCCTCCCTACCGTGTTGGGAGACAGGTCTGCGACCTCTGCAGGAGTGTGACTTGCCAACGGCTAAGGGTGAGATGAAACTGGCTTAGTCGGTCTGGCACTGCGTATTTGTCAAGTGTGGATTGACTTGGAGATAGCGCATGAGTTTACGCTTATTTTTCATAACAGCGCTTTGCTCTGTAAAACTTAGAAACTTAAAACAAAACTATATTTACCGTATTAAATCTTGTAACCCATTATGCTCTTATAATAAACTGACTTATAATAAACTCCCTTAAACTAATGAACTGGGATCAAAGGTTATCAGTTAAATCTGTAGCCTAATAACAGAACTGACAGCCTCCACCTCAGCTAGCCCTAATTTCCTCTTGATCATTCTGTACATGCATTTACTCATTTTTTCCCTCGATAGCAGGTATACTGCATGTGTGTGTATATATATTATATATATGTAGACATTTACACAAACACACACACATATACAGTATCTCTATTTTTTTTTAAATAGCATGACTTGTCAGATAGTAAAGATTAACTAGCCCCAGGCTAGTTTCACCCTCTGCAAGCAATTACATAATGAAGCTATTGAGCAAAGTTTTGTTTGTACAGAACGGCTGAATGTAAAAGCTATAATATCTTGAGACGCCTAAATAATCTGGGAAATATTTTTAACAGCAGCCTCTTTTGGTTTTGTGGTTTTCACAGCTTCACCGCGACCCCAGATGCTCAAGTGTCTGTGCCAGTTGTAGGCAGCATGCTCCATGCAGATCAGTTAAACCCACACGAAAGAAAAGATGCTCGTTTGCAGACAAGTGACACCATGAAGCCTCCAGAGCTCTTTTTTTTTTTTTTTTTTTTACTATAAAATGTGATTTTGCAAATAAATGATGTCATTGGTGGACAGGCAGGGCAACAATGTATCATGTAACGAAGTACAGGAATTCTACGGGCATGACATCATAAACCTCACAATCCCTGTAAAAACTGTACCCCTTTTACACTGTCCAACATTTCAAATGTACATACGGCAGGCAGTAACGCTCAGACTGTATCAATTAAAAATGTTGACTTGATATTTTTGGAAAATTTTAAGCAGTTCCCTAGTTATTCCCCTGAACTCCTGGAGGAGCAGCCACATTTGGAAGAGAATCAGAAATGACATCTCACAAAATTTGATTGGTTCATGCTGTTTATTTATTTCAGCATTTACATATTTTGTTTATCTTATTGCTAGGTATCCTCACTTCACTATGAAATCAGTGCATTCCATGTATTGCTACCTATGTAATTTTGCATTGTTCGATTCCCGGTTTATAAGTTCTTTATGATTCTCCCCCTTCCCCCAGCACCCCCTCACCATACACACACACAAAGATACGTACTGCAAGTCACACCTTTCTTTGTAATCTGCGATGTGCCTTTCCTAGGAAAAGGTAGAATATCTACAAGAGTGCTTTGCAAATAAAAGGCATACAAGAGCCACAAGTCGCAGCTCCAGAGAGCTACAAAGAACATAGGCATCTGAGGCAATGGGAAATAAAGTGACCTGCCCGAGGTCACAAGGAGTCTAAGTGGGAACAGTAGCATTTTAATTCTCCTTCCCAGCCCATTACATTATGGGACCTACACACTAAAAGTGATGTTAACATTTTTTGGTGCACGCAGTAAAAATGTAACATGCACACTCGAACATCGCTTAGCTTGTGATGCACTAAGTTTTAATGCATGCACACAAAATATAGCCTCATCAGTGCATGAACACTTTTAGCATGCACGCTAATCCATAAAACTGAAGCTTCCATGTACTAACAGAGTCCGTGCACTAAACAGTGTTAGACTGAGCATGCACAGTCCCCGTTTCCTCATGGCTCAGCTCTCTTGCTGCAAATCTGTATAAAAGCCTGGTGCCGAATTTGGGAGGGGGCGGCAGGTGTGCTGATGGTCAATGTAGTGGACAGAAGCAGAGCATCTAGATGAGGAAGTGAAAGGAGAGTAGAGATTTCAAGAAGAGGGGAAAAACAGACCAAAAACATGTGCCTCGAACGTTTGTCACAAAGGAAAAAGATTGGCATCAGAAAGTGCCTTGGTCAGCCCCAGAACATCCATCCCACTGAAACCAGGGAGGAAATCTATCAGCCCTGAGTCAGAAGGACACCAGCATCTGACTATCTCTCCCCCCCCCCCCCCCCCCCCTTCTCTCTATCTTGGGGCATAAAATGCATGTTGCCAGCTGTTCATGCTGAAGCCCAAGAATGCCTGAAATTGTCTTTGGACAGACGAGTCACAGTAATGGTCCTTACCATACATGCAAGCAAAGAAGGTTCAGTCAAGCAACACCACCACCCTTCATTTATTTATTTATTTATATTTATTTATTTATTTTTAATTTTTATATACCGAAGTTCTTGTAGAGACTACAAATCACTCCGGTTTACATAAAACGAAGAACTGCTCAACAGAGAGCGGAGCTTTACATGGAACCGTAGAACATATGGAACAGTATAACTGGTTGACAATTTAACATAATACTAAATAAAGTGATAATAGTTTAACTGGAAATAAATAAAGAAATATAATATTTTATATATAAGAAGTATAACTATTTAACGTAGCAATAAATATAAAAATAAGCAATGCCAAATAAATATATGAAATAAAGTGAATTTTTGAGCTCCAAGATAATTGTCCAGTTGCAGATTCTTAATAGTAGTATTTGATACAGTGTCCATAATAAGGGATACCTAGTAATTAGGAAGTCTGTCAGTCACAGTAAGATTAAGCGTCTGGGAAAGCTTGTTGGAAGAGATTAGATTTATATTCCACTTTTCGCACTTTTTTCAGCGCTTCAAAGTGGATTACATTCAGATACTGTAGGTATTTCCCTATCCCCAAAGGGTTTACAATCTAAGTTTGTACCTCATCCCCTGAAGCTACTCCCGCTCCTTCAACACCACCCAGAAGCGGCTGTATCAGAGGACCATAGAAAAGAGATGGAAAGGTTGAAGGGGGGCATCTCATACCAGATTTAGGCACAAGCTACCTAGGTGACAGTAAAAAAAAAATAAAAAAAAGTACTAAATTCCAAGTTTTACATTATTTTTTGGTAGGGACTTAGCAGGTCTTAATCCAGCCCCAGGGGCATCCAGTCTTGGCTGGAATGAAGCTGCCTAGTGACTGTCTTTACTAGCTCCCACCTGATGACTTCCTGTGAGGGATTTATAGCTCAAATGCTGAAGCCCTGTCTTCACTGCAACAGCTGTCTTGCAGACTGTCCACACCATATGAGCCCATGCAGAAAACAGATCACATACAGCGCAACATTTCTTCCCAATCGTGGCATTTTATTGGAACCTGTGAGATGGGCCTTTATTTGCACTAGTTACAATGCTGTGCTTTATGCGCTGTGTAGTGTACAGTGTCTGAAATATAGTCATGGAGGATGGACCTTTGGTTTGAAAATACATTTTCCATTTCAAGCAAATGACCACTTCCAAACAAATTCACAAGTGTGTCTTGGTGTCTCTTCTCCTTAGCCTCCCTCTCTCGCTCGTGCTCTCTCATAAATCTCTTCCCTGTCCTCTAAGCCAAAGCTCTTACAAAACCTCATACTCTAATAGCCTCAACTCTACCATCCAGTTAACTGAACCCTTGAAATAGCATGTAAGCTAAAACATTCACACCTGGTCCGAGTCAGGTGTCAACTGCTTGGCGTTAGCAAGCGAACACTAAACAGTGCTTGGAGGACAGCATATGACGCTATTTTCGCTCACCCACTAAAACATACTTGCATCTGGATGTTTCTGAATTAGCGTGTGTATATGTATTAATTTTAGTGTGCAGACACTAACCTCTTCTAGGTCTGGTTTAGCGTGCATACTAGGGTCTTAGTGCATAGCATGCTATTCTGCGGGCATGCATAGGCCTTATGTGATGTCATTTGTGACATCAAAGCCAATATGAAACAAATCAGCTCCAGTGTGTGGGCTAAGTTATAACACAGCGACAAACTGCTTCTAGGGTTTTGTGGGGGAGCAGCTATATGTGGTGTATGATTTTTTTTTTTTTTTTGGCAGGTTAAATGCTGCTGCTTGCCATGTGTTGTCTAGTAATACAGCACAAAACAGAGAGAGTGCAGTTGTCGTAATATTACCCTAAATATGGTACTCAGACTTTTAAAATTGTAAATCTTGAACACCAATAAAAGCAGGTCAAAATAGCAGTAGTAATAACAATCCTAATCAGTTTCTTTTAAGGTATCTTCCTTTCAAATATTTACAATCCCAGCACACCAGGTACCACCTTAGGCTGTGCACAGCATAGGACAGCTTCTCTGAATGAGAGGGAGGGGAGAGAACATTTCAATCACTACCCAGGTGATACAGGAGTGACACCCATGCAACGAGGCACTCATGTATTCCCTAGCAGAATAGGAGGCACAAAATAAAGCTGGGTGCCAGATCACCACCCAAGTGGTACAGGAAAGTGAGTCTTACTGCATTCATTAAATGACCTATTACAAAGGGATCATAAGAAAGGGATTCCTAAACGTTTATGGTCATGTGTTCTCTTCGATCCAAAAACAGTGCTCCATTTCAAATGATGTTTTATGATTTTTGAATAAATGGAAACACAGAGAGGTAGCGAGAACTCCTTCAGGTTACAAAAAAACATCAGAGGCAGCCATGATTGGACTCTGAGCCCCGTCTCCTCAACCCCTTTCTTACCTATAACTTCCTCTTTGTATCTTTACAACACTAAGGCTACCTACTCTCTGAGAATATCTGAAGGCACTCTGATTGGCAGACAAGTACCCAAACATCTTTTGTATCTTAAATTCCTGATATGCTTGGTAAAAATTCACCTATACTTTTTATTGTGACTATTCTAATTCTGTACGGAGTATAAACTATAGAATCTTACACAAGTCCCTCACCATAATCCACAAAACTATCCACAAACAGCTCCAGCTTGACCTTCAGATCCCACTCAGACTCCACACCTCCAGTAGACCCATCAGAAAAATGTACAAAGGATCTCTGCATGCCCCCTCAACCAAAGCCACACAGCCACCAAAGAACGGGCATTCTTGATAGCAGGACCTACCATTTGGAATACTATTCCACCGGACCTCAGACTGGAACTCTGCCTACAAACATTTCGGAAAAAAGTAAAGACTTGGCTATTCCTCCAAGCTTTCCCATAATCGTTCCGAATTATGGACTTTTCCATTTAACCTCACCTTGCTATATATGTAGCTAAGCTCTGTCTATCCATAATTGTTATTTTTCTCTCTTCCTCTTTCCTTGATTCCTTCTTCAGATTCCAAGTTTGCGCCACCTTGTTAAATATAACTTTGCCTCTTGTTAATGACCTCTTGTTAATTGGTTGTTAATGAATGTTAACCCCCAGGTTCCTTGTAAACCGATTTGATATGATCCATGTCATGAAGGTCGGTATATAAAAGAATTGAATTAAATAAATAAATAAATAAATAAATAAATAAATAAAATAAATCCTTGAGGGCTGTAACCCAGTCGGGTTTTCTGGATTTCCACAATGAATATGCATGAGATCTATACGCATACAAAAGATGCAGTGCATGCAACTAGAGCTCATACAGTGCGAAAGGGTTAGATTTGATGTTTCAATGAATCTGTAAGTGAACAGAAGCGGGCATAACCTTTACATGGTACAAAGTTAAACCTGACATCTTTCTGCAAATTTTAATGCATAATTACCATTTATATGTGGTTTCTTACAGATTCAAAATAAAAAAAAAAATTTGAATGTGGCACATAACACCTCCTTTGGCAGAAATAAGACCTTCCCAATGTTTCCTGCCATCAGCTTTTCCTGCAAGGAGAAGCTTTTGTTCCCTGCTCCTCCTTCAGAGAGCTCTGCTAGCTCAGAAATATTCTTAGCTCTGCTTGCATGCGCCACATGTTTGAGGTCTCCTCATGGGTTTTCAAGAAGTTTCGAGTCAGGGGACTGGGAAGGCCATTCCAAAATCTTCATCTTTCTTTCATGGTGGATTTTGAGGTACGATTCGGATCACTGACTTACTGAAATATCCAACCTCTTTTCAGCTTCAATTTCTTCACGAACTGTGGGACATTAGCTTATAGGATAGGTTGATATTTAGTTGAATCCACTCTTCCTTCCACCCGCACAATATTTTCCTCTGCCACTGGCTGCCACGCAACCCCAAAACATAATACAGGGGGGGCCAACTGCAGTCCTCAAGAGCCATAAACGGGCCAGGTTATCAGACGATTTATATGCACGAGATAGATTTGCATACAATAAAGACCCAGTGCATGCAAATCTCTCTCATGCATGTTTCATTGGGGATATCCTGAAAACCAGGCCCATTTGTGGCTCTAGAGGGCTGGCGTTGGCCACCCCTGGAATAATAGAACCAGCCCCTTGCTTAACGATTGGCAAGATGTACTTTTCTTCAAATGCTTCATTTCTTGTTTCTCCAAATGTACCTAGTGGGGTTGAGGCTAAACAATTTTAGTTTCATCAGTCCAAAGCACTTTGCTCCAAAAGGATTCAGGCTTATTCAAGGTTTTGTCATGTGTACTTTAGATGAGGTCATAGAAAAGGTTTTCTTCTGACAATTCTCCCACGCAGATAACTGTACTCTGGACCTGTGGACAGCTACTCCAGTGGCAGCAGAACTCCTGAGCAGGTTGTTTGCAGTGATCTTAGGGCTCTGCCTTGCAAGACCTGACCAGATTTGTGGCAGTTCTAGCACAGATTTTTCTTGCTCTTCCAGATCTCACCCTGACCTTAAGATTTCTTAATATTCCTGACATATGAAATTTCTAGCTGGAAGCATTTAGAGAGCTTTCAATAGCCTATACCTCTGCTTTGTAAGAGTGAATTATCTTCATTTTTCAAATGCTCAGAGGAGTCCATGGTTGCTGAAAGTAGACAGAACAACAGAGTATTTGTTAAAGCATGGAATTGTCTTCATCTGACTAACTGAAGGCCTAACGGGTCAATTAATATTTTGGGCCTTAACTTAAAAAAAAAAAAGTAGTAATGAATCAGTTGTAAGGGTGTCCACATTTTAGTATGTCATATTAACTTTTTTTAATTTTTTTTCCTTCTGTTAAAATCAGGAAATAAATAGTAAAATTTAGCATTAAAAATTGCAGAAAAATGTTATGTTAACTTTGTCTCATGTAGAGGATGTGTCAGTTTCTGTTTGCTTAGAGATATTCATTAAAACATACAATTTGAACCAGGAGTACCTAAACCTTTGCATACAACTGTACATATTCTTTGTGGAAATGCTGAAGACCCGATTGGGCAGTTATCCCTTGAGCACTGAGTGTGTGCATCCCTGATTTAGATAAATCTCTGAATGATGTCTGCACCATCTATACACTGTAAGAATGAGTTGTACAGCAGAGGTGTATGAAAAATGCAATGCTTTTATTTTATTTCCATATCATCTTACATGGGACAATAAGTCCTTCTTGGAGTCATGGGTTATGCTGCAATATCTATGCTTCCAGGGCGGCTGAATTAAATGATGGTTTAAAAAACAAAAAACAAAGAACGTCTTCCTATTTTAACCAGAGTTCAACAGGGAAGTACTTGTCTTACTGCCAATGATCGGTAAAGAAGTCCTGCACGCTCAAAGAAGCAGATCGACCACACTTTAAAAATTCCAGCAGTAGAAAATATTTCTGTGTTCGCAGTCCATAACCAGAGAAAAATATCTTTGACTCAGCACAGTTCATTTGGGAAATAATGGTTTCAGCCACTGCGATCAACAGTCCACTATAAGCTATAACTAGACCTGCGGGAGCACAGTTCAAAAATTGTGGTGTCTCTGTTTATGGCACTGTATTGACTACCCATTGCAGTTCCATAAACAGAGAAATCTAAAAGAGATTTAACTTTGCTTTAAATCGGAACTCCCGGTTATTCTGACCTGCATTTTACCAAAACAGGAGACTGTTGCTGAGAACACAGTGCAGGGCGTATGCTGTGGCACAACTCCGGTTTCAGGCTGCAGTGCTACCTATATTTTTTTTTTATTTCTTGAGTATTGTGCTCCCTTGATATTATTTATGGTTCTTACACTTTCTCATGAGAAAACGAATTATCATTTTTGTACAACTTTTGGAATAAAAGATTTGCCGCACCTAAGTGTCAAAACACACAATTTCCCACTGATTTTCACACACAGCTCTCATCTCCCTTCCAAATGGCTCCCTCATTCTCCTCCTTTTCTCGCCATCAACTTCCATTCAGATTCGCTACCCCCATCCTCAGCCTCCCTTGCATCATCTCATGTCACCCTTTCACCACCTTCGCACATGTATTTGTTTTTTTGTATTTACTCCTAGCAATTATGTCCTTGTATATAAACCCTGTATTTAATCCTAAAAAACTATGACACCCCCATCTAATGATTTTTGATTTACATCATGTTAATTTCTCTCACCATAAGAATTCTATTTACAGTTGTACCATCTTTATCTTCAGTTGTCTATCTGTGATATTGACACCCATGTATCCCCCTGCTCCCAGTTTTGCTATTTCCCTGTTACATATAATTTCAAGCATTTCTGTTTTACTGTAAACCGGTATGATGTCCATACGAATGCCGGTATAGAAAAGGTTTTAAATAAATAAATGTCTTCTGCCTAATGCTGAGGTTTTTATAGCCCATCTGTTTTCATGCATGTATCGGTTCTAAGCCTACTGAAAGGCCCATGACACATCTAAGATTTCATAAAAGGAATTGTTTTCATTGTAGAGTTTTTGGGACATCATAAACCATTAAAATGCCACCAGAGCTCCAAAACAAGGTTTTCATGTCAAATCTACTATCTTTTATTTACTTACTGCATTAGGCTTAATAACTTGTTTAATCAGTAATTAATTCTCTGGGCTGACTTGGTGGCTCAGATGGCAAAGTGCTGTGCACTACCATGTGGCAGGTCCCCAGTTCCATCCCCATGTGGGGTCCTCCACTTTCCCCATTGGCAAAGAATGCTGTGGAGGTAGCACTCACATTCCCCAGGGTAGGAGAGAGTCATCATTGCTCAAGTGTGACTCTTGGTGGATAGATTCAGGATCCATAATTGCCAGATTCTGGGATTTGCTCAGGAGCATGACCCCTGGGCCAAGGACTTTTGCTGCAATAACCAGACTAGATATGTTGGGGGGATAGGCAGCAAATATAAAATAGAAGAAAAATCCCAGGTACTTGTGAATGAAAGATTGTGGTGCTAGATCCAAGCCCTGGTTTCGACTGAACTGGAAACACCAAGGAGCAGGAAGAAACTTCTTGCATAGGCCCCAGTATGGAATAGCATGCATGACATGATTGGTGTACAGAAAACTAAAAATGCACATTAGACAGGCATAAAATTACCTCACAGAAACCCCACCATTTTTAAAAGGTTTGCAATGAAGACAGGAAAAGCCAGGAAAGCTAAGTATGTGAGGGGGGGGGAGAGTTAAAGGATGGTTGAGGGGGCAATTAGGTAGGTTAGGGGTGTAAGTGAAGTGGGTGGTGGGGGTCCCATGGCAGAGTCCCTCTGGCTTGGGATCAAGACTTGGCTACCCCAGTACTTAGCCTAATAATTTATTTTAGGTTCAGAAATTTAAATTTTATTCCACCACCGATCCAGGAATTAACTCGCATTTCTAGGGCTAGTGTTAGTCTCTGGTGCTATGCCAGTATGATCCCAAACCTGAGGATCTGAGGTACGGTGGTCCACCCTAGACCTGGGAGACCATCCAAGAACCCCCCCACGTCATGATTTCAGGTGCATGATGCTGGCACAGCACCACAGAATAGCACTAGCTCCTGAAATGGGGGTTTACTCCATTTCCAACCCAGGATTTAAATTTCCAGCATTAAAACAATATGAGTTAAGCCTTCAGGGCGTTAATGCACCTCCCTACACTGGGGAGTAAAAGCTATTGTCTTCATTAAAATGGGATTTGCATGGAGGTATACACGTTTGTGCACATATTTGTACTCAATGCTTGTACGTGCATATTTGTGCATTAAAATCATGAGTAAAAAACGTACAAAAATGTGCACATAAACAGTAAAAATATGCACAAAGCCTAGAACACCTTATTACATCGTCCAATAAGTCTAGTAGTAACTATTCAAAGCATCTTTTATAACCGTGCCTCCTATGGTGGGGGAACAGCACTTCGAATCATAATATTATATAAGAAATAACACACATATATCTGGGGCTCTCTCACAGTGCCCAAGGATACTCAACCACAAACCCACTGTACTGCAGGCAGCATAGAATATCTATCAGAATCATCACGTTTATTTTTATTCACCTCATTTGTCAAAGAACTTATAAGCATCAACTACTAAAAAGAAAAGCAGATTCCCTCTCACATTAGCTGAGAGCACACAAGTTTTCAGTGATCAATGGAATCGGATTTTGTACCCATGCAATTCTGTCTTATGACATCCCACCACAAGTTAGGGCTTCGGCAGTCTTTCCAAAAATCAGTTTCATTCTCTGCAAATTATCGGAGGAGAAGGGGTGCAGACGACATCCCTTTAGGTAGCTACCTATTGAGTGACTCCATGGCCAACTTCTATATGGGCCCTGTAGAGCAATTTTCCCATCAGAGACCACATTGACTCATTCGATTTTCCTCTACGCTCACTATCTGACACACGATACTCCCATTGTGGTTTCCTCTGCTTTCTTGTTATATAGAGATTTCCCTGTGGTTAACCAAAAGCAGGAACCCTTGCTGTATGGCCTTCAGTCAGTGCATTGTCAGATCCTCTGGTTTTTTTTCCTTTTTTTTTTGACATGCCAAACTTATCTCCTGATGTATCCTGCATCTCAGCAAACTTTAGGGCTCTCCATGTCAGTGATAGTTTTTTTTTTGGGGGGGGCAACCCCACTCTTGGGTCACTTGGTGAACAGGGAGCAATGCTGATTTCTCTGTTGGACCACCGGACTGAATTCTTTTTTTTTGAACTGTGGTCATTTGCTTTTTTTTCCCCAGCTGCTACTGGCCCCAACTTCCCCCTTCCCCAATATAATCACCACTGCTAGGTAGATACTGGTCCTACAGAGTAAGATTTCTAATTTGGATTTTTAACTACCACAAGCAGCAGTTTTAATAATCCTGGAAGTGAAACCCCTGTCGTTAATGCACACCTCTGCAGTGCGCCCTTGCTATTAAGGAATAACAAAGAGAAACCAGTTTCACAATCTAGCACTTCATTTAGGGGACATGGACCTACAAAAGGATAGAAAACAAAGAAATATAAGAAACCAGTGAATAATCCACACTATTTTTGCTTTTCTCTTTCACTTTGTTTGAATCAGAGGGACGTAGAACAACCTTTCACTGCCATATATCATTGTTTAAAGCTGCCTAGACTTAATAGTTACAATAATGGGTATTATGCTCTCAACACAATGCTTTCATTAGGCTACATTTATTGGGCCAATCAGATTTGCAGGATGCCCAGTGCCCATTTTATAATTACGAATAATGCAGGGCTCCACATAAAGGTCTATTTGTTTGTCTAGAGGCTTCAGGTGAATAGACTGGGGTGCCATGTACAACATCAGCATAAGAGACAGACATACACACAAAACTGTAAACATCAGCCCTTTAACTCCTAACCAAGAGTATCGCTACACAAAAAAAAAATCAATCACATAAACTGGAGGCAGGAACAAAAACAGCTGGTTAGAAGGCTCAGTGGCAACAATGCATGTTACCATTCCCAAACTTAGCTTCAGGTCCCTGGATTGGCTGCCAACTGGCTTCAAATTTTCAGGTCAGGCTGGTCCAGTCCTGGTTTTACCCCCACTGCATACAGGGACTTGTAGTTCTGATTTCCCCCATTTCATGCCTTAAGAAAAGCAAAAATGCAAGCAGGGTAAAACCAAAACTGAATCAACCTGTTCTGAAAATCTGGAGCCAGTTGGCAACCCAAGTGGTGGCAGACCTCTCAGTCCTTGAGGACAGGGTGGGGCAGAAGTGTAGCAACCATGAGGATGTCCCAAAAGTCCCCCTGTCCCTTACTATCTATATACACGTCTCCACTGTCACCTGTGGATGAGGTCGGAAAGGAGGAGTGTGTTAATGTTGAGACCCCTCTCACGGAGCGTGCTCAAACTGAGAGTAAGGCAGAGGAATCCAGAAGGTTCTCTGTTCATTCCTTCTAGCTCTCCCTCTACGAAAGGTGGCTGGGTAGATTTTTCCCAGGCCTTCAGAAGTGGGACTAGAGCTTGGAGTAAAGAAGGATTCTGAGAGAAAGAATCAAGAGGTCAACCTTAGTGAAAGGGAGTATCTCCTATATTTCTTGTTTCCAGGGGAGATGACCTTTATCTGTCTTAAAAGGTGGATTCATCATCTGGTGCAAAGGATGGCCTCCAGGCTGTGAACCTGCCCCCCCAGAGTTGCTGTACCAACGAATGACAGCAGAGGCTCAAAACGTACGTCATTCAGAGGAAGAGCTCTCAGAGGATTTAAGAGGACATTTCATCTTCAACCAGGAGAACTGTTCCAGCTTGGAGAAGAAAATCTGCAAACCTTACCTAGGTACCAATACAAGGAATGTCCCAGTGAGGGAGAATCTCTAACGTGAACACTGCTAGGGTATGGGAGAAGAGGAAGCCCCTAGAGCTATACATTTTGTGACTATAAAGCTATTGACTATGTTGGATTTTTTATTTCTGTAATTGTACTGCATTAAGCTACATAGACATGTGCTGCATGTCTTGATTTGACTATACCTTGTATCCAGTAAACTGTTTTGATTTTGGAACAACTTGTTGGTGTCGACAGCAGATTTTTTTTCCCCAGTTTGGTGCATGCATCCTAATTCTGTGTGCCCCAAAGCTACTGCTTCTCCCCACTGAAGAAGCCTAGGGGCTGCAGTGAGGTCCCTGATACATGCCCCAGTACAGTAGCCAAAGAGGACGGGAGGGGGGGGGGGAGGGGGAAGAGTAAAACATCATAAAACAGCAACTTTTAATGGTCAGACTCGTCAAGGCACATGCATACT
This sequence comes from Rhinatrema bivittatum, assembly GCF_901001135.1. Classification (NCBI taxonomy): domain Eukaryota; kingdom Metazoa; phylum Chordata; class Amphibia; order Gymnophiona; family Rhinatrematidae; genus Rhinatrema; species Rhinatrema bivittatum. Next base: position 39,418,694 of record NC_042628.1, read on the forward strand.
AGATTCTGACAAGAATGGCCATCTGGGTGGCTGGGCCAGATGTGAGAGGAGTTAAAAATGGGGGTACGCTAGGCGATTGCCGATGAAGCTTCCTGGGACCATAGCCCCAGGACAGATTGGTTCCAACTGAACTGGAAACCCTAAGAAGCAAGAGGTAACTGCCAAGCAAAAAATAAGCGGTTTGTTAAATAACCAGTTATTGGAGGCCACATTGATGTGCAGTGGTCCAGTCTGGATAGAAACACAACCCCCAATCTTGGGTTTTTGCGAGTCAGAAATGAAAACAAAATGCTTTCTTCTCTGAGGCTTTTCTTGTTGATTTTGATTTTTAGTCTGTGGCCTTCTGAGTAGACCACAATGATTATTTCTCCCCAAGGGTTTTGATTTTCAGTTGTTTTCTTAAGCTTTCAGGGCAGTGACACAGTAGTACTCACTCATGTGTCAGCTCTGAGCAAACACTCTTAACCGGCTTTCCAGCAGACTGCGGTGGAAATTAAAACAACATTAAAATCCGCCCCACGTGCTGCGCGAAGGCTGGGGAGGGAACTCACATGTAGCTGCAGCTGCCTCAGTGATTGCCCTGTCACAGAGGGTGTGGGAGGCCTACCCACAGAGTCTGCCTTTGGGTTAGGAAGTTGCAGGTGATGTGGGGGATGAGGCACACTAGGTTTTTTCACTCTGGCCCGAAGGACAAAAGTCACAAATGAAATAGGAATATTGGGTCTCTCAAAATAATTCAGTGCTATGCATCACACATTCTGCATTTCAAAAAAAAAAAAAAAAATCCATCACGTCGCACGTCTGTCAGACTTCTCAGAAAGTATAGTCCTGGAAAAACAGCAAGAAACTGCAGATCAGGACCGGGAAAGCTTTGGCAAAGATGAATACGGGCAGGAGGATGGTTCATCATCGCTGCAAAGGGTGTTCCGCAAGTTGAGAAAGATGTACTGGTAAAATAAAGAGGAGGTGCTCGCAGGTGAAAACCGGCATGTGGTAGGACTACTATTGGAATAGTAGTGTGATGGGGGATGTCCAATTCTGTCCCTTACAGAAATGGCGGCAGTGGCTCCAACTATTCTGAATGCCTTCGGGGTGTGTCAGGAGGTCTCAATCAGACTCCGCCCCTTTTGTAAGGTCAGTGTAGCATAAGGGTGTCAAGCAGGAGTAGCACTTCCCACCGAGAGGTTTTAAGGCAGTGTGAAAAGTAGATGTCCATTTATTTATAATTAATGCTAAAAATGCAACTGAGGCCATTTTCAGTTTTTGTTTCCAAATGGAATGAATCGAAAATAGCCTGGCCCTGTCCTGGCTGAGCCTTCCTTCCCCCCCCCCCCCAAAAAAATGCCCAGCATCAAGACCTAAGCCCAGTGAGAGTCTCATGCCTAGACCTGGGGTTGAGCCTGGTGTCAAAGCAAGGGCCTGGGCCCAGGCTGAGCACTGAGGCACCGCTCTGCCTGGGTCCTGGTGCTTTAAAAGTGGCACCATCTGCTTGGAGGATGGTACCAAAGGGATGTCACTTTGATGCCTTAAAATCGGTGCAGCTGCTGCCATTTTGATCTACGGCCATACATCAAAATGGCGCCAGCCGCAGGGACCAAAATGACATCACCTCAGTGCTGCCCTCCAGTCAGACAGTGCCATTTTTAAAGCATGGGGACCCAGGCTGGAGCAACTGGGCTTTGCTCCTTCTCCTTTAGAAGAATCCTGGAAGGTGATAAGTAGGGTGGGAACTCCTCAGCCATTGCAGTTTTCACAGGGGGAAGGCCTTGGCCCCAGCCTCGACCCAGGCTTCACTGGTGGGTCCAGCCTGGGAAGTTATTTGGCCCTGAAAGGGCCAAGCCAGGGCCAGAGGCCTGCATTTTTTCTTGTTTCAATTTTTTCATTTGCTTTGGGTTGTTTTTCTTGTTTAATGTTTATTTTGATGAGCGAACCAAACCAAAAAAACATTATACAAACCAAATAAAAAAAAAAAACCGAACAAACCCTGAAATGAAAAATGAACTGAAAATGTTGGGGCTGCACATCCCTCAAATAACCTCTACCCCCATGTGATGCAGGAGGAGAGGGTCAGAGTAAAAGTGAGGATTCTGAGTCTCTCCTCCTCCAAGATCTGGAATCCTGCAATTTATCCATCTCCCCAAAGAGTAGTGCCAGCGAGTCTTACCCCTCCCACAGGGGAAGGTACAAAAGGAGAAGGGGGGGTTCCTGCTCAGGGAGGCTGGTCAGGCCTTCCTGGGAGAAAGCCTGGGATTCTAAGCCGCGCTGAGAGAAATGCTCCCGTGCAAGTTCTGAATCTGAGGAGCCAAAAAAAAAAAATAATAATAGAGGAGGTGAATTCTTCAGAGTCTGATGGATAAATGTACTGGGAGGTTTTAAGGAAGAAACAGCCTGCCCTGGGAAAGTCCAAAGTCTGACCTAACAAATTAGCCAGAGGCTCAACTAGGAGAAAAGTGAGAGAGGAATGAACAGATAAGAAGATCTGCTCAACCAGAAAGTTACTGGGAGGATGCTGAAATTTATTTTTGTACTTTGAATTTGTGCATTTTCTGATGTACCAGATTTTTTTCCCCACTTTGTGTCAATGCTAGTAAAGACTTATTTTGAACAGCAGCTCTGAATGTCAGCCTAGTGATTTTTGTTGCACTGGTTTGCGTAAGAACCACAGCGTGAGATAAAACCCTAAGGACCTTGAAAAGTAAATATTTTCCTCCTGTTCATAAACCCTGGAAGGCCATGGAGCTTTGTGTGGTCCATGACCATCCTCCCCCCCCCCCCCCCATGTGCCCCTGTGCCCAAGAGCTGACTGGGACAGGGGCTACAGTAGGGATAGGGCAGATCAAAATAGATATGATGAAAAAATTCAGTCTTGCATTAGCAGAGGGTGCAAGACATTAAGGGAGATGCATTTGCAGAGCTTGAGGAGTGGCCTAGTAGTTACCGCAGCAGGCTGAGAAACCAGGGTTCAAATCTTGCTACTCCCCCTTGATGCTCCTTCTGACCTTGGGCAATTCCTTTAGTCTTCCATTGTCCCAGATACCAATTTAGATTTTTAAGCCCTCTTTGCAGCAGAGACCTGAATTGCAATTTGCCTTGAGCATGGGTTTGAAATGCAAAATCCAATCCAATCAAGATAGGAAACAACCAGGCCTCTTGGTCATCAGATTTAAAACACATTGACTGAGTTATTTGTATTGATATGGTACAGTAATGCAGATTGGACTGAGAAGTAGTGATAGAGCGGGATGCTCTGTCATTTCAATAACTTTTGTACTCTTATCACTGGATCCCATTGGCTTTCATTTTTTCACTAGGTCTCTGAGATGCCAAATTTGTCAATATCGTTATACAGTGCTTGCATTTGCATACAGAAACATTTGCACATTCTTGTTATCCTTTCACACACTTCAATTTACTGACATTTGATTCAAATAAAGTGGAATCCGCTTTTTCCATATTCTCACTGTTAGGTCAACTTAATTTCTCTTTTTTGTAAGGTATCCTCTGTAGATATCCTGCTCTGAACCATACACTCCTGAGCAACTATCAGCTTTTCCCATGATCTCATTTAAAAGCTGTTCTATCTCCTTTTTAATTGTTAGCATCAATAACTGGGTTCTATTTTGGTTAAGGAGAAGCCGATCCTGCTGGAACACGCTCCCCAGTCCCAAAACGTTCCCCATTTGCTAATGAATCTAAAACCCTCCTTCCTGCACCATTGTCTCATCCACACAGTGAGACTTTGGAGCTCAGCCTGCCTCAGGTATCCTGCATCTAGAACTGTGAGCATTTCCGAGTATACTACCCTGGAAGTTCTAGATCTTAGTTTGTAACCTAGAAGCCTAAACATAACCTTCTGAACCTCCCTCTTCCACCTTCCTATGTCATTGGTATCCACATGAACAATGAAAGCCAGCTCCTCCCCAGCACTCTCTATAATCCTATCTAGGCAATGTATGAGGTCAAGTTACCAGGTGATCTTCAAGGCTGCCAACCACCGAGCTATCTAAATTCGTAATCATCAAATCACCAATAAACAGCAGGGCCTATTTACCCTCCTGGACACACAACCTTGAAGATATAGCCTCTGTGCGAGAGGGTAGCATAGGGGTGCCCGTCTCTGGTGCTCAACGGCTGCATAGCAGCCATGTTTAAGGACAATCCTAATGAATATTCATGAGATAGATTTGTATGGACACTGCCTCAACTGTATGCAAATTTTTCCCATGTATATTCATTAGGGATATCCCAAAAACCAGACCAATGTGCAGCTCTGGATATCCCTGGAATAACATCACTTGGAGGACAGGTTTCAGCTACAGGTACACTGTCTGTTGCTGAAAGGCGATGCATAAAACCCTCTCTTCTGATGATAAAACGTTTTACTGCGTCCATTTAATGGTTTTTAATTTGAAAGTAAGAGCAGAGAAGAAGAATGTCCTTATCTGTGTTATTACTGACTTACAAAACAAACCAAGGAAGCTTTTTAAAATAGTCAAAACTTATAAGACACCTATGATGAATATGATGGAGAAAGATCTAGTGATGCCTTAAGCTGGTGAGTCACTGGACTATTTTATGAATAAAATTAAAGATGTCCAGTTGAAAGCTGACAGCTCTATACTAAAAGCATCCCCTGACATTCACATAGTCTGATGCTTGACAGAATTTACCTCTTTTCATGTGAGAGCATTATAACAAGAGAAAAACTATCAATAAGTCTAACTAAATCCAGCCCCAGCTACTTTAATGTCTTTCTTTAATTGTTGAGCCTCTACAAAGCATTATTAATTTGTGTCTTCAGACAGGTACTATGCCAAAACTTTTGAAAGAGGCCATTATGCACCTAAACTAAAAAAAAAAAAATTTTTTTAAAGCCTTTGCTTGATAATTTTAGTCAGGAAAATTTTTATCTTATTTCTAATCTACCTTTTCTGGGAAAATTAATTGAAAGAATGGTAGTGATGCGACTGTCTAAAGTCTTGGAAGAATTAGATTATTTAGCTATAATCAAGGTTTCGTGAAGGATTTAGCATGGAGTCAATGTTAACTGCTTTAGTTGATCTCCATAGAACTCTAGATAAGGGAAAGGGTAAGGATATCATCTCACTCGATAGATCACGCTTTTGACACGGTCTATCATACTGTTTTACTTCTCAGACTGGACAGCTTGCTTATTATGGGTTCAATGCTTTCATAAGAATATAAGAACATAAGAACATGCCATACTGGGTCAGACCAAGGGTCCATCAAGCCCAGCATCCCGTTTCCAACAGTGGCCAATCCAGGCCATAAGAACCTGGCAAGTACCCAAAAACTAAGTCTATTCCATGTTACCATTGCTAGTAATAGCAGTGACTAATTTCTAAGTCAACTTAATTAATAGCAGGTAATGGACTTCTCCTCCAAGAACTTATCCAATCCTTTTTTAAACACAGCTATACTAACTGCACTAACCACATCCTCTGGCAACAAATTCCAGAGTTTAATTGTGCGTTGAGTGAAAAAGAACTTTCTCCGTTTAGTTTTAAATGTGCCACATGCTAACTTCATGGAGTGCCCCCTAGTCTTTCTATTATCCAAAAGCATAAATAACAGATTCACATCTACCTGTTCTAGACCTCTCATGATTTTAAACACATCTATCATATTCCCCTTCAGCCGTCTCTTCTCCAAGCTGAAAAGTCCTAACCTCTTTAGTCTTTCCTCATAGGGGAGCTGTTCCATTCCCTTATCATTTTGGTAGCCCTTCTCTGTACCTTCTCCATCGCAATTATATCTTTTTTGAGATGCAGCAACCAGAATTGTACACAGTATTCAAGGTGCGGTCTCACCATGGAGCGATACAGAGGCATTATGACATTTTCCGTTTTATTCACCATTCCCTTTCTAATAATTCCCAACATTCTGTTTGCTTTTTTGACTGCCGCAGCACACTGAACCGATGATTTCAATGTGTTATCCACTATGACGCCTAGATCTCTTTCTTGGGTAGTAGCACCTAATATGGAACCTAACATCGTGTAACTATGGCATGGATTATTTTTCCCTATATGCATCACCTTGCACTTATCCACATTAAATTTCATCTGCCATTTTGATGCCCAATTTTCCAGTCTCACAAGGTCTTCCTGCAATTTATCACAATCTGCTTGTGATTTAACTACTCTGAACAATTTTGTATCATCTGCAAATTTGATTACCTCACTCGTCGTATTTCTTTCCAGATCATTTATAAATATATTGAAAATACAGATGCCTGAGGCACTCCACTGCCCACTCCTTTCCACTGAGAAAATTGTCCATTTAAGCCTACTCTCTGTTTCCTGTCTTTTAGCCAGTTTGTAATCCACGAAAGGACATCGCCACCTATCCCATGTCTTTTTACTTTTCCTAGAAGCCTCTCATGAGGAACTTTGTCAAACACCTTCTGAAAATCCAAGTACACTACATCTACCGGTTCACCTTTATCCACATGTTTATTAACTCCTTCAAAAATGTGAAGCAGATTTGTGAGGCAAGACTTGCCTTGGGTAAAGCCATGCTGACTTTGCTCCATTAAACCATGTCTTTCTACATGTTCTGTGATTTTGATGTTTAGAACTCTTTCCACTATTTTTCCTGGCACTGAAGTCAGGCTAACCGGTCTGTAGTTTTCCGGATTGCCTCTGGATCCCTTTTTAAATATTGGGGTTACATTAGCTATCCTCCAGTCTTCAGGTACAATGGATGATTTTAATGATAGGTTACAAATTTTTACTAATAGGTCTGAAATTTCATTTTTTAGTTCCTTCAGAACTCTGGGGTGGTAAACCATCTGGTCTATTTTTATAAGCGAATAATGGTTGGTTCCACCTCCTCAGAACCATGGACCCTAGAATGTGGGGTACTCTAGGTTTGATAATCTCTCTTTAATATTTACATACATAGAAACACAAACATAGAAATGAAGGCAGAAAAGGACCAATGGTCCATCCAGTCTGCCCAACAAGCTTACCATGGTAGTATCTGCCATGCTGTGCAGAGTATCCCCATGCAGTCAGGTTTGCTTGACATGCTTTGCTTATGGACTTGGCCGCGGAAGCAGTCCTGTGTTTTTTCCTTAATGTCAGCAGATCAGTACCCCAGACTGTGAAAAGTCATGGCTCATGTTGATTGCCTCTGAATCCAAATTCCTCTTTCCTTTTACCCCTTCCCCCTTCAAAGCAGAGAGCAATGTTGCACAGTTGCATCAAAAGCATCAAGGCTTATTGGTTAAGGATAGTAATCCCATGCCTTCTGTTAAGGGTTATAACTGTTGCTTTGTACTGGTTAACTCCATGCTTACCAATTCCTCACACTGTAAGAGTTGGGGGCCCTCATTGATTGCTATCTAACTCCAATTCTTCTTTTCCTCTGCCATTGAAGCAGCGGTTAATGTTGGAGTTGCATCAAAAGTATTAAGGTTTATTGGTTAAGAGTAGTAACCACAGCACCAGCAAGTTACCACCATGCAAGCTTTCTTAGTTTCCTTTAGGACTTGGCCATAGAAGCAGTCCTGTGCTTTTTTCCCTTATGTCTGCATATCAATATCCCATACCATGGAAGTTGGGGCCCTTGGTTGTCATCTGAATCTAATTCCTCTTTACCCCCTGCTGTATAAGAGGGGGAAAATGTTGCATTAAAAGCATCAAAGCATATTGGTTAAGAATAGTAATTTCCTGATGTTGGTTCTGAGTCGTCCCCCATGGAGTTTCAATTTGTGACCCCTAGTTCTATTGTTTTCTTTCCAATGGAAAAGGTTTGAAGGCTGTGTATCATTAAAATCTTTCAGGTATCTGAAGGTCTGTATCATATCTCCCCTGCACCTCCTCTCTTCCACGGTATACATATTCAGATCCTTCAGCCTCTCCTCATAGGTCTTCCAATACAGACCCAACACCATTTTCATCAGTCTTCTCTGGACAGACTCCATCCTGTCCCTATCCTTTTTGATACACGGGCTCCAGAACTGAACATAATACTCCGTGAGGACTCACCAAGGACCTGTACAAGGGCATTATCACCTCTTTTTTCTTACTGGTTATTCCTCTCTCTCTATGCAGTCCAGCATTCTTCTGGCTTTAGCTATTACCTTGTCACACTGTTTTGCCATGTTCAGATCCCCAGACACTATAACCCCAAGATCCTTCTTCTTGGTCCGTGCACAGTCTTTCACCCCCCAACACGTATAGCTCTTTTGGATTACCACACCCCAGATGTAGGACTCCGCACTTCTTGGCATTGAATCCCAGCTGCCAAATCTTCAACCACTTTTCCAGCTTTTTTAAATCACTTTTCATCCTCTCTACTCCTTCAGGCATGTCCATTTTGTTGCAGATCTTAGTATCATCTGCAAATAGACATACTTACCTTCTATCCCTTTCACAATGTCGCTCACAAAGATATTGAACAGAACTGGTCCCAACACCTATCCCTGTGGCACTCCGCTTAATATGGCTCTCTCTTTAGAGTAAGTTCCATTTACCATTACTCACTGTCTCCTATTGATCAATCACTTTATAATCCATGCTATCACCTTGGCACTCACTCACAAACTTCTCATTTTATTCACAAGCCTCCTATGCTGGACTGTATCAAAAGCTTTGCTAAAATCCAAGTAGCTCACATCAAGCACTCTTCCTCGATCCAAATTCTCCAGTCACCCAATCAAAAAAATGAATCAGTTTTGTCTGACAGGACCTTCCCCTGGTGAATCCATTCTGCCTCAGGTCCAGCAACCCACCAGATTGTAGATAGTTCATTATCCTTTCCTTTAGCAGTGTCTCCATTAATTTTCCCACCACTGATGTGAGGCTAGTCAGCCTATAGTTTCCAGCCTCTTCTCTGCTCCCACTCTTGTGAAGCGGGACCACCACCACTCTTCTCCAATCCCGTGGCACCACTATGGAACAGGTCCTTCAGCGGACCCACCAGCACATCTCTGAGCTCCCTCAGTATCCTGGGATGTACCTCATCTGGTCCCATTGCCTTGTCCACTTTCAGTTTGCCTAGCCCTTCCCATACATTTTATTCCATAGGAGTTTCATCTATGTTTATGTACGTTTTAATATTGTAAACCGCCCCGATTATTTTGTTTGGAGGGATGGAATAGAAATATTTGTAAATAAATAAATAAATACCCCATCCATGATCTTGTCTACTAGCCACAGTCCTTCTCCATGGTCCTCTTTAGTGAACACCAAGCTAAAGTATTTGCTTAATATTTCTGCCATTTCTTTGTCTCTCTCCACACACTGTTCCTAATCACCTTTCAATTTCACTATACCACGTCGGACCTTCCTTCTTTCTCTGATATATCTGAAAAATATTTTGTCACTTCGTTTTAAGTCTTGGGCAAATCCTTTCTTCCGCTTGACCTTTTGCTTTCCTGATTTCTTTCTTCGTTTCCCTCAGTTTCACCAAGTATTGTTCCCCGAGATCCTTTTTTTGGCATCCTTTACACTTCTTGAATGCTGTCCTTTTTGCCTTTATTTTTTCAGCCACTTCACTGACAAACCATTAAATCAACTTGTATGAAGTATCATATTTACACAGGCAATATACAGATTTTCTGTGAGCTGACTACAGAACCCCAATCCCAGTTATTAAAATTAAATCAATGTCTGCTTAAAATAAATGACTGGCTGGTGCAGAATAAATTGCAACCGAGTCCTTCCAAGACAGAGAAGTTTTATGGATTTCTCACCGATCTCTTAGTTTCACTCTTTCAGAGATAACTCTCTTTAATACTGTTATATGCCCAAGCTCTAAAGTAAAAACATGGGAATAATTTTAGATAAACATCTGACAATGCACTCTCATATTTCAGCAGTAATAAAAGCTTCATATTTTCAACTATGATTTATTCGAGGTCTTCGCCATTATCTCAGTGTAGAAGATCTTACCATTGTAACTCGCACACTGATCACTACGCGTCCAGATTATTAACTCTTTATATTCTGGGTAGAAAAACACCAGTCACATCGGTTGCAACTGGTGCAAGACACTGCTGTCCAGCTACTTTCTGGGGCTAAGGAAAGGGTTCATATCGCTCCAGTTCTGCAAAGCCTCCATTAGCTCGCACTTCACTACAGAGCTACTTTTAAGGTTTTCACTTACATATGGAAAAAAACAGCTTATCTTTGTGATCAGTTGACATTTCTTGGCAATTCATTCAATTCCAGCCAGGATCTCCTTTTAAAAAAACATCTACCAATGTTAAAATTAGCTTAAACCTGGAAAAAAAAACTCTCTCTGTCAGGTCCTTTACTCTGAAACTCAATGCCAATGGAGCTTAGACTGTTATCAGATTATCTATTGTTTTGGAAATTCCATAAGGCGTGGTCATTTTCCTCTGCCTTTAGATTTTATTTCTCTGACTACTTATTCTACTGTTGTAATTTTTGCAGGCCTCTGATTGCTATAATTATTTATACATCTTTTACTTTTATCTGTTTTTATTTTTTCTTGTCATCTTTTTACATTTATTTTTATTTTTACTATATATTGTGAACTAAGCCATGTCCAGCTGCTGGACTGCTGTCTTTTTTTTTTTTTTTAACCCAAAAAAAGATCTATAACTTTCAAGCAATTAAACCTCATCTTTATTGGATTTCTAGCTAAAACTCGACAAACAAAAAATAATTCTAATACCCTTTAAGAGAGTAAAAGATAAATTATGCGCAGGTGTGACTTGACATCAATGAGAATCCTTAGAGGAAAGGAAGTCTGCCACCACAAAATTAAGGGAGTATATATAAAAGAAAAAGGAAGTAGGGTGGGTGGAAATAAAAAAAAAAAAATTCAATTTAAAAGTAGCAGAATAAAATGAACAAAAAGATTAAAAAAAAAACAAAACAAAAAGATAGGCAGGTAAAAACCAGCAAGAGAAATTCAAAAGATATCGTCAGAATACTTAGGCTGCAGGCCCTTATCCAGTTCCTCTCCTAAAGGCAGTGGAATGTTTAATAAAGCGGTGCACCTTTCGAGGTATAGGGATATTAGTGCGTCCTTGGACAATCTGCACCCAAGATATGCCCTCCCATGGATCCACATGACCAGAGTGCCTGTACAACAACAGGCCTCATAAATGTAATCGTTTAGCCTGTGTGTAGCGGAATCCCTTGAACGGAGGCTTTCTAAGAGCAGTACCTCACTCAGAACAGCGGAAGCATGATTCTACATGGCAATTGTTTTCATTATGCTAATAAAAATTTAACCAAAAAAAAACCAAAAAAGTGGCAGTGGTACCTTAGTGACATACACATTCCTCCTCTACTTATATTTTAAACAGAGACATCCAGTGAGCCCTTTCATGACGAGAACCAGGTTGTATTCTTGGACAGCACTGCTTGTAATTTATCAGTGACTTGGCTTTGCGAACCTTTTTAATTTTAAATAATGTTTTAAGTCCAACATAATGCATTCACTAAAGAGACCCTCTCTGATCTTTAAATGAACCTGGTGGATGGAGAGAGGCCCAAAAGAGAGCACTGAGGCTTTAGTGCATTGCAGGAATAACCTGCTAGTGTGTTATTTTAGGAGGGGAATATAAATTAAGTACTTCACACCCAAAGGGTTAAAATACAACCACCTCTGTACTGCTTAATGACATGCTACGTCCACAGGCGGAGCAGATTAATGTAGCTGAAAGTTTTTTTGGCCGATTTGAGCCTGCTGCTTCAAGAAAGAAGGTAGCCAGTCACAGCGCTCCAGGGTCTCAGTTTTGCCTTTTAAGCTATGAACCAGATACTGCAGAGGGCCTGCCTGTAAAAACAGAGCTGAAGTAGAGCGTGCAGGCCCCGGCGATGCCTCCCTGACAGCAGCCTGGAAAACCGAGCCTGCTACTCACACCTTTTTATTTTCTCTGAAAACTTTAGAGTTGAAAGGTGGTCTCAGAGGTTGGCAGGCTTAAAATAACTCAGAGAAGTTTTGGAACGGTGGGGGGGTGGGGGGGGGGGGGTGGAGATGAGGACCATGAAAAGGAGGTGGGGTGGATAGAGAAGGCACTTTGCATTTAAGTACTAAATGAGAGTTCTGTCTTAATCCTTAATGACAGCCAGTGCAGGAACATTGCAAAAACAGGAAGAAAAAAAAATAATAAGCGCCCTTGTTAGTCCTGCCACTTACCATCCCCCCTTCCAAGATCTTTTTCCCTGCTCCCCTTGTTACCCCAGTTCCCCTCCCCCCCCCCCCCCCCACACCCCTTACCCCTTCCTCCTTTCAAGCCTCCTGGGTGGGCTGGTTTAAACTGAGACACCCCCCCCCCTGTGTTTTTTTTTAAAGTCAAGAGCTCAGGCACCAGCAAAAGAAGAGATTTCTACAGCCTGTTCAAACTTTGAAAAGCATGAGAGGAATGGAAAAGGGAATGACAGAATCGCAGCAAGAATATGAAAATCCAGAAAATCAAGCTTGTTATAAAACATAACTCTGACTGCAGACAGGCAGAATATCCCTAGCGGAGGAGAACCACCAAAGTAACATTCTATGGTTTATGCAAAGCACCATACCTCTAATTACAGACCCAAAGGAAAACAGTGTGGTCAGCTTTACTTATTTATTTGTTATTATTGCTCTTAAATTTATGCCAGGTGGAAATACCAAGCATTAGAATAAAAGGCACAAATGGGTTACACAGCAAAGAAATGCCATAAAATTGAACATGAAGAGGCCAACAATCAGATAAGGTAAAATGGATAAATTATCCGGGTATACGTAGATGGATAATTTTGAAACCTAATTGCTCCCAGATAATTTTAACCTGAACCAGCGATATTTGAAGAATGCCCGCTGGTTAAATAACTTTAAAAATAAAAACAATTGCAGGCTTGCCAGGCAATTACCGCTCCCCCCCCCCCCCAATCCAGCGAAACAAACGTTATTCCTGTTGTCCAAGCCCTCCCCCCCCCTCCTCCCAAAATAGTGCCAAAACTTTGTGGGCCTACGAAATGCCTCCCCCACCCCCACCCCAAATTTGCTATATAGAAAACGAAGTAGATCCCTGCCAGAAGCTCACCTTCCGCCTCCTCCCCTGGTTAACTCTACCCAATCCTTCCCTCTCAAACCCTTACCACCTCAGAGAGGCTCAGATCAATTGTCCGGGTTCTAGCATGTTCAGTGTTACTGTCCAGGTGGAGAGAGTGGACTTCTGTCGGGGACCTACCTCACAGGGAGGGAGGCCTTTCAAGTCAATAAGCCCAAAATGTTTTGGAATAATCTGGGGGGGGGGGGGGGGCTTGGCCTGGCAGAACCAACATGTGTTTCACTGAGATGGGGCTATGGGATCTGCCTAAGTTAGAATCACTACTTAACCTTCTATATGTAACTCATATCTTATTACATCAGGATCATACTTGTTTACCCTGTCTTCCCTTCATCCAGTGCAGACCTATTGTCAGTGGGGGAACAGAGCATCAGGAGGCGACCTGAGAAGTTCCGATGAAATCCCTGAAAACACACACAGGTCCAATGTCGTGCATGATACTTACTCATGTACAAAAGATGCCATGCCAGGTCTTCGTGGGCGAGATTTGTATAATGGATTTTAGTGGAGGTGGCAGTCAGAGCAAAGCTGTGATGTCTATACTCTGACCAAGGAAGTACACAGTTCTTCAGTGCCAAGCTCCCACAGTTATTAAGAAATTACCTGAGTCAGACTGAGGGTCCATCAAGCCCAGCATCCTGTTTCCAACAGTGGCCAATCCAGGCTACAAGTACCTTGCAAGTACCCAAACAATAAGGAGATCCTATGCTACTGGTGCCAGTAATAGTGGTGGCTATTCTCTAAGTCAACTTGATTAATAGCAGTTAATGGACTTCTCCTGCAAGAACTTATCCAAACCTTTTTTAAACACAGCTATACTAATAGCACTAACCACATCCTCTAGCAAATTCCAGAGCTTAATTGTGCATTGAGTGAAAAATAATTTTCTCTTAATAGTTTTAAATGTGCTACTTGCTAACTTCATGGAGTACCTCTAGTCCTTCTATTATCCGAAAGAATGAAAAACTGATTCACATTTACTCAGTCTAGACCTCTCATGATTTTAAAGACCTCTATCATAACCCCCCTCAGCCATCTCTTATCCAAGCTGAAGCCTAATCTCTTTAGCCTTTCCTCATAGGAGAGCTGTTCCATTCCCTTTATCATTTTGGTTGCCTCTGTACCTTCTCCATCGCAACTATATCATTTTTGAGATGCGGCAACCAGATTTGTACACAGTACTCAAGGTGCAGTCTCACCATGGAGCAATACAGAGGCATTATGACATTTTCCATTTTATTCACCATTCCCTTCCTCATAATTCCCAACATTCTGTTTGCTTTTTTGATTGCCACAGCACACTGAGCCGACAATTTCAATGTATTATCCACTAGGATGCCTAGATCTTTTTCCTGGGTGATAAATCCTAATATGGAACCTAACATCATGTAACTACAGCATGGATTATTTTTCCCTATACGCATCACCTTGCACTTGTCCACATTAAATTTCATCTTCCATTTGGATGCCCAATCTTCAAATTTTGCAAGGTCCTCCTGCAATTTATCACAATCTGCTTGAGATTTAACCACTCTGAATAATTTTGGATCATCTGCAAATTTTATTACCTCAATCGTCGTATTCCTTTCCAGATCATTTAGAAATATATTGAAAAGCACCGGTCCAAGTACAGATCCCTGAGGCACTCCACTGTTTACCTTTTTACACTGAGAAAATTGACCATTTAATCCTACTCTCTGTTTCCTGTCTTTTAACCAGTTCGTAATCTATGAAAGGACACTGCCTCCTATCCCATGACTTTTTAGTTTTCCTAGAAGCCTCTCATGAGGGACTTTGTCAAACGCCTTCTGAAAATCCAAATACACTATATCTACTGGTTCACCTTTATCCACAGGTTTATTAACCCCTTCAAAAAAAATGAAGCAGATTTGTGAGGCAAGACTTGCCTTGGGTAAATGCATGCTGACTGAGTTCCATTGAACCATGTCTTCCTATATGCTCTGTGATTTTGATCTTTAGAATAGTTTCCACTATTTTTCCTGGCACTGAAGTCAGGCTCACTGGTCTATACTTTCCTGGATCACCCCTGGAGCCCTTTTTAAATATTGGGGTTACTTTGGCCATCCTCCAGTCCTTCAAGTACAAAGGATCATTTTAATGATAAGTTACAAGTTTTAACTAATAGATCTGAAATTTCATTTTTTAGCTCCTTCAGAACCCTGGGGTGCATACCATCTGGTCCAGGTGATTTGCTACTCTTTAGTTTGTCAATCTGGCCTACTACATCTTCCAGGTTCACATTTGGTTTAGTTCATCTGACTCATCCCCCTTGAAAACCATCTCCAGAACGATATCTCCCCAATATATTCATTAGTAAGTACAAAAGCAAGGAATTCATTTAGTCTTTCTGCAAAGTCCTTTTCTTCCCTAAGAGCCCTTTAGCCCCTCAGTCATCTAATGGTCCAACTAACTCCCTCACAGTTTCTTGCTACAGTGATATTTCTTAAAAGTTTTTATTATGAATGTCTGTCTTTACGGCCAACTTCATTTCAAATTTTCTCTTAGCCTGCCTTATCAATGCTTTATACTTAACTTGACATAAGAACATAAGAAAATGCTATACTGGGTCAGACCAAGGGTCCATCAAGCCCAGCATCCTGCTTCCAACAGTGGCCAATCCAGGCCACAAGAAACTGGCAAGTACCCAAAAACTAAGTCTACTCCATGTTACCATTGCTAATGGCAGTGGCTATTCTCTAGGTGAACTTAATAGCAGGTAATGGACTTCTCCAAGAACTTATCCAATCCTTTTTTAAACACAGCTATACTAACCACATCCTCTGGCAACAAATTCCAGAGCTTAATTGTGCGTTGAGTAAAAAAGAACTTTCTCCGATTAGTTTTAAATGAGCCCCATGCTAACTTCATGGCGTGCCCCCTAGTCTTTCTACTATCCAAAAGAGTAAATAACCAATTCACATCTACCCGTTCTAGACCTCTCATGATTTTAAACACCTCTATCATATTCCCCCCCTCAGCCGTCTCCTCTCCAAGCTGAAAAGTCCTAACCTCTTTAGTCTTTCCTCATAGGGGAGCTGTTGCATTCCCCTTATCATTTTGGTAGCCCTTCTCTGTACCTTCTCCATCGCAATTATATCTTTTTTGAGATGCGGCGACCAGAATTGTACACAGTATTCAAGGTGCGGTCTCACCATGGAGCGATACAGAGGCATTATGACATTTTCCATTTTATTCACCATTCCCTTTCTAATAATTCCCAACATTCTGTTTGCTTTTTTGACTGCCGCAGCACACTGAACCGACGATTTCAATGTGTTATCCACTATGACACCTAGATCTCTTTCTTGGGTTGTAGCACCTAATATGAAACCCAACATTGTGTAATTATAGTATGGGTTATTTTTCCCTATATGCATCACCTTGCACTTATCCACATTAAATTTCATCTGCCATTTGGATGCCCAATTTTCCAGTCTCACAAGGTCTTCCTGCAATTTATCACAATCTGCTTGTGATTTAACTACTCTGAACAATTTTGTGTGATCTGCAAATTTGATTATCTCACTCGTCATATTTCTTTCCAGATCATTTATAAATGTATTGAAAAGTAAGGGTCCCAATACAGATCCCTGAGGCACTCCACTGTCCACTCCCTTCCACTGAGAAAATTGTCCATTTAATCCTACTCTCTGTTTCCTGTCTTTTAGCCAGTTTGCAATCCACGAAAAGACATCACCACCTATCCCATGACTTTTTACTTTTCCTAGAAGCCTCTCATGAGGAACTTTGTCAAATGCCTTCTGAAAATCCAAGTATACTATATCTACCGGTTCACCTTTATCCACATGTTTATTAACTCCTTCAAAAATGTGAAGCAGATTTGTGAGGCAAGACTTGCCCTGGGTAAAGCCATGCTGACTTTGTTCCATTAAACCATGTCTTTCTATATGTTCTGTGATTTTGATGTTTAGAACACCTTCCACTATTTTTCCTGGCACTGAAGTCAGGCTAACCAGTCTGTAGTTTCCCGGATCGCCCCTGGAGCCCTTTTTATATATTGGGGTTACATTTGCTATCCTCCAGTCTTCAGGTACAATGGATGATTTTAATGATAAGTTACAAATTTTTACTAATAGGTCTGAAATTTCATTTTTTAGTTCCTTCAGAACTCTGGGGTGTATACCATCCGGTCCGGGTGATTTACTACTCTTCAGTTTGTCAATCAGGCCTACCACATCTTCTAGGTTCACCATGATTTGATTCAATCCATCTGAATCATTACCCATGAAAACCTTCTCCATTACGGGTACATCCCCAACATCCTCTTCAGTAAACACCGAAGCAAAGAAATCATTTAATCTTTCCGCGATGGCCTTATCTTCTCTACGTGCCCCTTTAACCCCTCGATCATCTAACGGTCCAACTGACTCCCTCACAGGCTTTCTGCTTCGGATATATTTTAAAAGGTTTTTACTATGAGTTTTTGCCTCTACAGCCAACTTCTTTTCAAATTCTCTCTTAGCCTGTCTTATCAATGTCTTACATTTAACTTGCCAATGCTTATGCTTTTTCCTATTTTCTTCAGATGGATCCTTCTTACAATTTTTGAAGAATGTTTTTTGACAAAAATAGCCTCTTTCACCTCACCTTTTAACCATGCCAGTAATTGCTTTGCTTTCCTCCCATCTTTCTTAATGCATGGAATACATCTGGATTGTACTTCCAAGATTGTATTTTTAAACAATGTCCACATCTGTAGTACACTTAAACTTAGTAGCTGCACCTTTCAACTTTTTTATAACTATTTTCCTCAATTTATCAAAGTTTCCCTTTTGAAAATTTAGTGTTAGAGCTGTAGATTTACACATTGTCCCCCTTCCAGTCATTAGTTCAAATTTGATCATGTTATGAACACTTTTGCCAAGTGGCCCCACCACTGTTACCTCTCACCAAATCTTGCGTTCCACTAAGAATTAAATCTAAAATAGATCCCTCTCTCGTTGGTTCCAGTTCCAATTGCTCCATGAAGCAGTCATTTATTCCATCCAGGAATTTTATGTCTCTAGCATGTCCTGATGTTACATTTAATATTAGGGTAATTGAAATCTCCCATTATTACTGCACTGCCAAATTGGGTAGCTTCCCTGATCTCTAGCATTTCATCTTGTCTGATCATTTTGTCCAGGTGGACAGTAGAATACTCCTTTCACTATTACCCAAAACGCATGGAATTTCTATCCATATAGATTCTACTGAGAATTTAGTCTCTTGTATGATCTTTATCCTGTTGGACTCTATACGCTCCCGGACATAAAGTGCTGCACCCCCACCAATTTGATCCTCCCTATCATTATATCATCATTTATATCCTAATATAGCACTGTCCCAGTGGTTATCCTCCTTCCACCAGGTCTCTGAGATGCCAATTATGTCTATCTCATCATTCACTGCTATACATTCTAACTCTCCCATCTTACTTCTAGACTTCTGGCATTGGCATACAGATATTTCAAAGTGTGTTTTTTGTTTGTATTAACAAACTGCTTTTCAGTTGATAGGGATAATTTGGGATTCTTTACTTATAGGCACATGGACTACTTTTGCTTTTATTGGAACCTCTCTGTTGGGATGGCCTAACTTTCCTGTTTCATTAGTATCCTTCAAAGATACATTCCTCTGAACCATGCACTGCTGAGTGACTGTCGGCATTCCCCCATATTCTAGTTTAAAAGCTGTTCTATCTCCTTTTAAAAAGTTAGCACCAGCAGCCTGGTTCCACTCTGGTTAAGGTGGAGCCCATCCTTTCAGAAAAGTCTCCCCCTTCCACAAAAGGTTGTCCAGTTCCTTACAAAACTGAATCCCTTTTCCCTGCACCATCATCTCATCCAAGCATTGAGACTTTGGAGCTCTGCCTGCCCTGGAGACCTGCGCATGGAACAGGTAGCATTTCAGAGAATGCTACCCTGGAGATTCTGGATTTCAACTTTCTACCTAAAATCCTAAATTTGGCTTCCAGAACCTCCCACCCACATTTTCCTATGTCATTGGTGCCCACATGTACCACGACAGCAGATTCTTCCCCAGCATGGTCTATAATACTGTCTAGATGATGAGTGAGGTCTGCCACCTTCGCACCAGGCAGGCAAGTTACCAGGTGGTTCTTACGTCCACCAGCCACCTAGCTATCTACATTTCTACTCTTGTCATTTCTCTGCTCTCTATTCAGTATTTCATTGCTCATTAAAAATATTTTGTTTGCCAGATTAGAGATTACATTTAGACATGCTCTTCAGTTTCAACTGTATTCCTTTCATATTATATAGTTTCCTTCCAGAGTAGCATATACAAAAATTGAAGATCCATATAACAATGATCATTTGCTGCACCTATCTACATTGTGAAAGGGTAAATGGCCATTTTAAGTGTCTCATAAGCTATTGATCTACATTTCCTTCTGAAAAAGAGTTGGAAAACATGCTGGTTGTCATGGTAGCCATCTGTGGCTTGCCCCAGGAATAAACGGCCTAACATCTGGTGAGGCGAATTCAGACCATTGACAGTGACAGCAGTAAAGCTGGGCACATTCTGCCTATGCCAGCCACCTTCCAGCCACCTTCCCCTCGGGTTGAGCCCCTACATGCTGGTGGTTATGAGGAACAGGGGTAGCCCCCAATACAAGCAAGGAGCTCAAAGCTTGGAACAGAGCAAGAAGCAAGAGATCAGGCAGGAACTTTGAAAAGCAGAAACAGGAGACAAAGTAGTCTTCGAGATTCAGGTAACAAGGACAGAGTCAGAGTACAAGAACAAGGAGGTAGGACCAAGCTCTGCCAACTGACTGAGGGATAAGGCAGAGTATTAAAACATGTCTAGGCAGGAAACAAGATGGCTGGAGGGGAGGGGGGGGGGGGGGCCAGAGCTGAGAGGACTGGATAAATAGTCCAAGTAGCTCACATCATCATCTGCAGACTGGAGATGAAGCTGGCTATGGATCCACACACTGGTGACTTCACAGTCTGGCCTAATCAGTTTTCTTCAGTGCTACATGAAACAAAAGTTCTAGTAGAAAAAAATTGTTATATCTAAACAGTAAAACCTGTCAATTAAGATGATGACTATCATGTGTATGCAGTTGAACTATGAGGAAAGATGGTCTCATGCCACAGATCTTGCATATCGGTGGTTCCTAAACCTGTCCGAGAGGATCCCCAGCCACTCAGGTTTTCAGAATATCCGCAATGAATATGCATGAGGGAGATTTGCATGCACTGCCTGAATTGCATGCAGATTTATCTCATACATATTCATTGCATATATCCTGAAAACCTGACAGGTGGGGGCTCCGCCAGGACAAGTTTGGGAACCACTGCTATATATAATGGGCAATGTTTATATGTATAACATTTATTAAGCTCTATATATCAACACAAAACTTTGCAGGTAGGGTTTGATGGCAAATATAGAATACCCCTGGGTTTTATCTCAAGAAAAATTATCAATGTAGACCAGTGATTCTCAATCTGGGGTCTATGAGACCATCACAAGGGGGGGTCCACCAGAAGGGAGGCAACTAAAGGGCAACTGCTGAGAAAAAGAGCAGGTTGACCTTATCTCTAAGAAGCTTTGCTCTAAGGCCACCTCCTAATCCCATCGCCAGTTCACATGCTGAGGAGAGGAAGATCATAGCCTTGAGAAGCCAAGCTGGCAGAGAGAGGAGGAGGAGGAAGGTGAAGGTGTGTGGCTGATTGCCACTAAAGGGAGGAGGAAGGCCAAGAGGAAGAGGGACCTCATGCTGTCTCTAGCACCTTCCACCACCGCCGCTCTGTGCGACCAGAGGCGATGACACTAAGGAGCGTTCCTGACCATGGCTACCTTTGCTCTGGCCGTTGTGCTGACCTGATGGTGAAGGAGAAAATTCTGCACTGAGGGAGTAGTACGGTCATGGAAGAAAGCAGGGAGGAGGCGGCACAGGGGACTGAACACTTGGGAAGGAACAGAGAAGGAGTTTACAGGGAGGAGAGGGAAAAGGAGGGAGGAAGGAAGCAGCCCCAGAGGGCAGGCACAGTTTATATCAGAACCCCTTCTTACATTACAAATGATTCTGTAGTCTATACGATTTGTTATTGCATTCATCAGTTTTCTGTATGGCTATTAACTGCATGTAAAATCAAAGTGAAGCATGTGGGGACTACTACATTTTTGGAGATTGAAAAGGATTCCACACTTCCCAAAAGGTCAGGAACCTCTAAAGCGGACAATGATGTCAGAGAGGATACTGCCTCTGAAGGCTATTAGCCCACTTGTAGGGGCCAGTTGTTTTCCTACCATGAAATATAGGTGTCAATTGGAAATTACATCCCAGATTTGTGTGAGAGAAATAGTACTATACATATGCACATGCGTGTGTGTGTGTATACCATATAGACAGATATGATTTATATTACATAGGTTTTTCCCTAGCTACTTATCTTTGGGGTTCTTAAGTCAGCCTGGACCTGCAGCATTTTCACATGGTGCATATTCATGAGGCATGCAAACAGGGGCTCCCTTCATAACCCTGGCCTTCTGCTGCACTGAATCCACCAGCAGGCATTGCTGCAGAACATCTCTTGCTACTCCCTCTGTAAAATCGAACTGAGAAGAGGGGCTCATGACCCAAACACAAGCTTTTTCTCCATGGTAGCACTTAAAACTAACACTATAGTATCAGTCCTACCCAAATATATAACATCATAACATAACGATGATAGCAGATAGGGGACTTAAAACCATAAAACTTTATTTACACTGTTTTGAAACATCCAATTTAAGTATTAATAATTTTAGTACAGTTGAATATGATTCATCTTCTGTACCATGTGTGATGTTTTACAGTTAATATGTCATATAGGTGGGTGGATCTTGACCAATTATGACACTTCAATTGACTTGTGATTGCATTATCTATATTAAACACCAGGGAGTCATCCAGTTTCTCTCTGTACACATTTAGATACTGTACATCAAATAAAACATGTCAGTGTGGGTTTTAGGCAGCCATACGGTTCTGTTATGACTAATACATCATCACTTCTAACTGCTGCTGTCTGCATCCCAGAAGCTTATATTTTATTAGCGTTGTTGACATGACTCAGACATGCTGGCATGTCTTCCCTGCTTTCCCACCTGAAAATGATGCCTTTTATAGTAACTGAATCTGCTCTCTAATGACAATCGGGGGCCATACCCCCTCTTCTTCATCCTTCCATCACCTGTTCATGATATAAAAGAGCAGACTCTCATTAAAGTTGCAGGCTTCAGAAATAGAATCCTTGTGATAAAATAAATTCTTATCTGAATAGAAATGCTTTCGTGCAATTGTGATGAATCAAACAGAATTGTAGTAGACTACTGGATCCATTTAAGCATAGAAAAATAAACAGGATTGAGGAAAGGAAAATAAACAGTTTTGGAAAGAGTGCAAACCAAGCCATCACATAGTTCATGAGCAAAATCTCTTTCTTGTAGCTGTTAGTCTGCAGAAGAACATTTATGTATTATGAGCCCCTTCTAGTGGCCAGAAACCTAGAATACGTGTGTGAGAAATTTCATCTTCATCCTGAAAATCTGGAATACAATCATGATGTACAATCTCGCGTTAGTGGCTTGGAACTGATTATTTGTTTTGATCAGCTCTCTCTTGTATTCCATGATTGCAAACAAGGCCTCCTGACACAAGTTTGCTATAATTCCCAATGTAGTGCTCCTCACGTGGGCCCTCAGCACCAGGATTTGGTAAGGGGGCCTGGGGCAGTGTCCAGTTAACCCTTCTTGCATTCCGCAGGGCCAAGCTTTCTCATTTTTTCTCTCCCCAGACAAGTCACCAGACCCTGCATCAGCGAGCATACCAGGTGATTAGGGTCTCTTCACACACCCAAAAAAAAAAAAAAAAGGACCTGGAGTCACCCGAATTGTTGCTTTCGCCCCCCATATAGATGACACTTTTGATGCAGAGATGCCCCCCTGCAATTTGTTTTTAGATACAAGTGCTCTCTTCAATGTTATTTCAGAAAAGTTGCAGGAACAACTCTGACTGGAAGCAGAGATAACTCTGAGGACAGTGCCTTTGCTTTCTTTCACCAACCATACAATCTCCCTAAAAGGGGTTCTATGTTTGTGTTGCTGGGGAACTTGGACAAACAGCTGTGGTTGCCCTTTCTGGTCAGCCACAAAGGGCTCTCTCTTTTTGGAAGGAAATGGTTGTAAGAGCTGCAACTTGATTGGCACACTGTTTGATCCTTGCCCATGGCTGGTGAATGTATTGTTGGGTAAAATTCCAGAAAGTGTTTAGTGCTGAGCAAGGAATATTTCACAAAGGGCTGGCACAGGTGGAGGTAAAAGGGGCAGAACCTAAGTTTGTCAAAAGTATTGTAATCCCCCCAGCCTTGTTTCAAAAAACTAATGGGATCACTGCCTGCAGGGTTTGGAGAAGGTCTCTTACTATTTTAATGACATTCTGATGACAAGCCCAGTTGGCAGAGCTTACCTGAATAACCTCAGGAAGTTCTTCACTGGCCATAGGAGGGAGGGTGCAGGCTAAAGAAAAAAAATGTTTTTTCCAGTCATAAGTAGAGTACCTGGGACATGCCATCTCCATAAAGGGGTTTGAAACTGCATCCAGACAAGGTAAAGGCTATTTTGGAGGCCCATGGGCCTCACAGCTCTGCAACGCTTTCTCGGGTTCGCAAACCCGTGGTTATTCTAGATTGATTACCCTACTCACAGCTCTTACCAGGAAGGGGTCAGATACTAAGACCTGGACTGCTGGCGCTATTCAGGCATTTAAGTGCCTCAAGGAAAAATTCACTCATGACCCGTGTCTGCACCATCTGGACCCTTCCAAGTTATTCATACTGGAGGGAAGGTGCTTCCACCCTTGGGATAGGAGCTGTCTTCCTGCAGCACAACCCTAATGGTACCCTCATGACCTGCTCCTACTTCTCTAAAAATAAAAATTCTCCCTGCAGAGAAAAACTATACCATCTGAGATAGTGAGCTACTAGCAGTCGAATTAGCCTTAAAGGAGTGGCGATACCCTTTTGGAAGGGGCCAAACACCCAGTAACTACACAACTCACAAAAATCTGGAACAAGCACAGAGACTCAATCTCCAGCAAGCCCGTTGGTCATTGGTTTTGTTTTGGGTTTTTTGTTTGTTTGTTTTTTAATCGATTTGATTTTGAGCTGTGGTATCGCTCATCAGAGAAAGACCCGATGAGCCTTGCATGTTCCTTTGATACTGAAGGCTCTCTGGAGCTCCCACAATATCATATCCACCCTGCAAGCATCATGGTTGTTTTTCTGCTTGTCTCATTTGTTTTGTTTTTAGCACACACAGGGCTTTTGCTTTTTTAACACAACATATTTACTTTGGCAAAGTCTGCAAATAGCACAATCTAAAGCGTTTTACTGTGCGCTAAACTGACAAAATCAATGTAGGATTTATGTTGTTTCACATGGGGAAGTGACACAAAATGATACAACAAATATCAGTGTTTTCACATTGTTTAAAATAGCAGCATATTCCTAGGGATTACGCCAAGTGCAAAAAAAACAAAAAAACAGGAAAACTATTCCCAAGATTCTAATAAAATTTCATCCATACTAAGCTCCTGAATACTTGAATGTTTCTCTTTTTATACAGCATCTATGAATAGCTCTGTATCTACGTGCTGAAATGCTGCATACACGCTACACATACTCTGCAGTGAATCTATATACTGTACAGATATAAGTACACGTCTGTCTATGTAAAGGCGCTCAGGCAGTGATGATAGGAGAACCATTAGTACTTGCCATGTTCAAACATCGTTACTTTAGACTTTCTCAGAAAACCAAACGTCTGCTGAGATTTTATACGAGTGGAAATAGCAGTCTTCGAGACAGGCTGAGAATCTGCCACACTTAAGGATCTTATACAGAGGCAAGCAGGCTTCAAAACTTATTAAAGAAAAAAGGGGAAAATAACCTCATTAATAAGATGAATGAGTCACTTTTTAACCGAAAAACATAATGGCGTTATTTAAAAACACCAAAACCCCATAACAAAACTGTAAATTTTATATCTATAATGTAAAGGGAAAACAGAAAAGCAAAGCTCTCAAAAGAATAAGACCACCCTCACACTTTATCACTAACTGATACTATTGTTGGCAGTGTGAAAAGAGAGGCTACAGGTGACTTACCCTTTCAGAGCAGGGTTGAAGTAGGCTATCACAGCAGTGCTAGGAAGCTTGCACTGCTACCGCTGCTACCTGTGTTTTACCTGTTCTGCAGAGGACAGCAGTGCTGCTGGTCATGCCATATCTGTTCTGTGGTGGGGTGCATGTGTGAGGGAAGATTGCACTGCTGCTCTGTGTGATGAAAATTTTCTGTGGAGGGGTAGAATATGTGGAAAGCTTGCGCTGCTTACTGTCCATCCTGGATGAATAAAGGTCTTTAGTTTCGACCCTTATAAATCCAACACCTGTTATACAAGCATTACAAACCCACTACAATAAAAAAGTTTAAAAAATACCTAAAAGAAAAGAAAAAAATCAATGCAAAGAATAAAGCTGTCACAATAATTAGCTGCACTAACTAGTAACCTGTAATATTATTGAGGGGCTGATGTAGTAAACTGTGTGTTAAAACTGTGCGCTGAAATTCAGCACACAGTTTCTTAACACACGCAAAAAAAAAAAAAGCAACTCCCAATGCAGTAAGCTAATGGAATGCTAATTGGGCATTTAAAAAATGACACTGACTCAAAAATATACACAAAAGACATGCTTTGCATGAACAGTATATACACATAAAATGAGTTTTCAGTGCAGAAAACATTTTGTACACACAAATAGTATCTTCTGCACATAAAGCATGATTTTTTGCTCACAAAACACAATTTGTGTATATAAAATAAAACTTGTGCACAAAGCATTTTCTCTATTCACTAAATATGCTTCATATGCAGAAAATTTCATTTATGTGCAAACTGTGTTTTACGCACAGATTCCAAGTACAGGACCTCTTCACTACAAACTCCAGTTTCAACCCCAGAGACTAACATTAGCCTGAGTAATTTTACTCCAGGTCTGACTAGGAGATAATTTTCCAGCATTAAACCTTCAAGTCTCTCTGCAATGGAGAGAGAGAGCTAATACCTTCATTAATATCGGATTTAAATGGAGGAGTGCTAATATGTATGCACAAAAAATGTGCACAGACCAGCGCATCTTATTACATTGGAGCCTTAAATTCTAGGTAACAGAGTACAGGACAACTTTTCTCTAAGCTCAAACAAGTAATCAGTTGATTTTTCATAGAGCAAAAGTAACGCTTTTAGAAACATAGAAATCTAACAGCAGAAAGAGACCATCCGGCCCTCCTATGCACACTAATTCAGCTTTACAATCACTACCACTCCCTCCTAGCTTTATCCCATGCTTTCTTGAATTCAGACAATGTTCTAATCCCCACCATCTCCACAGGGAGGCTGTTCTGTGCTGTTCCACTATCTTCACTGTAAAAAAACCAAAAACAAACATTTCCTTAAGATTACTCCTGAGTCTACCCCCCTTTCACCCTCATCCTATGACCCTCATTTTAGAGTCTCTTTTCCAATGAAAGAGGCCCATCGCCTGTGTATGGAAACCTTGGAGGTATTTAAACTCCTATCATATCTCTGCTATCTCACCTATCTAAGGTATACATGTTTAGATCTTTAAATCTGTCCTCATATGTTTTAGAATGAAGACACTGATCATTTTAGTAGCCACCCTCTGCACCAACTGGTTTATATACTTTTGAAACTATGGCATCCAGAATTGTACACAGAATTCCAAAGAAGTTCTCACCAGGGACCTATACAGGGACAATATCGCCTCCCTTTTCTCTGTTGACCATTCCTCTCCCTAGGCACCCAAGCATTTATCTGGCTTTTACCATCAACTTATCCACTTCTTTGGCCACCTTAAGAACATTGGATAGAATCACCCTCAGATCTCGCTCTATTGTGCTTAGAAAAACTTTACCTTCCTATACTGTACTTACTTTGCTCCATTTTGCCATAAGTTTTCTGCCAAGGCTTGACCTCGTCCTGATTGTCCCACAGACAGGGCTGCTGCTTCATTAGGTGAATTAGGCAGTCATCTAGAGCGTCAACTCTTGGGGCGGGCAAAATCGCCAAAGCAAGCCCCGGGCCATCGGCTGAAGACACAAAGGAGAAAGGTCCAGTGGGCTGAAAGCAGAGCCTATTCTGCTTATGTCCCACAAAAAGATGCCTGGTGGAGCTGTGGGAGAAGTCTATTTTGCTCACGGTCCAAGACAGAGGCCCAGCTGGGCTGCGAATGGAGCTATTCTGTCTGTGGTTGAAGACACTGAGGAGAGAGGCCCAGGTGAGCTGTGGGCACAGTCCATCCTGCCTGTAGCAGAAGACCATGGAGAAGACCGGTGTGAGAGAGCAAGAGAGACTGTATGAGAGACAGGAAATGTTTTGTGAGTGTGTGTGTGTGTGTGTGTGTATATGTTAGAAATGAGAGGAAGCCTGTGTGAGTGAGGGTGTGTGTGTATGTGTGAGGGAGTAAAGGTGTATGCATGTGAGAGAGAAAGGGAGCCTGTGTGAATGTATGTAGGAGACATAGGGAGCCCATAAGTGTGTGTAAGAGAAAGAGAGGGAACCTTTATGAGGGAATGTGTATGTGAGAGAGTGAGCTAGCTTGTATGAGGGTATGTGTGAGTGAGAAAGAGATTGTGTGTGTATGTGAAGTAAAGAAGGTGCGTGTATGAGAGAGAGCCTTTGTGAGGGAGAAAGCATCTGTGTGAGTGAGACAAGGAACCTATGTATGTGTGAGAGAGTGGGCACCTGTGTGAGTGAATAATGGTGTGTCTGTGTGAGAGAGGAAATGTGTATGCGAGAGAGAAGTGAAATATGCAATCAGAGGTCCTATACAAAATATTATATTCTACAAGTAAGTCTTTTTTATTAAACACTTTTCATATGAATCATCCTCCTCTAATACATAGGAACTCCTAGCTAGACAATCTATAGTAAAAACCACTCACTCATTCGTTACCCCCATTCATACTAATCATACGCATACAGTTCACTAACATAAAAAATATCTCAACATGATTAATATATCAATAAAATTCCTTGTAACCATTTCATATAGTATACAACGCACTCCCTCTCAGTGTATAACACGTGTGAAATTGGAATCTATTTATATGATCAATCACCCGACGACGATCTCGTTTCGTCCGCCGTAGCAGACTTCCTCAGGGATATGTTCATGAACGTATTAATTAATCACGTTGAAGTTGGTTATTGCACCTCCCGATAACCGTGCTCATAATGATCACCCTCGTTCTTCTTGTGACCCTACTCCTTAATATACCTTCCCACGTCTAGCCGAAGCTCCTAAATCGATACATAAATAAAATAATTTTATCAATTCAAGTATATTCATATTTTATAACATAATCTTTACAGAGTCAGTAGACTCCCCCGCCGTACTGAAACATTGACTAACCACATCCACTAATCCAAGTGAACAAATGCACTCCGTTCACTTTTATCTTCTTGCATTCCGTCAACACTAATGGTATTCGCGGCACTACCAATCTTCTTTACATATATCTTCCCTTCATCTTCTGTAAACATATAATGCCATAATATATATTATACATGTCCCTCTACCGCAACAACCTTATTAAGGCATTCTTATGCTACATTATCAAAGTTCGGCTCTTCAAACCTGTGCCTACAACCTTAGCATTAACATACCTTGTACTTAAACCAGCAAGCGGACCTTCCTCTTACATATCACTTAAACGCAACGGCTTGACTTGTTCCGCCTCAGCACGCTCTGCTCAAACGGACTGCTACCAGGAAGTAGCCACGTTCTTTTAAATATCGCTCTACCAATCACAGCCATGCCCCGTGAATCCATTTTAAATGTTTACAACTTTATTAAACCTGTGGACTGACATCCACTCCCCGCATCTAGGAACCATCTGTCTCTGGTATACGTCGTGATCTAGTATACGTCGGGAATCCGATTTAAATGTCTGCAACTTTATTTAAACCTGTGGACTAACATCCACTCCCCACATCCAGGAACCGTCACTCTCTGGTATACCAAGAATAAGCCATATCTAAACCGATTCTACTTCTATCAAACTAAACCTTTTAAACCGGTACAGTACGATATTCAAAGAATACCCAATTCTTCAGGTGTCACATAACAGAGAATATCCTCAAATGTCTATTCTTTAAATGTAACCAATCATCAGATACCACATATATTTATCCGACACTTACCCAAAGTTTAATTAAAGTGAAAAGCCATCTCCACATAATCTATTAATAAAATGCCTCCCATTCCAATGAATCATTTAGCCCCCCTGGACGTACAGTATTCCACTGAAAAATGTATTTTTGTTCAATTTTATGCATGATCTGTGTCACTTCTCCCTGAGTCTTGATTTCACATTGTTGTATCACAAAATAACGTACCTGGTCTACGGTATGCCCTGCCTCGATCCAGTGTGCCACCAAAGGGGCACCTTCTTTAACAGTTCTTATTCTACTTTTATGTTCTGTGATTCGCAACCTAATTTTTCGTGTGGTATATCTTAATGTCTTAATAAGGTCTTAATAAGGTTGTTGCGGTAGAGGGACATGTATAATATATATTATGGCATTATATGTTTACAGAAGATGAAGGGAAGATATATGTAAAGAAGATTGGTAGTGCCGCGAATACCATTAGTGTTGACGGAATGCAAGAAGATAAAAGTGAACGGAGTGCATTTGTTCACTTGGATTAGTGGATGTGGTTAGTCAATGTTTCAGTACGGCGGGGGAGTCTACTGACTCTGTAAAGATTATGTTATAAAATATGAATATACTTGAATTGATAAAATTATTTTATTTATGTATCGATTTAGGAGCTTCGGCTAGACGTGGGAAGGTATATTAAGGAGTAGGGTCACAAGAAGAACGAGGGTGATCATTATGAGCACGGTTATCGGGAGGTGCAATAACCAACTTCAACGTGATTAATTAATACGTTCATGAACATATCCCTGAGGAAGTCTGCTACGGCGGACGAAACGAGATCGTCGTCGGGTGATTGATCATATAAATAGATTCCAATTTCACACGTGTTATACACTGAGAGGGAGTGCGTTGTATACTATATGAAATGGTTACAAGGAATTTTATTGATATATTAATCATGTTGAGATATTTTTTATGTTAGTGAACTGTATGCGTATGATTAGTATGAATGGGGGTAACGAATGAGTGAGTGGTTTTTACTATAGATTGTCTAGCTAGGAGTTCCTATGTATTAGAGGAGGATGATTCATATGAAAAGTGTTTAATAAAAAAGACTTACTTGTAGAATATAATATTTTGTATAGGACCTCTGATTGCATATTTCACTTCTGATTTAGACAGAGGCACTGCACTATTTTAGTGTACCTATTTATGCGAGAGAGAAAGCATATATATGTGTATAATAAAGTTTTCATCTGTAGGAGAGCCTGTGCATGTGTATATGCATGTTTTTGTGTGTGCGTGAGAAAGAGACCGTACATGTCTGTGTATTTTGAGTATTTATATAAGAGAGAGAGAGAGGAGATATTTTGTGCAAAACAACCCCCCATCGCCACCCCATCAACTAATCCACAACAATCTCAGGGCATCTGGAAATCAAATGATGATATTTTAACCATTGGGGATTAGTTGATGTTTGCTGTTTTTCCATTTTTATTTTTTTGGAGTTTGAAACTTTTTTTTTTTTTAATGAACTTTTAATTATTGGATGTAGTTCTGTTTGTCAGCTATTTTTAAATATTCTTTTTAATAGTACAATTTTACAATAACATTTTTTATATTTATTTTATTGCTTGATATTTTATGAGGAATGGCAATGTTTCAGTTTTTCCATTGTAGCACTGCATACAGAGTCTAGTGTTGTGGTTTCCAGTTCATTTTTGTCTGCACAGTTTTTATTTTTATTTTATGGTCTCCTTATTCTGTATTGGGTGAGGGTCTGTCTGTATTCTGCATCTGTGACTGAACTAGAGGTATTCTGCTAGCATGTAGTTTGTGTGTATGGATTTATAGCAGCTAAGGTATTTTGATTTCCTAATAGGAAGTATATTGTTTAGGGCTTGGTGTAAATATTACAGTGTTGCCTTTTCATAGGTAGGGTGGTTCCTGATTTGGGGTTGGCACTTAGTGCTATTTTAATGTGGGAGGTTTAAAATATTGCAATTGTAATTCAGTTTATTCATGGCTTTCTGAGTGCCGAGCCCACACTCAAGATGCGATACAATAGCCCTAATACTATATGGGTTCTAAGTGTCTTTTTTTACCCTTTTAGCAGGGTTTTCTGGTTTACTATAATGAGGCAGATTTTAAATGTTGCGCGTACAGATGTACACCCGATTTTATAACATGCGCGTGCTGTTAACACATCCGGGGTCAGCGTGCACAAGGGGGGGTGCACACTTGTGCATGCCAAGCCCAAGGGGAACCCTGATGGCTTTCTCCATTCCATCCAAGGCCGCTTCGAAATCAGAGCGGCCTTGGAGGAAAATATTTTTTCAATCCCCCCAACTTTTCCCTCCCTTCCCCTATCTAACCCACCCCCCAACCCTAACTAAATCCCCCCTACCTTTTTTTCAGGAGTTACGCCTGAGGCAGGCCTGAGGCAGGCATAACTTGCAAGCGCCGGCTGGCTGCCAGTGGGCCATGCCCCAGCACAGGCCGCTGTGCCGAAGCACTCGGAACCACCGCCACGCCCCCGGCCCTGCCTCCAGACCACCGCCATGCCCCCAGACCGCCCATTTTGGAAAGGCCCGGGACATACCTGCGCGCCACCGAGCCAATGCAATATAGGCTTGGCACGCGCAGGGGTAGGTTTTCGGGGGTTACACGCATAACACTTTGAAAATCTACCCCAATGTGTATATTATATTTACATGCACTGCTGTATAGTATATTTTTACCTCAGAAAACTATACTTTGAATGTCCTTGTTCATGCAAAATCTGTTATAAATGTATAAATTTTAATTCTGCATAGGGTGGACTGGAGGGAGGAAGTCGAGGTTAGGGCCGAGGGGAAAGGGTGATGGTAGCAGAGCAGCAAGGCCGAGGATTCGCCTAGGGTGCTTAATACCCTTGCAATGGCCCGCCCACACAGCTGGACATGCAACTGAATAGGCCAGAGATTGTCCAAAGAACATTTTCCCATTCTGTGCCTATTGAATGGGATGATGTATTTGTTTCCACCTCAGGAAGATTCAACCATTATTTTAGGCAGCAAAATGATCTATCAGTTATCAGGAATTGATAGCTTTCAAGGATAGTAGCCCATCATTTGTAGCAGATATTTTCGAAATGTACTATCCATAACCATGACAGGCAATACCATGACAATATAAAAGCATGTCGATACTAGGGCAGGGTGTTTTCTGTAAGACTAGTAGCAAAAGCAGTACTCTGTTCATTCAAGTCCAAGAGAATAAACTATTCTGTCCCCATTCTCTATCATTAGAAACTGGTCCCCTGGTTGGTCTGCTGATGGCGTGCAGAAGGAACCCGAATCTATCCCCAAGTTGACTAGGGGCAGCAATGCTGTGGAGGCAACGTTCACAGCCCCAGAGAATGGAGAGGAGGAAGTCATGGGCAACCTTAGTAGCCAGACTCAAGGCCCATGACTGGAGGGATCCTTGGTGCCTGGCCCCTGCAGAGGACTCTTACTGCATGCTGAGTGAGGATTATAACTAAGGACCTTCATTTTCAATTTGTATGTTATTTTTCCTGGGAATTTCTCAGTGTTTATTATAAGAGACAAAAATGGGGATTGGGGGGAGGGGTGGGGGGAAACAGAGTAAAAAATGAATTGCCTTTTTCCAACTGGTTTTCTCCCATTTTTCAAACTCATTTACTAATCATTTTCCCCATATACATAGAATGAGAGAAAAGCACTAGCAAATCTGGTCCTTTGTTTGTTATAATAAATACAGAAAAATTCCCATGAAAAATAAAATCAAAACTGAAAACAAAGGTCCCTAATTATAGAAAAGGTAGGGACCTTTCTGTTCATTTTTTATTTTATTTTTACCAGGAATTTATCAGTTTTCTAGTGAATAAAAATAGGAGAAAAATCTGTGGGAAGAATGAATCTTTGGTTCCATTGATTTTCTCCC
Source organism: Rhinatrema bivittatum (assembly GCF_901001135.1). NCBI lineage: Eukaryota > Metazoa > Chordata > Amphibia > Gymnophiona > Rhinatrematidae > Rhinatrema > Rhinatrema bivittatum. Next base: position 39,451,980 of record NC_042628.1, read on the forward strand.
ATTTTTGTTTGTTATAGTAAACACTGATAAATTCCTGGCAAAAATAAAATAAAACCTAAGGGCCAGATATTCGAATCTATTCCCGATTTTATAACATGCGCAGTCGCACACATGTTATAAAATCCGGGGTCGGCGCGCGCAAGGGGGTGCACACTTGTGCACCTTGCGCACGCCGAGCCTTAGGGGAGCCCCGATGGCTTTCCCTGTTCCCTCTGAAGTCGCTCTGAAATCGGAGTGGCCTTGGAGGGAACTTTCCTTCCACCCCCACACCTTCCCCTCCCTAACCCGCCCCCCAGCCCTACCTAAATCTCCCTTACCTTTATTTACGCCTGCCTCTGGGGAGGCGTAGGTTGCGCGCACCGGCCGAGTGCCGGCACGCAAGCCCCCGGGCACCACCCCGCCCATTTTTTCAAGCCCCGGGACATACGTGCGTCCCAGGTCTTGCGCGCACCGCCGAGCCTATGCAAAATAGGCTCGGAGCGCACAGGAGGGTTTTAAAAGAGTTACACGCGTAACCCTTTTAAAATCCGCCCCTAAAAACTGAAGGTTCTTATGAATAGAGAACAAATCCCCTGGCAGTTGCAAACGAAAACTCATGACACCAGGACCCCCCCTAACACTGGTTCCGATTGAGTCAGGGGTCCAAATGAGCAGGAAGAAACTGCCAAGTCAATTAAAAAAAAAGAAACAAAACTGGCATCCATCGTTTGTGTCAGACAGAGCACTGCAGATAGGGAAGGACACTGAGGTTCTTCCCTGAGAAATTTGTAATTCTTCTTTTAAGATTCTCTGCTGGTGTTTCAGACTGAGCTTGACTAATTTCACATAAAAAAAACTCAAGCAGAAAAAAATTGGATCTGAAATGTGGCTAGTTCTATGATAATGTACAATTCCAGGGCTAACAAACACAAGAGGAATCAGAATTTGAAATTCTCCTAATAAAGTCAGAGATCACTGGCCACCCCAGAAGTAGCTCTAATAAAGCTCAAGCAAAGGGATGCTCACCATGCTCTAAAACCAGGGTTTCCCAACCTTTCCAAGCCCAAGGCACATCTACATGATCAAAAATGTTATCTGGCATACAACCGCCATGGCAGTGGGGCTATGAAGAGGACCCATGTGGCCATAAATGAGCTATGGAAGCACTAAAAGCCTCACCAGCCTTTTAAAAACATTAAAACATAGGGTGACAGGGGGGGGGGCAGAGACACATATGAACTCGTCACAGTGGAACAGGCTCCCTTTACATACAAGTACAGAAGAATGAAGAAGTTGATGTGGTGCAGCCAGTTTAGTTATTTTGGCTGCTCAATGCCCAGTGAATCACATCCAGTGCTCAGTGCATGCTGTCCCCCCAATCTCCCTCCATGCTGCACGAAATAGGGCCTCGCTATCTGTACCCTGCATGCTACCCATAAATCCATAAATTGCCATACGCTGGAGCTCAAGCTGTAACTAGGAAGAGGAGGCAGGCATGATGTCACATGCTCTCAGAAACGAGTTCCTACACATTTAATAACCACCATTGGTATAGTTGCAAGATGCTGAGGGCAGAGCCCAGGTGCTGGCCTGGATCTGAGCATCAGGCAGCGAAGACTTTTTTTTGGGGGGGGGGGCAAGGTCCGAAGGCACACTGGTTGGGAAACAGTTCTCTAAACAAGCAGATGCTACAACACTCTAAAATAAAGCCACATTTGTAATCTTCAAACTTAATATCACTGAGACATTCTGATCCATTTCATTACAAAAAAAAAAAATCCCATTCTGTGGCATTCTTCAAGATTTAGGGTTCTAAGTATTGCAACCCAGTCAAAGCATACGTCATCCAGCGCCTTCATCTTCACGTGGGCAGAACAGCAGCACAGAAGCCATCTGGGATAATCGAGAGAACCGGATTAAAAAGAACTTCTAAGCACATCAAGGCAGATTTGCTTGTGAAACACCCTGGGAACTCTGGAAAGAAGGTCTCTTTGGCCCAATGAAAGTATTAATAAATTTGACAGACTGAAATCAGATACAAGTGAGGATCATATCTGTCAAAGAATGTACACAATTAACCACTTGGGAGACATTATCCTGAAACTATCTGGGGCATCCAAAGATCAGCACTTTTATGGTGCCCTCTTTTGTTGCATCTAGACATCTTGTGCTGACTACACATGTGGGATAGTAGAACCTGGGTTCTGTTCCATGCAGAAAAACAGGTACTTTTTTTGAACACCACAGAATCTTCATATTCAGACAACGAATGCCTGTATATTCTTTATAAAACCCCAGACAATTATTTTGCGGGGAGGCAAAGGTGATGAGACTGGCAGGATTTCTATCACAACTTTCTAATTTTAATTTTGGTTCTATGCAAGGATTTTGTACACTGACTACTATGCCATTAATTGACAGTGTCCCTACTTTTTAACTTTTGTTTCATTCTTGCTACCTCTGCACTGGTGCTTACCTCACCACACATGCATTAATACTATTGTACCCATCTTTTTAATTCTTACTATATGGTTTACCAAATGAACTCTTTATTATCTACTATATATATTATCTGCAGCTCAGATAACTCTTACAATGATACAATCTACCTCATATCTTAACCATCTCGGTATTTATCTTCTCCTTCGTATTCAATGCTTCTCACTGCGATTATAATTTTTTATTGTAATTTTGATTGCAGCTTGATTGTAATCTGCCTTGAGGTAGAACAGAATATAAAACCTGTATAATAAATAAAATAAACACCACTGGTTAACACACCATGGTATGGTTGGAATGGGCTGCTCTTCCGCTACAACCAGAGTTTCTTCACCCACCTTATTGCCACTCACTGCTTAATGAGGCTCCGAATGCTACAAAACAACTGCACTGGCTTCTGTTACATTCTTTAAGTTATATACCCCCTGCATCACAAACTAATGGTTGGAATTCAGTTGTGTCAAAGTTTCGAGCCATGCTACTGGAAAGAGCCAGACGCCTCCACCCCCCCTTTCTCTGCTTTTCATGGTCAAGAGTGCAATGCACTAATCCCTGAACAGAGACCCTTCTTATCCATTTATCTGATGAATGAACCTAGTTGCCCAAAGCAGGTCCGCTGAGGCCCCCAGACCTTTTTAATCTAGGGAGCACCCTGCAGCAGCACTCCTTTTACAGAAAGATAGTTCATGCTGGATTTAATAAAATACTTCCTGCACAGCTATCTCCCTTCACATGTCAGTCCTGTTGATAGCACTCAGGAGAGCTTAAGGTGGTGAATCCAACACAGGCATCTACAATTTTTCCCTTCTCCATTTCAAAACTCGCACATAAACACCTCATGACATAATCAAGTGACAAAATGACACAACTGGAATGCATTTACCACCTGATAGATCTACTGAGAAATTACAGCTGGCCATGGGATGGCTTCCATCTGATACGGGGAGATCCCATTATAAAATCAAGTGACCTTTCTGCCACACCTTTCAGGCATGGTTGGAAGTATGTTAGTGCTTGGGGTACCAAATGGCACTCTCTTCTATTTGATGTCCTGCTTTTTTTTTTTTTCACAGTCCAGGTGGTAAGTCTCTAGAATAGTCTGTCATCAACACTCATTGAAGCAACTTCAACAGAAGTATTTAAAAATAAGCTGGGCACGTTTATAGCTGTGAATAGCATTCATGAATACTGGTATGCGAGAAGCAGCAACGTCAACGAGGTGCTGCCTAAAACCCTCAGAAGGTTGGATGCCTTGGACTCGTGTCTTTCTTTATTCTTCATATTATATTACTATGAAAATGTTCACTAGGTAAACAGAAAGCATTTCCATAGGTCCTCACAAATTCTGTTCTTATGTCCAAAAGCCTTTTGAAAAAACAAGATTGTTCATCCTTGGTTCATTCAGGTACCTCTAAATTCATGCACGGTACTGCTCTTATTTTTAATGCTTTTACTAAGTTAAAGATACATTTCCAATTACATATTTTATTTATTTTACAAAAGTCTAGAAGTTGTCTTACACATAAGAAAAAAGTGAATGAGGCGATGTGACAAAACTAGCTGCCTATAGTATAATATGAAAAAAAAAAGTTCCTTAGGCAATACATTTTGTCTTAAATCCTTAAATACAAGATAGAATTTCCAGTAGATGGGTTCAGAATTTCCTGACAAGTTTATCTTGCTTGACATCCATCCAGAGTTATTTCATGCATGCGTAACATAATATTCTGATTATTTCATGTAGCACTCAGTATATTAATGAAAAGTGGTCTATAAACTAATATAAGTCCATTTCTAAGGAATCCTTCTCTGTTTACTTTTATACCCATATGTGAGCCAATATAAATAATAGATGCATTGAAAGAAACTGTCAAACAAATCCATGCAGCCCCACATACACATGTGTATGGGCATGTGAAGATCAATGACAGTATTTTATAATCACTTGACTTAACCTCAAACAAGCCTGTCTGTCTAGTGATAGGAAAATCGTCCCTCAGCAAACACCCACAGTTATCAAGGACACACTTCCTTATTCCAACACAAATTTTTGGACGTGAGATTCATAGACCTTCATACTAGGCATCATAGTGTGGTAACCACACTAGTATGAAGGTCTATGAATCTCACGTCCAAAAATTTGTGTTGGAATAAGGAAGTGTGTCCTTGATAACTGAGTATTTTATAATCTACACATATATCTACCTCCAAACACACATGCATATGTATGGTTATGCATAAAAAGCTGCAATGCATTGAAAGTGCGTATTGCAATGCACTGAAAGTGCATGCTTCTCCTACCCATTTTAAAAATGTGTGTATATATTTTACATGCAAAAAGAATCATGAGTTGCTCACATCAAATCCCGCTTTAAACATGTGCGGGTAATTGAAGTCATCATCGAGATCCTCCTAGTTCTTCACTCTAAACTGCCACCCTCCCCAGCTCACCCAGACCTCCCACCCAACTAATAGCAAACAATAGACAAGTCTGATATCAATGGCTTGAGATAATTAGCAGGTATAAAGTTACACGAAGCTGACAAATGTACGTGTGTAGGTCTTACATGCGTAGCTCTTGGATCCACTCCAGAAAGCCCCTAGACTGCCCCTTTTTTCATTTATATATGTGCACACAAGACCAAAAATACACGTGTACTTTTGATGTTTTTAGAACAGCATGGATGCGAGTACAAGCTACTTATGTGCATATAAGCTAATTTAACATGTGCAAATGTTTTGAAAATTCACCTCATTATGTTTTTGGTAAAAATCAGAGTTTACAATGGACCAAAATAGAGTGCATTGTTTTAGAAATGTTTCAACTAATAATGAGCAAGACTGCACACTGAAGCTGTGAGCAGAAGACATTGCGGGTCTGTCAAACATTTGTGTAACACGCAAACTGCAAGTTACTAAGCATGTTCTGGTATCTGGTTTCATCAGCAGTGCTGTGTTTTCATTTGGCTCAGAGATTCTGGCTAGCAGTTAACCGCATAATATAGAAACATATAGAAACATAGAAATGACAGCAGAAGAAGACCAAACGGCCCATCCAGTCTGCCCAGCAAGCTTCACACATTTTTTCTCTCATACTTATCTGTTTCTTTTAGCTCTTGGTTCTATTTCCCTTCCTCCCCCACCATTAATGTAGAGAGCAGTGATGGAGCTGCATCCAAGTGAAATATCTAGCTTGATTAGTTAGGGGTAGTAGGGGTAGTAACCGCCGCAATAAGCAAGCTACACCCATGCTTATTTGTTTTAACCTAGACTATGTTATACAGCCCTTATTGGTTGTTTTTCTTCTCCCCTGCCGTTGAAGCAGAGAGCTATGCTGTATATGCGTGAAGTATCAGTATCAATATGCGGGATAATCTTTCAGGTACTAGCATATATAGACAAAGTGAAAATCAATAAAATCCAACAACTATTTATTTATTTAAACATTTTTATATACCGATAACCGTAAGCACATCGTACCGGTTTACAAAGAACGGTGGGAAGGCCAGAAACAAAGGCACAACCTTTACATGGAACGCATAACTACAATGAATGGTCCTAGATAGATTGTACTTGAGAGTTAGACCCTACTGTATTTGCACTATGTGAACAAAGGCTGAGAGGCAATAAGCATATATTGTAAAAGTTAGCAACTATTCACAGCTGTTCCATACATGTCCTCTATATTTCATTTATACTATTCACACAACAGAAAATGGGGAATTTTGCCTTTTATTACTAAATTACTGTCATGTACTCTTCACAGATGTAAACTTGCCAGTTCTCTATAGCAGTTCTTCAATCACCTCCTGCTTCATCACCACTCAAAAGCACTCGAAATACTCATTGTGGGGTTTCCTTAGAGTAATAGAAAAGACATAGTAGTAATTATAGAAACATAGAAATGACGGCAGAAGAAGACCAAACGGCCCATCCAGTCTGCCCAGCAAGCTTCACATTTTTTTCTCATACTTATCTGTTTCTCTTAGCTCTTTGGTTCTATTTCCCTTCCACCCCCACCATTAATGTAGAGAGCAGTGATGGAGCTGCAACCAAGTGAAATATCAAGCTTGATTAGTTAGGGGTAGTAGGGGTAGTAACCGCCGCAATAAGCAAGCTACACCCATGTTTATTTGTTTTACCCAGACTGTGTTATTCAGCCCTTATTGGTTGTTTTTCTTCTCCCCTGCCGTTGAAGCAGGGAGCTATGCTGGATATGCGTGTAGTATCAGTTTTTCTTCTCCCCTGCCGTTGAAGTAGAGAGCTATGCTGGATATGCGTGAAGTATCAGTTTTTCTTCTCCCCTGCGGTTGAAGCAGGATATGCATTGAAAGTGAAGTATCAGGCTTATTTGGTTTGGGGTAGTAACCGCCGTAACAAGCCAGCTACTCCCCGCTTTGTGAGTGCGAATCCTTTTTTCTTCTCCCCTGCCGTTGAAGCAGAGAGCTATGCTGGATATGCGTGAAGTATCAGTTTTTCTTCTCCCCTGCCGTTGAAGCAGAGAGCTATGCGTGAAGTATCAGTTTTTCTTCTCCCCTGCCGTTGAAGCAGAGAGCTATGCTGGATATGTATTGAAAGTGAAGTATCAGGCTTATTTGGTTTGGGGTAGTAACCGCCGTAACAAGCCAGCTACTCCCCACTTTGTGAGTGCGAATCCTTTTTTCCACATTTCCTCTTGCTGTTGTAGCTTAGAGTGATGTTGGAGTCACAGTAACCATGTGTATGTTTATTGAATAAGGGTATTATCTCCAGGCAGTAGCCGTCATTCTGGTGAGCCACCCACTCTTTATTGACGGCCTCTTGATTTTATGGATCCACAGTGTTTATCCCACGCCCCTTTGAAGTCCTTCACAGTTCTGGTCTTCACCACTTCCTTCGGAAGGGCATTCCAGGCATCCACCACCCTCTCCGTGAAGAAATACTTCCTGACATTGGTTCTGAATCTTCCTCCCTGGAGCTTCAAATCGTGACCCCTGGTTCTGCTGATTTTTTTCCTATGGAAAAGGTTTGTCGTTGTCATTGGATCATTAAAACCTTTCAAGTATCTGAAAGTCTGTATCATATCACCTCTGCTCCTCCTTTCCTCCAGGGTGTACATATTTAGATTCTTCAATCTCTCCTCATAAGTCATTTGATGAAGACCTTCCACCTTTTTGGTCACCCTTCTCTGGACCGCCTCCATCTTGTCTCTGTCTCTTCGGAGATACGGTCTCCAGAACTGAACACAATACTCCAGGTGAACACAATTCTATGCAGAAATCAATTTTTGTCCAATAACACAATTGTTATTGTTTTTCTTCTATTTGGCACATCTTGTATAGCATCTAAAATTAATCTCTAATGGAATGTTTCCTGGAATGCCCTCTATTTTACTGCTTTATTTTCCTATTCCCAACAGCTCCTAAAATCCTTCTTTCCTGTATTTCAGGAGAAGCTCTTGCTGTGCGCTGGAATACTTGTCAGTATTGGGCTCAATGTGATGAGGTCACAAGGCTTGCAGTGTTGTTCACCACTCCCCATGTTTCATTGTAACACTGATAAAGGAATCTGGAACATCATCACAGTTTTTCAGCAGGCGGTTCTTACCTACTTCTCCATATCAAATTACTGCACCAACACAATGAACAATACTAGTGCTCTCTCTCTCTCTAGTAAGCACTATTAGCATTATCACCTATAAAACACTAAGGGAGTTCATTGTGCATTTTCAGTGTTAGTTGTTTTGAGGGTTTTTTTTACCAACCTATTTGAAAATAATCAAAAAACCAGGCAGAAATAATACAGATGGTATGGATTCTTATGTTTTGTAGCCAATGTTACTTTGAGTTTAAAACTGAATGTATTGCAAGTAGAGTTAACTATATTACCAACTAATTCTTCTAAAAAGAATGAGTAAGTTTGGAAAAGGGAGAGCGAATTTGATTTATTCCTTTTGGACTATCAGAGCTGCTGCTCATACTCACCCAACAAGATCCAGATCATCCACACCATCCATCCACCTTTACCCAACTTAGTAAATCACAGCCTCGTTTTTTTAGGTTTACAAAGCTCAGGGTTAGCTGTAGGGGTGTGGTGTGATGTGAAATTTAGATGCTTGATTGGGATTTCTCTCATGCATATTCATTATGGAAATCCTGAAAACTTGACTGGTTAAAGTGCACCTCCAGAAGAGGCTTGGGAAACACTGCTTTACCCCATCCTAAAAAAGCCCTCTCTGGATGACTCACCTCCAAAGAATTATGGACCTGTAGTGGGTAAATTGATAGCGTAGATCTTCCCTGATGCAGCCTGGCTTCCACAAGGGGCACAATACTGAGACAGTTCTAGTTTCTTTAGCAGATAGCCTACACCAACAGATTGCTGGGGGCAGCTCTTCTTGTTCTACTTGACCTATCCTTGGCCTTTGATTCTTTGGACCACTCTATTCTGCTGGGCAGGCTAAGGAATATTAGCTTTGGTGGTGTCATGTTAGAATGGTTCAGGTCATTTTTGGAATATAAAGATTCTACATGCTAGGCTAGGGGGCCTCAGCCTTAGCCTATGATATGTAGGGGGCCTCAGAGTTGTTTAATATTAATCTCCACCCATTAGGGTATGTGCTTATGCAGTACGGGTCCAGTTACGGAATTTACACCGATGACATCCAGCTATGTTTACCCCTGAAGTTAGACTAAGAGAGAAATTGAATCCCTTTCAGAATGTGTCAAGGCTGTTGGGATGTGGCTCCAAGTAAACATTCTAAGAAAACAGAGCTTTCATGAACAGCTCTCTTGTCCCAGGCTGTAACCAACAGTTTCTCTTAGATGGGACCTCTCTTTCTCTTTCAAATGAAAGTTAGTTAAACAACTTAAGCCTTTTTTTTTTTTTTTTTTGCAGTTAAATGCTTTAAAGACAGTTATACGGGCATTGGTGCTTTCCTGTCTTGACTACTGCAATGCGGTCTGTTTAGGATTACCCAATAAGACCATTCGCTGGCTACAGATGGCTCAAAATTCAGCTGCTATTTCGGTGAATGATTACAGGGAGAGGATATCATCAATGCTGGAAAAGCTTCCCTGAGAACTGATTGCTTGGTGAATAAAATTTAAAGTGATTATTCTTACTTTTAAAGCAATCAGAGGGGAATGCTCCAGTATATGTGAGCTGTTTAATTGTACTTTACACTCTTCTATTCAAGCACATTTATCTATTCCTTGTCACAACAGATCATTCTTCATGTATGGCTCCAACCCTATGAAATTCATTACCCTTATGAAAGCAGAGAGTTAGCAAAAATTAAAGTAAGACCAGCAGAATCTGTAAAGTACATGGAACACCTTTAATAGTGTGCACAAAAAGATGGAGGCAGAGCAACTTCCTGCCTCTTGTACATAGTGCAGAGGATGTAGCCCCCATTTGTTTTCCAACTTTAAGTAGCATAACACTGACACACACACAATTTCTATACAATACTAGTAACAAAGCTGAGATTAGTTGTTGTAACAGACTGTATTCAAAATACAGATCTAACTCCCCCACTCAACAAATGCTTCTCAGATTAGTCCCAACTTAGATCTGATACTCTCAAACTTTGGCTTTGGAATTGACTTAGTCATAATTTCTGCTAGCAAATTGTCAGACTCGCAGTATTCAAACAATCACATCTTGTTCCATTAAATCTTGAAGATAATGATGTTTGACATGGACATGCTTGGCTCTGGCATTTATTTTCTCACTGTTTGCAAGCCTTACACATCCTTGATTGTCTTCAAATAAGACTGTTGACTGAGCAACTGATTCTACAATATCTTGTAGTAGCTGTTTCAACCAAACAACTTCTTGACTAGCATAGGCCGCTGAGATGTATTCAGCTTCTATTGATGATGGTGCAACTGACATTTGCTTTTTACTGGACCAAGACAATCGACTGTTGCCAAGTTTAAACAAGTAGCCATTTGTTATTTACTATCACAGGCATCACCTTTCACAGACACTTTTAAGTCTTATGAGCGCTTAAGGTACTGCATGACTCTTAATAGCATTCACATCTCCTTGGCGAGGTTTATTGACATGTCTACAAAGATGAGATATTGCAACTCCAATATCTGGTTGCCACATACAAAAGTGCCCCCACTGCTTATCTATACTGATTATTAGTTGGTAAGAGATCATCCTCTCTTTCCAACTTCAGATAAGATGCATCCATTGGCGTTGCTACACCCTAAGCTTCTGACTTCACAAATTGATCAAGAATTGCACTGATTTTAGCAGACTGATTTAGAAGAAGACTCCCATCTTCTTGTTGCTGAATATGGATTCCTAGATAGTATGTCACTTCTCCTAGATCCTTAGTACTGAAGTGCAGGTTAAGAACTTCACTCAGCTTTGAAATTTGTAAGCTTTCTTCATGGGCATTAATCAAATCATCTGCTTATAGCAATAGATATATCTATTTTTCATCCTCAAATTTAGAGTATAGGCATGGATCAGCCTTGCTTTGCATGAACCCTTGTTCTAGCAAAATTTTATTTATTTTGCAGTTCCATACTCTAGCTGTTTCCTTAAGACCATAGGGAGCTTTTTGTAATTTGCAGACAAGATGTTCTTTTCCCTTTTTAATGTAACCTTCAGGTTGTACCATATGCAGCTCTTCTTCAATAACACTATTGAGAAAAGGAGTTTTAATGTCAATGTCTCACTTCCATATTTCTCAAAGTGGCTATAGCAGTGACAGTTCTGAAAGTACTTTGCTTAACCACTGGTGCAAAAGAAGCATAATCTTCCCTATATTTTTTAGAAAAACCCTTTGCTACTAATCTTGCCTTATATCTATGAACTTTACCTTCAGAGTCGCACTTGATTTTGAAAACCCATTTACATCTGATAGCAATTTTTCCTTGGGGTACCTCTGTAAGCTCCCACATCTTGAGTCGTTTAAGAGGTTCCATCTCTTCACAGCAGCACCTTTAATCTATTTTTGTCTTTTAAACACAGGCCATTTTTGCATGTCTTTCCAGGATCCTGGCTCAGGTTGAGGTGGTATCTGAGCAATGTAGGATACATGTTTAGGTGGGATATCCACCTTATGGAAATCCTGAGTGAAGACTGAAGACATTGCTCCACTTCCTCTTCAATATTAACTGGATCATCTATAGCAACTTCAGTATCTCGTTTCTCATTTTCAGATGGAGGTATCTGAGCTTCTTGCTCAAGTTGTACTTCTTGTGTTATTTCATGAAAGGTTAAAGCTACAGTTTCCATCAATCACAGCACTCCTACATTATTGTTACCTTGTCGGTATCTCTGTGCAGAATTCTGTAATCCTTTTATGACTCAGGATAGCCTACAAGTATTCCTTGTGCATGAGCATCCCACTTTGTGCACTCTTCCTTTGAACATGTACAAACATTTTGCTTCCAAATATTTTAATATGCTGCAGGTTAGGTTTCTTCCAATTCCATAACTCATATGGAGTCCTTTCAATTCCCTTTCCCCATAAGCGATTTTAGAGATAACAGGCTATCATGATGGATTCTTCCCAGTAGGTAACCGGCATATCTGCACCAAAGAGAATATTCCACCCACTTTCACAAAGTGTCCTATTCATTCTTTCAGCCACACCGTTTTGTTCTGGGTCATAAGGAACTGTGGTCTGGAATGCAATCTCGCATTTTTTTCAGAATAGCTTGTGTTTTGCCACTTGTATATATTCTGTGCCATTATCGGACATACTACTTTAGGAAAACTGGCAGTTTTGTTGCTTTCATGAGCAAGTTGTTCCTCAAGTTTTTCAGAGACTTCATCAGGGAACAGGGAAACTGCTGTAAATCTTAAGAAATCATCTATGAGTGTAAGAAAATATTTTCTCTCTCCTGGAGTCTCATTTTTCATTGGAACACACACATCTGTGTGAATCAGATTCTAACACCTTTCAGCTTTACTATTACTGATTTTTGGAAAAGGTTTCCTTGGCATTTTGAGCTACCTTTTTATTTTATTTGAGCTACCTTTTTATTTTATTTTATCAGTATGTCATTTAGTTTAATAGATGTTTTAACTTTAGTGTTTTATGACTATGTTTATCTTATTTATTTGATTTATGCTTTATGAGTTTTTATCTTTTCTTAACAGCTAATTTATTCCTTTACTTTATGTAGTTTTTAGCTGTTACTATTTTATGAATATTGTATTTCTGACCCTGTTTTATCTTGTGTAAACCGATGTGAAGGCTTGTCCGATGTATCGGTATATAAAACTTAATAAACCATTAAACCATTTTCCCTTTTAAGCAGCTAGTACATTTCATTACTTGACTGCATGGATCAATTTTGATACAATGAGCTTATTGTTTTTGGGCTAGCTTCCTTTTTGTTTCAGGATTTCTGTGTCCTAAACGACAGTGCCATACATGAATACAATTAACATGGTGTTCTTGCTTAGCAGCATTAACAACTTCACTGCAATTTAATTGATATAGCTCATTTGAGATTTTGCCTTCTGCAACTGTGTGACTTACATTTGTGATAAGGCAGCTTTCCCCTTTAAATATTATAATGTTACTTTGCCTGGTAAGCTTTTTCACTGACAGCAGGTTGCTTTCAAGATTAGGGAAAATAACACTTCCTTAATAGGTATCTTTCTGGTAAGGTTTGGGGATACAGGGCAATGAAGATACTCTTCCTCTATTCCTTCTGAGACCATATATTGTCCATTGGCTGTGACAATGTTTTCAGATTTATTCTAGTTAAATTGAGTGAAGACATTTTTATCATTTGTTATATGACTTCTGGCACCTGAGTCAATACACCAGATATTTTGTGAAATCACACCTGCATTAGTATTAAAGGCAAATTCAACATCAGAATTGTTTTCAGCCTCTCACAGCATTTTTGGCTTTTTGCCTTGCACTCTGTTTCTGTAGTTGGTTCATTCTAGCTTCCCAAACTCTGCAGTCTGTCTTTATGTGACCAGGCTTTTTGCATAAAAAAAAAAACAAAACATTCCCTTGTTTCACATTTCTTAGTAGAGTTTTTAGAAATGCAGGCCTTCATATGCAAGGTTGATTAGCCATTACTTGTGCTCTTTTGCAATTATATTCATCCACAATCTTGCCTTTATCATATTCTAGGGTAAGCTCATCATCTGGTCTAGCATCGAGTGCCTCATAACTATCTGGGAGACCAATGAACAGCAGAGCTACAACATGAAAGTATTAATGTTTTTCTCCTATGCCACGCAGTCTTTCCAGCATTTCTAAGGCCATCTTATATAATCCTGCATGCACTGGCCTTCATCAGTTTAGTTTGGTACAGCTTTCTAAGTAAATACAGCTTATTGCTTAATTTGCTCTGTCATGCACCTTCTTTAGCTCATTCCACATATGTTTGGCTGTTACACATTTACAAATAGGCACAATCAAATCATCATTAATGCTGAAAGAAATGTACTTTGTGTTTGCTGATCTTTCTTAGCCCATTACTGTGTGACTGGGGCAGGGACAGCTCTTCTACGTGTTTCCATGTATCATCTCTTATTAGCAGCATCTGTACCTTAAATTTCCATGTCTGGTAATTCTGACTAGTCAGCTGAGCAACTGCAAATTTGGATGCAGTACTGCCCATGGCTGCCATTTCCCGTGATTCTGTCTTTTTTCTTTTGCTCACTGAGCCTCTGACTTTCAGCACTGTTCTGACTGCCGTCCTATGTTTGTTACAGTCCTGGGCCCATAACCTGATAGCAGAGAGTTAGGAGAAATGAAGACAGAAGCAGAATCTGTAAAGCACATGGAACACCTTTAATAATGTGCACAAAAAGATGAAGACAGAATAACTTCCTGCTTCTTGTATAGCGTGGAGAGGAAGTAATCCCCTTGGGTTTTTTTTTCAACTTTAAGCAGCATAATATTGACAAACATGCAGTTTCAATACAACACTAGTGCACAGGTGAGAACCTTTGTTATAATATCTGACTGGATTCAAAATACAGGCCTAACACCTTACCATTGTACTTGGAGCAAATTATCAACTTTTCAAGAAACAGGCTAATTCCTGGTAGTTTAACCAAGTATTTGAACCTGTCAAATGACCCTAATCTGTCTCATAAAGGCTCTTTTTTGAAGTGATTTTTTTTTTGTTTTGTTTTTTTTAATAATCTTACGGTTTAGGGAGGCTGTCAGGTTTTTCTGATATCTCTCTCATATACCTATGTTTGTTTATTTTTAAGTTGACAGAGAATGTTTATTATTGTATGCCACTATGGGCAAATATTTTACTTGGAAGAGAAGGTGTGGGAATGAGCGGTAATTCCCAAAGGCCTGGAGACAAACTAGTCTGATTCTAGCCTTTCTTAAAACAGTATATGTTTATTACAACTTCACACATGCACAAAACAGTAAACTGTCTTCCCTTCAGAACAGTGTACTCTCTTTACGTACAGTTCAGTACTGCTTTCCTCAGTACTTACAGTTCAGCTTCGTCTCAGCTCAGTGTTTGGACAGTGTTACATTATAGGAGCTACCTTCCTCCGAGTTTGGATGGTTATCCCCACCTGGATCCCAGCTCTTATTCCCCAGTCTCTGGTTACACCCTCTAAGCCCCATAGGATCCCGCCCATAGAGTATACTGTCCTAAAGGAATTTAAGGGGGACCAGGCATCTACCCTGGTCCTGCACAGGTAAATAGGGGAACATAAGGGGCACTGTCTCATAGCAAGTTATAAATGATGACATGAAATAAAATGGTATGATCGCAGAGGATGCTGCTGCATTACTAACACACTCAAGGGGATCATGTTTTGATGTCCAGAGGTTAACCTCCTCCCCTATCTTCCTTGGTTCTTCAAGACTAAGGTGGACCTTGCCAAGCTTAAGTCATTGTGGAGGTTTAGAGTGGAATGAGAAAGAGAATCAATGATAGATTAATGAATATATATTCTGTATGTATGTCTCACATTTACAATTCCTGCTGAGTATGAACCCACCTATTGCAGGGCTGGAGAATGCAGATTCTGTGATGAGGACAGGAAACTTTGTACGACCCCTAAAGGGGATCAGACTAGAAAATAACTAACCCACATGCAACGTGTTGTGTTCTAAACAAAAATAGAGTTAACTGATCAAATAAAATATTTCAGCAGTTACGAAAATCAAAGATAGTCCATAATACAAAAAATCAAAACAGGAAGAAGAGTACCAGAAGGCTCATCTGCATACTGTTCCCAGCATCCCCCAGGAAAAAACTCCAGAGGTCACAGCGAGCGATCCAGACTTCTAAATCCACAGTCCCAGCTTCCAGAGCCCCACACTCTTTGCAGTAGAAGGGGACTGAAAGCGGTATGCATATCTCAAACCTCTCAATCCACTGGTGATTGAAGAGGATTGGTAAACATAGCTTTGGAAAATCTTAGGACAAAGTTTGGAGAGGGGTGAAATAGTTGGATATATTCTTTAGAGTTTGTGTGTGTGTGAGATAATAAGCAAACCAGAAGGAATTAATTCTAGCGTCTATCTTTTCCTCCCACCCATCCCTAGCTCAACCCTTGATTTTTAGACAAGAGACACTTTCTCATTAAAAATCAATCAGGTTCTTATCTAAATAATACTATTGCACCAGCCCTTGAGAGTTTAATCATTCCCTTGTTGGTCACTAACAGATTAGTGAATATGCCTATAAATTTAAAGGACTCTTATTCCAACTCTCTTAGCAACCTAAACTTAACTAGGAACCCAACAAAATTAAGATGAAGGCAGAGTCCAGCAGCAAGAGGAGCGGCTTTCCAGTCTTTAGCATCAAGCGTCATATCTCTGATAATTTGTACCCTGTATAGCACTGTCCCATTGGTTATCGTCCTTCCACCAGGTCTCAGAGATGATAGGGAGAATCAACATGATGGGGTATGGCACTTTATATCTGGGAGGGTATAGAGTCCAACAGGATAAAGAGACTAAATGCTCAGTAGAATCTTTATGGGTAGAAATCCCATGTATAGAAACATAGAAATGACGGCAGAAGAAAACCAATTGGTCCATCCAGTCTGCCCAGCAAGCTTCACACTTATTTTTTCTCATACTTATCTGTTTCTCTTAGCTCTTATTAAACTTATGTTCTAATTCCCTTTCACCCCCACTATTAATGTAGAGAGCAGTGATGGAGCTGCTTCCAAGTGAAATATTAAGTTTGATTAGTTGGGTAAGCGGCACATAGCTCTCTGCCATGAAGCAGAGGGCAATGCTGGATATTAGGGGTGTGCATTCGTTTTGAACGCATATGTAAAACGCAACGTAATTTTTTTTTTAACTTAAAAAAGTGATGAGGCGAAAACGATCGGATTTCCAACGTATTCAACATAGCTATGTTGAATACGTTGGAAATCGTGATTGTTGATCCTAAATAAAAATTTAAACCCCTCACCCTCCTTAATCCCCCCCTCAAGACTTACCAAAACTCCCTGGTGGTCGAGCGGGGAGTCAGGACGCCATTTCTGTATTCCTTTGCGAGGAGCACGTGACGGCGTCACGTCGGAGTGACGCAGACGTCACGTGATTCGCCGTGCGTTCGCTCCGGGACCCTCGTTGGACTCAACTGTAACTTTTGGCCAGCTTGGGGGGGGTCAGGAGGCCCCCCCAAGCTGGCCAAAAGTTCCGGTTGTGTCCAACGAGGGTCCCGGAGCGAACGCGCGGGGAATCACATGACATCCGCGTCACTCCGACGTGACGCCGTCACGTGCTCCTCGCAAAGGAATACAGAAATGGCGTCCTGACTCCCCGCTCGACCACCAGGGAGTTTTGGTAAGTCTTGAGGGGGGGGGGATTAAGGAGGGTGAGGGGTTTAAATTTTTATTTAGGGAATCGGTGCACGTATGGACAGACTCAACTTATAGAATTCTACATATGTCCATATTGACCGAAATTGACCCCCCCCCTTTCGACTTATGGACTTATGGACTTATGAACATAAACTTTTTGTCTGCACATCCCTACTGGATATGTGTGAAGTATTAGTTTTTCTTCTCCCCTGTCGTTGAAGCAGGGATCTATGCTGGATATGCATTGAAAGTGAAGTATGCCTTGAAAGTCACATTAACTATCATCAAATATTGAAAAGCCTAATAATTGGTAATACCTATAGCCCATGAACCCATCCCTGTTTTTTTATTTTTTTTGTTTTTTTTTTAATTGGGAGATGGCTGCCCTTCATCCTTCCGCTCCGTGAAGGTGGACACCTACCACTGGCATCCCGCTCCATGTTAGGTAAGAATATAGTGACAGGAGTATACTAATATCCACCTGGCCAAAATGATCAGACAGATGATGAAATGCTAAGAGAAATCAGGGAAGCTAACCAATTTGGCAGTACAGTAATAATGTGAGATTTCAATGACCCCAATATTGACTAGGTAAATGTAACATCAGGACATGCAAGAGATATAAAATTCCTGATTGGAATAAACAACTGCTTCATGGAGCAATTGGCTCAGGAACCAGAGAGAGGGAGCTATTTTAGATGTAATTCTTAGTGGAATGCAGGATTTGGTGAGAGAGGTAACGGTGGTGGGGCCACTTGGCAACAGTGATCATAACATGATTAAATTTGAACTAATGACTGCAAAGGGGACAATATGTAAATCTACAGCTCTAATGCTAAATTTTCAAAAGGGAAACTTTGATGAATTGAGGAAAATAGTTAGAAAAGAAACTGAAAGGTGCAACAGCAAAAGTTAAAAGTGTACAACAGGCATGGACACTGTTTAAAAATACAATCTTAGAAGCATAGTCCAGATGAATTCCATGCATTAAGAAAAGTAGAAGGAAGGCAAAATGATTACTGGCATGGTTAAAAGGTGTGGTGAAAGAGGATATTTTAGCCAAAAAAAATCCTTCAAAAATTGGAAGATGGATCCATCTAAAGAAAATAGGAAAAAGCATAAGCATTGTCAAGTTAAAAGTAAAATATTGATAAAGCAAGCTAAGAGAGAATGAAGTTGGCCACAGAAGCAAAAACTCATAATAAAAACATTTTAAAATATATCCAAAGCAAGAAACCTGTGAGGGAGTCGATTGGACTGTTCGATAACTGAGGGGTTAAAGTGGCTCTTAGGGAAGATATGGCCATTGCAGAAAGACTAAATGAATTCTTTGCTTTTGTGTTTACTAATCAGGATGTTGGGGAGATACTGGCTCCAGAGATGGTTTTCAAGCGTGATGACTCAGATGAACTGAACCAAATCACTGTGAACCTGGAAGATATAGTAGGCCAGATTGACAAACTAAAAAGTAGCAAATCACCTGGAACCAGCTGGCATGCACCCTAGGATTCTGAAGGAACTAAAAAATGAAATTTCAGATCTATTAGTTAAAATTTGTAACCTATCATTAAAATCATCCATTGTACCTGAAGACTGGAGGGTGGCCAATGTAACCCCAATATTTAAAAAGGGCTCCGTGGCAATCTGGGACACTATAGACCAATAAGTCTCACTTCTCTGCCCGGAAAAATAGTAGAAACTGTTCTAAAGATCAAAATCACAGAGCATATAGAAAGACTTGTTTTAATGGAACACAGTCAGCATGAATTTATCCTAGAGAAGTCTTGCCTCACAAATCTGCTTCATTTTTTTGAAGGGGTTAATAAACATGTGGATAAAAGTGAGCTGTGGCAGTCAAAAAGCAAACAGAATGTTAGGAATTATTAAGAAGGGAATGGTGAGTAAAATGGAAAATGTCATAATGCCTCTGTATCGCTCCATGGTGAGACCGCACCTTGAAAGTACTGTATACAATTCTAGTCGCTGCATCTCAAAAAAGATATAGTTGCGATAGAGAAGGTACAGAGAAGGGAGACCAAAATGATAAAGGGGGTGGAACAGTTCCCCTATGAGGAAAGGCTAAACAGGTTAGGACTGTTCAGCTTGGAGAAAAGACAGCTGAGGGGGAATATGACAGAGGTGTTTAAAATCATGAGAGGTCTTGAACAAGTAGATGTGATTCGGTTATTTACTCTTTCGGATAATAGAAGGACTAGGGGGCACTCCATGAGGTTAGCATGTAGCACTAATTGGAGAAAATTCTTTTTCACTCAACACACAATTAATCTCTGGAATTTTTTGCCAGAGGATGTGGTTAGTGCAATTAGTGCAGCTTGGTTTAAAAAAAGGTTTGGATAAGTTCTTGGAGAAGAAATCCATTAACTGCTATTAATCAAGTTGACTTAGGCAATAGCCACTGCTATTACTAGCATGGGATCTACTAAGGTTTGGGTACTTGCCAGGTACTTGTAGCCTGGATTGGCCACTGTTCACTGTTGGAAACAGGATGCTGGGCCTGACAGACCCTTGGTCTGACCCAGTATGGCAAGTTTTTAGGATACAATTCTTCAAGTTCCACAGGTAACCAAAATACAGGCTTGATTCCTTATACTTCTTAAGTGAAGTTCAAAAGTCACTAGGATTCTGGTGTTTTCCCAAAAAGGCCTTTTTTCTCTTCAGCCCCAGATAGAAGTATAAAATCCTGTTATTTATTTTTATTTATTTAGGTTTTTTATATACCGGCATTCATGAGCAAATCACATCATGCCGGTTTACATTTATCTTCCTCTTAATTACTCATGCATTGGTGCCACGCTTGTAAAAGGCAGTCCTCTCCTTGATTTCTGCATTGGATTCCTCCTTCTTTCCACCTTTCCTGTGGATTAAAGAGCTCCAAAACAGAAACCAGCCCTTGACTGCTCTTCCTTGTTATCTCAGACTACTTCAAAACACTTTCTCCCTTAATGACTAGAGTCACCCTTGATACTCCTCAGACACTACCTGTGGGGAATGGACCAACTTGTCATTCCTAGATGACAGGATTTCCCCCAGGAACCTCTCAATACTGGAATATTCCTTGTTATCTCCTAAAGAGAAACCTAACAACACCCCTCAATGCATATAAATATATATAGAGAGAGTTTTAATGGGCATACTTACTTAATATGTAGGGATATTTTCTGTGCAAATCAGTTTCATTTCAAGTTGATTCTTATTATTTAAATGGGGCACTTTACACTTCTAATTTGCTTAAATGGGATAGACGGGCCCCATTGAAGCAACAGAAATACACAGATTAATCTGTTTCTAATTCCTCTCAGAGACAGAAATGTAACGCTCCTGAGTTCTGAAGGCACTATTGTCCTCTCAAATCATATTGTCAAGCAAAAGATCAATATAATTTCTGTCCTTTGACGTACAGGGAGGCCCATGGAAAAGTAGCCTGCCTGCGTGGCACTGGTATTTGAGGCGGGCTACTTTTCCATGGGCCACCCTGTATATTTTCTCTCTCATTAAATGCACACTTGAATACCCTCTTTTGTGTTGATTTCCTTCTCCATCCCTTATTTTCATCCTGCCCATCCATTTCCTGCTTTTCTTTTTTTTAATTTTCATTCTTGCTATCAAAGATTCTCCCCTTCCCCATCTGTTGAACATTTGTCCTGTCAATGAAAGGACTGATAAGTCATTGACTTTTTTTTTTTTTAATGTTTCACTTTTTTAAAATATGAATTGATGTCCACCTGCTTTGCGGTGATAAATGTGTACGTGTCTTTTGAATAAAAACATTGTACTAACAAAAAAATATATACCTCTAATGACTGCTTGAGGCTACAATGGCAAACCTGAATTTTCTTTTTCTTTTTTGGAAAAGCAGCAAGCATCAGCAGGAGAAATATACAACTCAGTAAGACAGAGCATCCTCCTTCTTTACAAATGAAGACTTCATGTTAGGCGGCAAGCGCCTGTTTTATTGCTTGGTTTATTAGTGGAGTTTCAGTAAAGGAATAGGGGCCAAAAATACCCTTGAGCTTGGCAGCAAGCTTTTAAACTTTGTAAAAATCAGATTTCAAATGGAGTGCCCACCTCCTGGCAGAAAAGCAGCCCAAATCATATGACAGAGCAAAATGCCAGCACAATTTGAAAGCACACACACATACTCTACAGTAGCAAAGGCAAACAAATGCAGAATTAAAGGAGGGTAATGGATTAGCAGATAAGGGAAAGGTGAAAACTTAAGTCCTATGTAGGCTGAGATCCCAGGAGACCTTTTCATGTCTGGTACCTAAAGGCAGGATTGTTTTAAGACAGGAAGAGTAATTTTCAATAATGTGCATAACTCAGCACAAACATGCAATAAGTATGTGCGCCTCTGCAGTGTGTGTACATTATTTCTTTGTTATACTGCCATCTATGTCAACACATGAAATTGCTTAGCTTAGAATTTCCGAATATGTAAAGATCCTTTTTCTGATTGGTTACTTTTTTGAATGATTCTGAGCTCTCTATTGGATCTCTTCCTGTTTGTCCCTCTCTCTATCTGTGTTCTCTTGCTTTTCATTACTGCTCCCTTGCTGCTGGGAATGCCTGGAAGGCTTCGCTTCTTTAAGAGACTTCAGTCGGGAAAAGGCTCTTGGCAAATTACAGCTCTCCTAAATCCTCTAAGGGCTCCTAGAACCATCGCTCTATCCACCTTTAGTTACAGCTTCTTCTACAGCTGCAGTTGTCTGCCTATGACTGAGTTTTCAGAGATTCTAATCGTAGCTGTACCAGGTCTGCTATCCAGCTGTCCAGCTATCCTTGATACCATGCTATTTGCAGTGAGTGTTTAAAGTGTTTATTACACTCAGTCCTGCTCTAGCCTCTGCCTTGAAAGGCTGCATGATGCAACAGGGCCAGCCCTATAAAACCCTCTCTCACTCTACACTCTGGGCCTTATCATTCAAGTTGCCTTGGTTTGACAACCCTGCGCTTTGACCTTGTTCTCTGTGTGACCTATTAGATGCCATCTTGCCTTGTCTAGCCTTCTGCATTGCATGCCTCTGTGTTTCTTGCCTGTCTGTTTCCCTGGTTCCTATGGGGCTGCCAATGGCCCATGTCTGGGTATTCTTTGCCCCGTCTAGGTCTCCCTAGTGGCCTAGTTTGTTGAAGTTCCTTGTCTTGCCTTTGTCCTATTTGGGACTCCTGTTGGTCTATCCTGTCCATGTGCACCCTACCTTGCACCCCTGTTCCCATTTTGCCCTTGTTTTACCTAGTTCCTGCCTGTGCATTTTACCTCATTCCTGCCCGTGTGTTTTTTGCTTTGCACTCTTTTCCAATTTCTGTCTTGTCTGTCCAATTCTGTCTTGCCTGCCCTGTTTCCTGTCTTGCTCCATCCCAGACTATTCACCTGTACCGGTTCCTGCTTGTCCTGCAACTTCTTGCCTTGGACGGGCTTCTCAGCCCAGACCACAGTCTGTCTTCACCTCTGTCTACTGATAGCAAAGTCCTACAGGCCACCAGAACCTGCAGGCAGAACCCAAGGGGAATGTGTCCGGTTAGGTAAAGATCGTGTCCGGCTCTGTGTCCTGCTGGGGGGTTACAGCTAAGCAGCCTGCCCACCCCTGTGACAGTAGGAGAATTATGAATTGAGTTTTCTCCGATATTTGGAAGCTGGGAAAGGAAAAAAGGTTTAGCTAAATGTTTAACAACTCAAGCATAGGTATACGAATTGTGAGAACAGTACAACATGCCTATATTTTATAAGCTGGGCAGTGGAAGTCACACAGTTTACAAAATATCACATATCACTGCCTTGAAAATATGCGTGTATGTTTCAGTACACACACGTTTTGTTTTTTGTTTTTTTTTTTTAGCAGGGATCCACATAGTTCATACACTATTTTATAAAAGTATGTGCATATATTTTCCATGTTAATTGTAACAAGTCCACATAATAAGCCTCAGTGTATGTGCGGAGGCAGTTATTTTGGAAAGTTAGCTGATGTATGAAAATACTCGCCTGTGGTGGGTACATCCAAGCACCAGTTCACTTAGACCTTCAGCAGTTCACTTAAACCCTCCCCACCCAAAAACTGCAGACAAACGAGAAGTCAGATTTACTATCTACAACTTTATTAACAGGTGTAAAAGCACGTGTGCATGTTTAACTATACACAGGCACGGTCCATTTATAAAATATGTAATTAAGTACATACTTCCAAACCATGCCCTCAAAATGCCCTCTTCGTATGTGCTTAGGTTCGGCGCAGTAGCAACGGCACGCACACACTCCAGCCATTCTGAAAATTCGCTCCCACAGAGGCTACTTATGTGCCGATTTTATTTACACAACCCCCACATAAGGCTTTGAAAATTACCCCCTAAAAGGATAAATCTCAGAATATTTTCAGTCTGGCATGGCAAGATTAACACTAATACAGGCAGGCTCCTCTATGCACACAGAAAAAAAAAATGTAATGCACATAGTGCAGAAGATGAAACTAATTTCTTCCATTATGCTAAGGGAATGCAGTCCCAGAGAGAGTAAAAATAGCAGGATTAAGCATACTAAATCCCAGGATTATTCTGGAACGCCAGCTCTATGCTGCACTCTGAATGAAAACCGAATTCTGTTACCAAGCAACCGGCAAGAGCATTTGATTTATGAACAGTTATTTTTTTCAGCATCTGTTTCATGCACACTGCTCCTAGAATTGTCAACGCTCCATCTTCAGAAGGGGGACTATTCGTTATCTGGGCATACAGCTAACTTTGTCCACAATGTATTTCACAAACAGATTAATCATCTCTCCTTCGATCTGCCCCCAAATCTCCTAAGGTTGACAATGCTCCGGGCTTTACCAGCTCCGGAGAGACTCCGGTAGTCTAGCTCCGGCTCCCGAGCCAAAAGAGACCCTCAGCTCCAGCTCCAGGAATCCAGGCTCCGAAGCAGACTTCACCAGTTTTGAGTTGACCAAATACAAATGCCTGTAAGTTACAGTCAAGTAAACAACATTGAAAACAAAACGTATTCAATAACCCACTAGCAGATACCGAGAGCTATTTACTCCAAAGTTCATTTTGTTCAGAATGAGCTGCTGTCGCCCTCAGCAGCTACTCTGAGAAGAGGCACGGAAGAGATAGACATGCTGTTGCTATCCGGCTTCGTTTCTTTTCTCGAGAAGTAATTGAAAAGGACCTGGCCAAGCAGGTTCAGACTTGGCTAGCACCTGACTGGGAGACCACCAGGTGACCAGGCGGGGAGCTATCCATCCAACCAAGTAGGCCAAATTCACAAATGTGAATCCCAGTCACTCAGCCAACCAACCAAATATTAACTGCATCTACTAAAAGAAAAGAAAAAAAAGGTTTTCAGAATTATATAAATAGTGGTGAAAACTGCTGGAAGTGAATCCTGTCCCTTCCAGTTCTCTCTTTTTTTTTTTCCTGTAAACACCAGAACCGGTTTGAAATTTGGTGCTGTGCAGCTAGAGCATTCATGTGGATGTAAAACGAGATACGGTCAACGGGTGCATTTCTCTTCCACTTCTCTGGAAGACATTTCATCTCCAGTGTTATTCAGCCTAAGCCTTGTTTAGAAATTCCCCACTGGATGAAAATGTTTAGGAGTTCTTTTAGATTTTCCTTTTTTTGGGGGGGGATTAACCCTAAAATCACATAAAAGACTGACTAGATTGTAGTTCAAGGTAACATTTGAATGGCTTTGACTGGCGAAAGCACTTTCCCCAACTCCTTGGCCATAATTCCCACACATCTTCAGACTAGCTCAGGCATCTCAATCACTTATCTCAGAACTTGAACCCTGCCATCAATAGAACCCAATTCCCGGCACCCATCCTTGCCTTTTTTTTTTTTGTCATCTTAGAATCTATTTATCCTCTTTGATCACTTCTGAATATTTCTAGGACCAACAAGAAAAAAAAAAAGCTCCAAAACGTTATGTATGTGTGGCACATAAATACCGTCCATTGAAATAAATAAGATTTCAGAAAGAAATCACAGTGGGGTGTCTTGGGATTCAGCTCTGTAATAATATTTATTTTATGTCAAGGGACAAGGTGCAGTCTTATTGGCAACGATAGGTGTATAACAAACTAGAAGAATTCCTGGGATGTGCTTGAATCCCACGTATGCTCTGCTTCCCCAGCTTTCAGAAGGTTATGAAAGTATTCTCTCTCCATTTTCTGCTTTGGAAGCTTTCAGGAAGTCCAAGGCACCAGAAATCAGCAGCAAAGCAATCCATCCATGTTTCCTAATGCTCAAATGTTCCTAACAAACAGAGCCGGTGACCTAGTGATTAGAAAAATATGATGGAAACCAGGGTTAAAATCCCGCTTCTCCCACTGATGCTGCTTGTGACTTTGGGGGGAATCACTTTATATCCCATTACCTCAGGTACTCACAGGGAGGGTAACTTTCAAACTCCTCACTGCGGCCCCCTATAAAAACCGTGCATTTTATAATCTGCATGTATAAGGTACGCCCTAACATACATGTGTTAAGTATCTGCAATGCACTGAAAGTGCGTACATTTCCTGCCTGTTTTTAAGCAACAAGGAAGGCTATCTAAAAGAGCCGTGATGGCAACAAAGTAGGTTAGAAGCCAAAAATATCCGATCAGAAACCTTTATTCTATGGAGCCATATTTCTTTGTAACAAGCCCGACTCTGGCCGAGTTTTGCCCCCTACATTGGGGCTGCCTCAGGGGCTGTGTACAGATCTCCGCTCTAATCGTCAAAAAATGTTCTTGCGATCAGAGCAGAGATTAACCTGTGCCGCAGCAGTGCTGAGCTAATTGTGACAAAGAGCCTGTTTAAACCTACTTATTTTCCCTGTGATTGAGGCAGAGAATATTTTGCCACGGTAGCGCTGAGACCATCTGATATAACCTGTTTGAATACAGCTGAACTCTCAGACACTAATCGTTTGACTGTACACAGCCCCTGAGGCAGCCCCAGTGTAGGGGGCGAAACTCGGCCAGAGTCGGGCTTGTTAAAAAGAAATACATCTCCATAGAATAAAGGTTTCTGATCGGACATTTTTGGCTTCTAATCCACTTTGTTGCCCTGCCTATTTATAAAACATTTGTGCACGTATTTTCCACATGAATAAAATTGTGACTTGCTCATGTAAAACCCTGTTTTAAAAAGTGTGCGCGTAATTGAAATCAGTTTGCTGAAACCTCCACCCCAATTTACCCAGTCTCTCTCTAGATCTTCAAGAGCCTCCTAGTTCTTCACTCTGTACTCCCTCTTCACCCAGACCTCCCACCCGAGTCCGATGCAGTAAAGTGCATTCAGCTGAACGCACAGTTTTATCCACACTTAAACGCACACTTTGTGCAGGTAAACATTACTCCCAATGCAGGAATGAGTTTTACCCGCGCAAAACGAAGATTTAAAAAAGTGCGCTCAGCTCAGCGGCCTCACATGGAAATTCCATGCAAATGAGGGCATTAAGCATTCCCTCCCAATGCAGAGAGGTGTGCTAGCTGAGATGGAGTAACGTTTCTAATACTGGATGCACCGTCTGAGCTCTCCCCCTACTCGCAAGGACAATCATGTAACGATTGGCCAGTTGCAGGAAGGTCCCGCGACCAGTCACACTCACCCCGGACACCGCTGACCTACCCTGATGCCAAGCCTTCCTCCTCGCAGTGGGAATGCCGCCATCGGGCCTCCTTCAGCTGCACCACACCGCCCCCTAGGAGCGTGGAGGCACACACTCCTGGACTTTATGGGCTCCATAGTGGGAAACGTTGCTGCATCCCCATCTGATGATGTTAGGCCTTGGGGCCATTTAAACCTCACTCTCACGGATTTCCGAAAGCTCAGCAACAGGTCCTTTGCAGAGCTCGTTGCTTCGTTGTCTCTTTACCTCGCCCATTGTCTTCCTGCCGGGCAGTTATCGTGCCTTGTACTGCCTTGCTATTGCTTTGCCCATCTACCTTGTGGTTGCCTTCCCTTGTTCTGCTTGTGTCTTGGTCCTCAGTGCCTTGTCTTGTCATCCACCTCTGCCTGACTTCTGGTTCTGATTCTGGCTACTCTACTGGACTGCCACGGGTCCTGACCCCTGCTTGGATCTAGATACTGCTTGCTTGTTGCCTGCCCTTGGCCTAGAGCTCAATGCTGTTTGTTCACTGCCTGCCCTGACCTCTGTCCGCTACCCAATTTCATCTGACTGCTCCATACAGGACTCTTGCCTAAGCCTTGCCGGCCTCTGGAATCCAAAGGCTCAACCTGAGGGCAGGTATAGGTGAAGCCCTAGAACCAGTCCTAGTAAGAACAACTCCACCTGCTGTCCGTATGGACATAGCAGGTTCGCCTGTTAAGCTGCGTCAACTAGGCGACAGCCCAGGGTATCACTTCCATGACAGAGCAGCAGCGGCTCGATAGTGCATCTATTTTTTAATCCTAACCATGGCCAGATAGCGGGATAAATTAGGTGCACAACAAAAGAAATGCTCCTATGCGCTCTCTCCCGTTCAATCTGCTCCCATCCCCCTTCCTAAGTTAAAATGTGCATTCAGCCTATGCGGAACACATTTTTTAACTCCTGATGCAGTAGCTTACTGCGTCGGGAGTTCAGAAAACATTTTAACCCATGTGTTAAAACTGTGCTGAAATCCAACGCTAATGTTCTCTTTACGCACAGGTTATTGCGTTGGCCTGAACAGCAGCAGACAACAAATGAGTCTGACATTAATTGTGCAAGATTATTAGCAA
Organism: Rhinatrema bivittatum; assembly: GCF_901001135.1. Lineage (NCBI taxonomy): Eukaryota > Metazoa > Chordata > Amphibia > Gymnophiona > Rhinatrematidae > Rhinatrema > Rhinatrema bivittatum. Next base: position 39,479,966 of record NC_042628.1, read on the forward strand.
ATGTAAAATTACATGAATAAGCCTCTTATAAAATAGAAATTTATGCACGAACCTCTTAGCCCCCTGCCATTTTTTCGTATGTAAATGTGCGTGCGAGACTGAAAACACGCGCATACTTGTTATGTTCTTAAAATAGCGTGTATGCAAGTACATGCTGCGTACAGGTGTAAATGTTCTGAATATTATTCACCCCTTATACTGTGAGCTCTTTGGGGCAGGAACTCCCTATCTACAGTATATAAGGTAACTGATTATAAAAGTACCTTGGCTCAGGCGGCTAGGTAAATGCCAAAATAAAAAGAAACGAAGCAGTAAATTGGGGGGGGGGGGTGATCTTTATTCAATGCAGCACAGCACGAGATACTAGAAGGGATGCAAGGCATAACACAAACTCAAAAGTATTTCAATTAGTTCTGCTAGCATCAAGTTCCTGTTGTAATGGAAGTGACGCAGCGCCCAGTTCCTGTGAATTACTGCTCAGACTGAGCACATGCAAGTCCAGTCACACACGGTGCTGCCGAGTCACAGTTCACGGCCCTTGGCGTTCTGTTTCCTTCCCCGTCCACAACTTGTAAAAATAACGTGTAGACACTGACCTTGCCGTACCATTTGTTCTCTGTAAACCGATGTGATATGTCAGATCGAATGTCGGTATATAAAAACAATAAATAAATAAATAAACTTAAGATCACCACTTGGGTGTGCGTTCCTACATTATAAATAGGTTTTCAGTAAAAAAAAAAAAAAAAAAAAGCAAGAGCTGCAGTGTTTTTGGGAAGCTGCTGCTGCTTTGGTCCCGAGGGTGGCAAGATTAAAAAGATGTGGGTTTGCTCTTAGCTCAGCCTATTTAGCTGTTTTGTGGCAGCTGCTAGGCCACAAGTTATTCCTCACAGCCAGAGAGAGTATCTTTTCTTACAGCACTAGAAAAAAAATCAATCCCAGCAATAGGAAAATCAAGCGGATCATGATGTCTTGGTTTTTTTTTTTTTTCAAACATTGGGAAGAGGGCACAGAAAACACGACCCAATGAGTGAGGGACAATATAAGTGTGATAGGGCCTTGGCCCGTCGTCACTAGTACAATCCCCAGTGTTTCTCCATTAGTGAGGGTGTGGGAAGGGTTTTTGTAGATTTCTGGAATCCCCCAACAGCAATAACCTCACCTTCTCGGGGGATGGGCTTCTTGGAGCATAGAATTTCCCCTGCTTCCCAGAGGGCAGGCAATACTGGAAGAGAGGGAAGGAGATAAAGGAGTGGAGAGCTAGAGATTCATTCAGGATTGCAATACAGCTACAGAGTGCTTGGAAGTTTGTTTGATTTTTTTTTTTTTTTTTAAGAAGAGAAGAAGAGATGGAAGCTGGAGATCCCCTCAGGATCTCGTCAGTGATTTTTGGACTTTGAGAAGATTTGGAGATTTTGTGCAAATTGATCAGTCCAGAGGGGAGGGAAGGGAAGGGCAAACCCCCACCCCCCCTTTATCCAAAAAGAACTGGATCAGAGGCTGCTTTTGCCCAGGTTGAAAAAGAAAGGCTGGGGTGAAGAGAAACTGAAAAATGCGAAGAGAAGTTTTGGAGAAGTTTGGATTACAAGCTGAGAGTTGACCCATGTTTTGGGATTTTTTGGCTATGGATAATGGTGTAAAAGACATGGACGAGGACTCTATTTTTCTTTGGGATCATTGGTTAGATGCTGATTTTAGTGCTGTGATGCTTATTCCTTTGAGTTGCAGTAAAGATTTTATTTTGACCACCAATTTTAGCGCCCTCGGTTTTTTTTTGGTGTCTGCGCCAGACACCCTGGACTCGGACCCAGACCAATGGCATCCTTGAATGGTGGCGAGGCCTCACTTGGAGTATTGTGTTCAGTTCTGTATTTCAAAAGGGACAGAGACAGGATGGAGGCGGTCCAGAAAAGGGCGACCAAAATGGTGGGAGATCTTCATCAAATGACTTATGAGAAGGAAGTTGAAGGACCTAAATATGTATATCCTGGAGAAGAGGAGATGTAGGGGTGTTCTGACTTGGGAGGTGGACCCTTGGTCCGGCGAGGGAAGAAGTCCTCTCGTCGGTAGGCGAGGCCAATCACGAAGGTCGCTGGAGGCAATTGAAGAAGATCTGGATGCAGGTGCCTCCTGCAGGTCGTTTATCCAGATAGCTGGTGCCTCCAGCAGGTTGGGAGAACAGGGGTTGGTGCCTCTAGCGGGTCGTGGAAACAGAAGCTGGCGCCTCCAGCAGGTCGTGGAAACCGAAGAGGTAACAGAAGACAGTCCAGAGATCAAGAGCCAGAATACCCCTCAACCAGTCCTGGAATCCGCAGCCAGTCCAGGGGTCGAGAGCCAGCAGAATCCGCCGCCAGTCCCGGGGGTCAAGAATCAGAAGAATCCGCAGCCAGTCCGGGGGTCGAGAATCAGAGAGAGTCTGCAACCAATCCAGGAGTCAGGAGCCAAACAGGAACGACAGCCAGTCCAGGGATCCAAACGGAGAAGCAAACCAGGAACCGAAAGCAGAACACCACCAGAGCCACGAAGCCAAGGCAAGGTCTGGAGGCTCAGACCTTGCCTTAAATAGTTGATAGAAGATGGAGTCAAGCAGGAAGGAACCCCCTACTTCCTGTAGGGGTTCCTTTAAGGCCAGAAACAATCCGCTCGCGCGGCCCTAGTAGAATTCAGGGGGCGTGGCTAATCGTGCCGGGGAGATGCCGCCGCTATCTTGTGGCAGCAGCACTGCCGCTGAGGTGGCTGCCGATGCCGGCCCCGATGTCGGAGCCTGGACCTGCCGTGCGGGTGAGTGACTGACCCCCGGTTGCGGTCTGCCGCGGCCGGCAGTCATAACAAGGGGAGATATGATACAGACCTTCTGGTACTTGAAAGGTTTTAATGCTGTGCGATCAACAAATCTTTTACACTGGAAAGAATCCAATAGAACTAGGGGTCATGAAATGAAACTCCAGGGAGGACGACTCAGAATCAATGTCAGGAAATATTTCTTCACGGAGAGGGTGGTAGATGCCTGGAATGCCCTTCTGGAGGAGGTGGTGAAGACAAAAATGATGCAAGATTTCAAAAAGTCATGGGATAAACACTGGGGATACCTAAAGGCAAGGGGGAGAGGAATGAAGTAAGAGTCAGGAGGTAACTTGCTGGTGTGGTGGATACTACCCTTAACAAATAAGCCTTCATATTGTTGATGCAACTCCATCATTGCTTGCTGCTTCAACAGCAGGGGGAAAAGAGGAAAGAGGAATTGGATTCAGACAACAACCAACAAGAACATTGAACTGTACAGTCTTGGAAAACAAATAAGCATGGGGGTATCTTGTTTAATGCGGTGGTTACTACCCTTAACCAAAAAGCCTGATGCTACACTTCTGATGCAACTCCAACATTGCTTTTTGCTTCAACGGTTGGTGGGGGGGAGGGGGGGCGAGGTTTGGAAAATTGGACTCAAACAGTAACCAACAAGTGCCCTGACCTTGGTGGTCTGAGTAACTGATAAGTATGGAAAATTGGTAAGTTTGGGAGCTTGCTGGGCAGACTGGATGGGCCATAAGGTCCTTTCCTGCTGTCACGTCCATGTTTCTATGTTTAGCAGCACAAGTCAGGAGCCAGCTACATAAGCTACCTTAGGTAGCCAGAAAGTAAAATACAAGAGGTCCTCAACTTAAGATATCTTGCATTACAATTCAAAGTTACAACACTTGTTTTGACTTTAAGACACCTGAGCATCTCCCAACAGGCACACATTTCTTTTCATTTCATTTATGTATTGTACATACCAGACTCATATAGCAGATCTTGGTGTGCTGATAACAGTAGGAAGAGTACCTGGGACTTCTCCTCAAAACAGTGTCAGTGCATGCCCTGTAGGCATGCCTTGGCACGTTCCTCTTCAGACAAAAAAAAAAAAGTAATACTTTAAAATGTGTGTGTGCTTTTAACAATACTACATATTACTAAAATCTAGATTATTTTGATGAAAATAAAGTATCGAATCCTGGTGCTGGAATGTGTCTTCTATTGATATTGTCCTTGTAGGACAATCTGTTTCAACTCCTGACAGTTTAAGAACCAATTATGTTTTAAATCTGAGGACTTCCTATACTCACTCTAAATTAAGTAAAAAAAAAAAAAGTTAGAATGTCATTTTGCGATATAGGCTTAATATCATTACCTCTGAGAAGTTGGAAAACTGCAGTGTCTTGTTCAGAAGACTACATGTGAGTATCGCTCTACTGCGCTGAAGTTCTTTCTTTAGTGAAACTGCAGGTCTCTAAGACTTTAGATGGAGTCTGAGTTTATCGGGTGAATGCAAGCCCTTAAATTTTCCATTTCTGGATGAGGTTCCTGCGTTACTTACTCGCCTATGAATGCATTCACTCTGCGGCTTTACATTATCTGTCTTCTCTCTCCCTACACCCTTTTTCATGAACTCCGCTCATCAGGCAAGTTCCTCTTACCTGCGCCCTTCTACTCGCTATCCTCCATGCCTGGACAGACCTTCCGACTCCAGGCATCATGCTTCCTCTCTATCCATATTTAAATCCAGCCTACAAACTAACCTTTGTGAGGTTGTTTTTAATTTCTCTATAATAAATAAATTTCCCATAGACTCTGCTTTGTCACATATGTTTGTCTTGACTAGACTGTAAGCTCCATGAGGCAGGATCTGTCTTTTATGAGCATCTGTACAGTGCTGCGTATGTAGAAATAAGTAGCAATAGCAGTAGCAGCATTTGATGCCACAAGTGAAAATTGCTCCATTGGTCCATAAACACATCTGCACCTAAGCCATGAATGACCATTTCCAAAAGGCAGAAGAGAAGAAGCCATATGTTACTACTGTACTGCAAAGTTAAATCTGCGTAAACTGAGACTAATGGAGATAAAAGGCATGTCATAGCAAAGGTTTTCTTTCATCTGTACCTATTGGAAGATCCCTGGATAAATCTGATTCAGCCAAGATTAGAGTCACTGGCAGTCAGGGTCTGAGTGCATGGGTTACGTCTGTGTTTCCAACCAGAGTCTTAACTGCTGGATCACATCTCCACAAACCGTTATACCAGACTTGCCTGTTCTATACGATAAAGACCATACCCAGGTGTTTCTATCACTGTATTGAATGCTACAAAGAAAAAGGATCATCCCCAGCCATTTCCATCTGGCAGTATCTTTCTTTCTGGAATGCTGCTACCCTTGTTTCTTTCAAATAATCTTATATACAACTGCCCAATTGCCCACATATAAGTAGGTGATTTTACTTGAGGGAAAAGGCATTACTGACGTTTGCTAAGATCTCATCACTAAACACATACAGTACACATCATGATGTCTCTCTCTCTTGTTTATGGGAAAGGGTGGGAGATTTTCCCACCTGTTTTATAATATATAACCAGCTGTCTTTCCTTGCGTCCAGGTCCTAACCCTGAAGCTAGTTCAAACGGCTCAGTGACGCCGGGAAGGCCTAACTTCCTGACCTCCATGGGACGGCTTGCACAATCCGCTCAGCTGCAATACCTTCCCCCTCAGCCAGCCTGGAGCCTGCCTAAGCAGGTCTCCAGGACAGGCAGACGGCGCAATTAATGCTTTTTCCTGCTCTATCCAGCACTGCTGTGAAACCTTCCCTTCCCCCACTGAAATCCTGGTACCACTGAACATGGATAATGCAATCTTAGAATGCAAAAACATGAGCAATTTATCACAACCGCATTAGAGAGAGAGAGAGAGAGAGAGAGTGCTTGTGCCTAAATAGAGACACCTATTACTGTCATTAAAGTAATTAATGACAGGTTACTCACTACTTCTAATCTGATCATGTCACCAAATAACTTTTATACTAGGGAGTTAATTTGTAGAAAAGTTGTTTGGAAATGTGCTCAGATTTGTTATGTTTCTGCCACTAAATTAAATTGTAATCCCTCTGGGACAGGGAAATGCCTTCAGTACCTGAATGTAATCCATCTTTGAAGTGCCGAAAAGCAGAATATAAAAATAAACTAAATTGATGGAAACTCAAAAGTTATTATCATGCCATATGGACTGTTTGTAACTGGGTGTTTTATATTTTTAAAACCCTAATAACTAAATTACCTGCATTTGGGCAGAGGGAAGTAGTGACAAGCAATCAGATTACTTTTTTCCTGGTATAATGTAATCCTGAGTCAGGTAACTCACCGTACATAGTTCAGCTGCTGTCTGGCACCACATCTCTGCAAAAGGTGCCTAAGAGTTATCAGCAGCCTAGAAAGTATTATTTTCCAAAAGTAATCTTTATTTTGAAGGAAGAGGATGGCCTCTGAAAATATAATGCATGCATGCTCTTTTCCAAGCTGCCCAAAACACATGCCCATGATCTCCTCCCCCCTAAACCAGGTAAAAGCACAGCATGCTATGTTACCTAGCACACATGCTTTTAATCAGATTGTGTGAGGATGATTTTAAAATGGCCAATTTACCTGGGTAAACAGGCTTTGAGAGCTGCCCTCTGTGTATATTTGCTGATAACTTTCTTCCAGAATTTACTGGAATGCATGTACACATTCTTCATATATAATATTGTCATGTTGCCGGTTGTACCTTTTCTGAAAACGTCAATAAACATGGAAGTGTAGAGCTCCACTGGTTCTCTACCAAGAGGACAGACTATTCCATCAGACTATTCCATCAGCAAGGCTGAAGGGTAGTATACTACCTATTTGCCAGCTCCCCTTATCTGGGCTGTTGCAGTGATTGCCTGTAAAAGGCAGAGATCCCTAGTGAGTATGAATTTTTAGTTCAGTTTTGGAGGAAGCTGGAGTGCTTCTGTTTAGTTTCCTTCTGTTTTTGTTTAAGGAACTTATTTTCCAGTTTTGGATTCAGTTGAAGGAAGTTCTCAACCTACCCATCCTTCTAATTTGGATTTGGTTGAGTAGTCTTGTAATATTGGACTGTTTTGAACATGTCTTTCAGAGATCCAATTACCTATTTGAGGCTTGGAGTGCTATCCAATGTCCAAGTAGAAGAACGATACTCCACTGGTGTAGATGCCCTACATATCCAAAGAATATTCAGGAAAGGAGTTGGAAAGGCACCCTTCAGAACAAGAGGGCTGTGAGACATGACTACCATGTCATCTGATTGAAAGTATTGGAAATTAGGAATTGAATTTGATCCACCGTGCCACTAGTGTAGAGATCCCACAGGAGGGAGCTTTAAAATTGCCTTTAAGCTGGGAAGGAATCTAGTTGGGAATGTATATTATAGAAGGAAATGCAGAGTCACAGATTTGCCCTCAATAATTTTTCTGTTATGGACTTTTTAAAGAAAAGGACTTGTAACCAGTAGAATATTTCATTTGGCACCTCTCTCCCAGTAAAGTTATGTTGGAACCTCATTCCTGAGTCCAGCATGATTATTTATATTTACTAGAGAGACCAAATGATCAACACCCCAGGCTAGGGGAGTATTCCCTCCCTCCCCCCCCCCCCCCCACCCCCCACCACCACCACCACCATGGGCAATCTTGGTGAACGTGGGGTTAATGGATTGTTTAGGAAGTGAAGATAGTTACAGCCACAGGATTTATCATGGCCTTTGAACTCCTAAAGAGGACTTCAGCCCAGGGGTTACAGAAGTGAAATTTTTTTTTTCCAAACTTGCTTCTGCAGCAATAACAAGTCTTTACAGCTTCTTATAACTGGTAACTCCAAATTCACCAACTGAGCATCAAAAAGCCTCCCAAGAAATTCCAGTAGTAACTGATGAGTATTATATTCAGGTAAGTAATTGATTGACTCAGGTGCTCTGGACACTTGAAAAGTCAGAGAGAGATGTTTTGTGTAGACCTGGATGGATGCTGGTTGTGAAGCTGAGAAATGAAAGCTGGAAGCCAGAGTTTGCTTTTCCCCTAACAAGAGGCTGGTGAGGGTAGAGAAGGCTGCTTGAACTTGAAATCAAAGGTGGGCTACTTAAACCTAAGGTAGGAAGTCAGATGTAGCTGTTTGTATGTATGTGAAACAAAGAAACAGGATCTAATGGCAGATAAGAAGTGTACGACCCATTCAATCTTCCCATTTTTATTCCCGGTACACTGGATTACAAACCAGTTGACTGACAGGAGACAGCATATAATGGTAAATGGAACCTATGCTGAAAAAGAGAATGGTGTTAAGTGGAGTGCCACTGGAAATCAGTTTTGGGACCGGTTCTTTTCAATATATTCATGAGTAACATTGCGGAAGGGATAGAAGGTAAAGTCTGTCTATTTGCGGATGATACTAAGATCTGCAACAGAGTGGACCATGCGTGAAGGAGCAGAGGGAATGAAAAGTGATTTAAGAAAGCTTGAAGAGTGGTCGAAGGTTTGGCAGCTGGGATTCAATGCCAAGAAATGTAGAGTCATGCATCTGGGGTGCAGTAATTCAAAAGAGCTGTATGTGATAGGGGGTGAAAGGTTATTGTACACAGGCCAAGAGAGGGATCTTGAGGTAATAGTGTCTAGCAATCTGAAGATGGCGAAGCAATGTCACAAGGTGATAGGTAAAGCCAGAAGAATGCTGGGCTGCATAGAGAAAAGAAGAACCAGTAAGAAAAGGTGATAATGCCCTTGTACAAGTTCTTTGGTGAGGCCTCACCTGGAGTACTGTGTTCAGTTCTGAAGCCCGTATCTCAAAAAGGATAGAGACAGGATGGAGGTAGTCCAGAGAATGGTGACCAAAGTGGTGTGGGGGGTCTCCATTGTGAGACTTATGAGAAGAGGCTGAAAGATCTAAATATGTAAAACCTGGAAGAGAGGAGGTACAGGAGAGATATGATACAGATCTTCAGATACCTGAAAGGTCTCAATGAAGCGCTAACTTTGAATCTTTTCTGTTGGAAAGAAAACAGTAGAAATAGGGATCACAAAATAAAACTCCAGAGTGGACGTCTCAGAACCAATATCAGGAAATATTTCTTTATGGAAAGAGTGGTGGATGCCTGGAATGCCCTTCTGGAGGAGGTGATGAAGATAAAAACACTCAAAGAATTCAAAGTGGCATGGGATAAACACTGTGGATCCCTAAAGGCTAGAGGAGAGAAATGAAGAAAAGGATGCATGGGGTAAAACTGCTTGGTGCGGCAGTTATTACCCTTCCTTAATAGAAGGCATTGGGATTACTATCCTTAGCCAATACACCTTGATGCTTTTGACACAACTGCTTCGGCAGCAGGGGGGAAAAAGGGGGAATTGGCTTCAGACAACCACCAATGCAGGCCCTGACTTTTACAGTCTGGGGTACTGAAAAGTATGGGGGTAACTTGCACGGAGCGGCAGTTACTACCCTTAACAGAAGGCATAGAGATTACTACTCTTAACCAAAAATGACAAGAGTCGCGTGGCACCTTATAAATGAACCAATTTATTGAAGCATGAGCTTTCAAGGACAGAGTCTACTTTGTCAGTCTGCTACACCAGACTAACATGACTATCCCTCTAAATATTTTTTACCTTTATCCAATAAGTCTTGAAGCTTTTAACACAACTACAACACTGCTCTCCACTTCGATGGCAGGGAGGAAAAAGGGGGAATTGGATTCAGACAACAACCAACACAAGTTTACTGATGCGCAGAGAAGGGAAAAAGCACAGGATTGCTTCTACAGCCGTCCAAAAGCAAAGCACGTCAAGCAGCATTTTCGGAATTTTCAAGGCTTCTCACCCAGTAAAACTGTAGCTAGCATAATTTTTAATGGGTTGACAGTTGCTTGATTTTGATTGTAAATATTACTAGCCTTATTATAAGACTTGGGGATAACTGATGGCGTGGCAGATACTACTAGAAGAAACTTGCTGGACAGATTAGATGGACCCATTTGATCCTTTTCTGCCATTATTCCTATGTTACTGCCTCAGACACCACATGATCACTGATGATCTCTGTCTTTCCCTTCATGTCTTTGTAACTAGGGATCTTTTATTTATTTATTATTTATTTATTTGCTTTTTTTATGCTTATCCCAGGCTTTTTTTGAATTGCATTACTGTTTTATCCTCTAGAACTTCCCCTTGGAAGAATATTGCAGGGATCTCTACCACCATGTCCAAGATGTAGGATTTTCTAATTTTATTCCTGTCTTCTTCCTTGGAGCTTCAAACTGTAACCTCTTATTCTAGAGCTCCCCACCCCCCACAAACAGTAAAATGCTTGCTTCTGTTACATTATTATTTATACCTTTGAGGTATTTGAAAGTTTCTATCATGTCCCTCCTGCTTCATCTAAAAAAAAGACTTTTTTTAAACTTCTTTACTATAGCACAATACAAATTAACAGATTACAGCATTTGATACTAATTGTTATTGCAATCAGTCCCAGACAATCTCATAGACTATGCTATAAAACAAAGAAAAAGCCAACATCCACTTCTGAGGGTTAGCTGTGGAGTTAGAAGAAATGGCACAGAGGAGGAACCTGAAGGTGGAGAAGGGGTCCAGTGTGAGTGCAGTCTCATGGAGAGCATGCATAGAGTGTTCAGCTAAGAACTCTCTGGAAGGCATGAGGTGTGTAAGTCATGGTATGACATAGCCCAGAATGCCTCATTCTACTCTCATCATCATCCAGCTCGCCTCTGTTTGGTCTTCTTTGAAGCCTTGGCTCCTGCTCGGAATAAGTTATTTTTATTCTCCAGCCTGCCTGAATATCTCTTCGCTTTGTCCTCTTATTCGGTCTCAAATTGCAAGAACCAATCTACTAGTGAGTAGAAAAACAATGAAGTAAATAGCAAGACATGATGCCTTTTTAAATTTAATGTAGTATTAGCTAAAATATGAAGGCTTTTCTCCTCTCTAACTTGAAATGTGATAAGGTCCCTTTAAGAATCAGGCCCTCACAGCTGCTTGCCTGATAATTATTTTTGGCCTGCGGCATGAACACTGACTTTATCAGCAGCAAAAGCTACATTTATTTGGCCTGGTGGCGCTGTCAGGAGCATGCGATCAGCAGAAGAGAGAGCACTGGAAATCGAAGTCTTCTGTTTATTTCCAGAATAGGCACAGCACAGACAACAATTATGCATGCCTCCCACAGTGATCTGCCAACGCACCCTGCCTCCACTTACAAAAATGTATGTATGCCTTGCTTTAAAAATATGTGGTACATACACTGTAAACATGCTTCTTCTTCATTCAGTCAGACCAGTCCAGACAATTGGGTTATGCACACCAACCAGCAGATGGACACAGAGATCAAATGGCTCGCTGATGTCACCCCTTCTATACATCCATACTGAAATCAGTCTGCCAGTATTCTCTGTCTTCAACAGATGGTAGGAATACTTTCCGTGCTGTGGACTGCAGCCTAGTAGGATGAAATGGAATATTGGAGGAGGATCCCTGAGGTGAAAGATTGATCTTGCACCCCTCAGTTGAGGATAGAACAAAGGGCCTGGGAGAGGATTTATCTTCACAGAGTAGGTATCGAGACTCAAGGAGATTCAAGCAAGGCCAGAGCTCTTTGGGACAGAGGTTTGGGCCTTATTCCAGTCCTTCTATTCTATGAAGGGAGGAAAGGATAGATTCTCTGGCTCCAGCTCTTCTAGAACAGCACAATGAGTGCTTAGGGACCTTATCTCTGGTACCAGATAGGTGACCACCTGTCTTTGTTTTATCAGGGATAGGCCAAAATTCCAAAAGATCAATGGGTCCTGAAGATCATGAAACATGGTTATCTTGGAATTCATTCATCCTGTTTCTGACGCTTTAAAGATTTCCCCTTGCCACTTGCATGAGAAAGAGAGGCCATATGGGCTACCCTGTAGAGATTTCTGGACTTGAAAGCTGTAATTCCAGGGCTGAAGGACAGGAAAGTCTGGGATGCTACTCCATTTACCTTGTGGTCCCAAAGCAAAAAGGGTCCTTTCGTCCCATTCTCAACCTGAAGCAAGTCAATGACTTCTTTAAGACATTCCACTTCAGGATGGAAACCTTAAGATCAGTAATTATGGTGGTGCACAAGGGGAGTTCCTGACTTAAGAACATAAGAACATGCCATACTGGGTCAGACCAAGGGTCCATCAAGCCCAGCATCCTGTTTCCAACAGTGGCCAATCCAGGCCATAAGAACCTGGCAAGTACCCAAAAACTAAGTCTATTCCATGTTACCGTTGCTAGTAATAGCAATGGTTATTATCTAAGTCATCTTAATTAATAGCAGGTAATGGACTTCTCCTCCAAGAACTTATCCAATCCTTTTTTAAACACAGCTATACTTGTCAGAAGTTGGACTTGTCAGAAGTTTACTTCAAATTCCAGTTTAGAAGGATCAAATCTTTCCTGCTGTTTGCACTGCTAAGTTAACGTTTTCAGTTTCAGGTTCTGCCCTTTGGTTAGCAACAGCCCTGAGAACCTTTTCAAAGGTGATGGTGGTGGTGAAAGTGAGGCTGTGCAAAGAGGGTATTTTGGTACACATTATCTGGATGACTGACTGATAAGAGAAAAGTCCTTTCAGGAGAGCATTTCAGTCTCCCAGTGAGAGGTTCAATTGTTCAAGGAACTGGGGTGTATTGTCAATTTTTCCATGAGCAATCTTTAGCCATCTCAGACTGGATTATTTTAGCCAGATTCAGGCATTGGGAGCAGCCAAGAATCAGTGTGGTCCTATCTCCAGAACTTAGATCCATGGCAGCAGCCTTGATTTATGTGCCATGGGATAGTGCACAAGGGCATCCTCTTCAAAGGACATTGCTTTCCAGATGGGATCTCCAGTCCCAAGACTATTTCTTGAAGCTGCTGATGCCGGAGGAAACACAGAGTTTGCAATGGTGTTTAGACTGAAAACATATGAAATGGAGAGAACTGGTAACCCCAGTCTGAATCATTGTATTGTCAGATGCTAGACTGTCGGGTTGAGGGAGTACACTGTCAGGAACTCTTGCTCAGGGACAATGGACCCCAGAGGAAGAGCACTGGTCCATCAACTGCTTGGAGCCTAGAGCAATTCAGTTGGCTCTCTTTGACTCCATATCTCAGATAGTGGGCCAAGCGGTCAGGGTAATGTTCACAACACTATGGCGGTAGTGTACATAATTCATTAAGGGGGGACCTGAAATCATCATGTGTTAAGATAAATTTGCTTCTTCCTTAGGCAGAATGGAATTTACAGGCTTTGACGGCGTATCATTTACCAGGTGCAGACAATTCAGTCACAACATTATAGGTCCTGGAAAATGGGCCCTCTATCAGATTGTTGCCAGATAAAGCTGTCCGGAATTGGACCTGATGACGTCCAGCCTGAATATGAAGGTGTGCAGATTTTTCAGCCAGAAAAGGGATGCTTGTTTATGAGATCAATGACCTGGTTTAGGATTAGCCAGTGGCGAAGATTCTATATATGTTTCCTTCTTGGCTCATGATAGGCAGAGTACATTCAGAAGACTGCAAGTCGAGATCCAAGATGGCATTCTGAAGGGAGGGCGGGGAGTTAGAGGCTCTCTCTGTTTGTGGATTTTCTTGGAAACTCTGATGCCACACACTAAGTGGAAAGGGCGGATTCTGGTGGAATCCTCGGTGTCCTCCTTATCCACCTTGACTCAGTCTACCATTGAGGGCTTTTCACCCCGCCGAATATATCAACCACGGGAGGGAGGTCCATGGCGGATCTCGGGGAGGCGCATATTCCTGCTCCACAGGACATGCAAACATCATTGAGCCCCGGGGCTCCCATGACTCCTCCTCCCCCATTCCACGACCTAGAGCGGGTTCAGGGCCAGTCTCCACGACATCTACTGCCGGAAGTGAAGTTGACTGCCAAGGCAGAACCTGGAGCATAAGGCATGGGCCTTGCATCTGGAGGCACTGGAGACTCATTGTCTCAGCCTGCGTTGTTTCAGGCTAACTCAGAAGAACTGAGGCAGTTAAGCCTAGGTGCCCCAGCTTCCATCTATGTTGGGCGAGAAGAGCCGGCAGATTATCCAGCCAGGATTCCAGAAGTCTGTTGGGAGGGTTGCAGTAAGCACTGCTTTAAATTTGAAAATGCTCAAACCTCAGGCTGTTACCTTAGAATCAGTGTGGAGTGCTTTGATTTCTTTGGAAACATCTATTTCAACATTAACCTCTGTTATAACAAACACAGCAAAGTATTTGACGTATGGATCCATTACTTAGTTCTCATACTTCTAGAATTAATGATTTAGACTCTCGGGTCTCCCAGTTACAAGCTATTCAGAGTGGTCTGGTTCAAGAAGAATTAGTGGTTTCAAAAACATAGAGAATATGGAAAACACTCAGATATTTATATAGAAACAGAAATGATGGCAGAAAAAGACAAATCGGCCCATCCAGTCTGCCCAGCAAGCTTCCACACTTATTTTCCCATACTTATCTGTTTCATCAACCAAGTTCAGGGCCCTTGTTGGTAATTGTTTGATTCAAATTTCCTGCCATCCCCTGTCATTGATGCAGAGAGTAATGTTGGAGTTTCATCAAAGGTGAGCATAAGGCTTAATGGTTAAGGGTAGTAACCGCCGCATCAAGCAAGTTACCCCCGATGCTGGTTTACCCAGACTGCACAGATCAATGCCTTGTTGGATGTTGTCTGAATGTAAATCCTGTTTTCCACATTTCCCCCTACCGTTGAAGCAGAGAGCAATGCTGTATATGCTTTCAAAGTGATGTATCAGGCTTAATTGGTTTAGGGTAGTAACTGCTGTAATAAGCAAGCCACCCCCACACTTGTTTACCCAGATTGTGAAGTTCAGTCCTTGTTGGTTGAAGAATGTTAAATTTTCCACATGTAAAGCTAATATCTCCACGTGATCAATTTAAAAAATATTTATTGGATATATTGCATTTTCCAATTGATGTAGTTCCATCTATGTCTAATATATATTTTTCATCTACTGAGAAGAAAGAAAATTAAGATATCTCAGCCACTCAGCTCCAGAATCCTGGGGATGTTGATCTTTCTGTCTTATTAGAAACATCAGGGAAAGATCAAGTGGATTTCCATGGAACTTTGCTTGTTACCTTTGTCTTCTCTACTGATCGGGACAGTATACTAAGGCTTTTTCTTCGTAACAGAGATAAATTGGCTACGGCCAGAAGATATGGGTATATTCTGACATTACCAGAACCACTCATATACGTAGGAAGATGTTTATAGGAATGTGCCAGGAGGCTAGATAGCTAGGTGCACAGATTACCATCAGATATCCCTGTAAATGTGTATTGAAATTGAATAATGTTTGATATGGTTTTTTTGAGCCGTCTCAACTGCGTTTTTTCCTTGATTCTCATAGAATGGAAGGTAGTGCTACCCAACTCTGTCCTGGTAAAAAATATATAATATTCTTTGCCTCCCTTTAATTTTCTTTTTTCCTAGAGTAAAAGTGTGTCTTTGTAACCCTTGGATCTCCCTAATTTCTTTGTACATGGTTAAATGATTACCTAGTATTAGGTGGATATTGTGTTTATCCTAGCCTTTATTTTCAAGATTTGTTAATTGGTTGATTTCTGTCTAACGTTATCTATAATTAATAAATAAATAATTATATATAAAAAAAAGAAGACTGCAAGTCTTCTAAGACTGGTGATACTGGTTGCTTCGAATTGGTCTCATCGACCATAATATGCAGATCTCAAGTGTGTGCTGTTCTAAGGTTTATGACTCACATGGAGTTACTCTGGCAGGGTTTATCTATTTATTTATAATTTTTATATACCGAATTTTTCATGCAAATACAGTAGCTAACAAATATTCTTTTAAAAATATTTGCATTTCCAAAAAGAAAAGGAAGTAAATACATAGTTTAATAATATAAAGTAAAATAGAATAAAATACTAAACTAACTAACATAGTAAACTAATTGGTAATAAACTTTAAATTATTAGAGAGGCAGGATAGGGAGTGCAGAGATAATAAATTTAAAAGTGTACATTACCTATACCAAATTCATTCTATTTATTTATAGACTTATAAATTCAGTGAGATAATTTGCTTTGTACCACTATATTATTTTTCCCTTTCATTGTTCCATTGTTCTCTCCCCTCCCCCCCAGTTAACAAGTTTATTGTAAAGCACTATTGCATATGTTCGTTAACAAGTTTATTGTAAAGTTTATTGTTTATTGTAAAGCACTGTTGCACATGTTCGTTCCATTTGGCACAGCTGCAATGTTTCTGTTAATTGTGAACCGATGTGAGGTTACTAAACAAATGTCGGTATATAAAAACTGCAAATAAATAAATACCTTGATTATATATCCAGTATTCTTAAGTCATTAAGTTAATAGCTCTTGGAAGGCTTGTTTGAATAGCCAAGTTTTGATGCCCTTTTTAAATAATCTGTCAGCTTCCAATCGTAGTTCCTTTGGTATAGAATTCCACAGTTGGGGCCCAGCAATAGAAATAGCTCCCTCTCTAACACCATTTAGATGAGCAATCTTAGGGAAAGGAACTGGTAACATTCCTGTACTTGTTGATCTGGTAGTTCTTGAAGGGGTATGGAAATGAAGAGAGGATGTTAGCCATTCAATTTTATCATTGTAGAGTGTTTTATGAATTAGGGACAGGATTTTATGTTGGTCCCTGAATTTAATAGGCAACCAGTGAAGGTCCTTTAATATTGGGGTTATATGATCTGATCGTCTAGTTCCTGTCAGAAGTCTAGCTGCTGATTTCTGCAGAAGTTGCAATTGTCTTGTATATTTGTTGGGAGATCTAAAAATAAAGAATTGCAGTAGTCTAATCTAGATAAAAGCAGTGCCTGTACTGAAATCTTTAGGGAATAGAAGAGGTTCAATGTTCCACATATGGGTTGGCTCTTAAGAGGGCACGATTAGTGAATAAAGGTTATTTTTGGGTAGTGGTGGCTACAATCCTGAAGGCCAAATATTTCTTCATTTCCTTGGCTTATGTGCGCATTTGGAGAATTTCTGAGGATTGGTGCTCTGGGGTATGCATCAGGTCCAATGATTTTGTATTTTTTGCAAGAAGGCCCTTCTAAGGGCTTGGCTCTTAATACCCTAAAAGTGCAAGTGGAGACTCTCTCTTGTTATAGAGGGCATACACAAAGAAGGCCACCATCATCTTATCAGTATGTCTCTTGGTTTCTGAGAGGTGTTAAGCATATTAGACCTCCACTCCAGTTTACTGTTCCCTTTTGGGATCTGAATTTAGTTTTGTCTTTCATGGTGGGAAAATTGTTAGATCCTCTTAAGGTTCTTTCCTTGAGACTGCTTATGTTACTTTTGGCGGCTCACGGGATGGCCCCATGAACTGCCTCACTTACCCCAGAACCTGCTGCTCTTCTTTCACAGCAAAGACGCCAATGGAGGAATGCCGTGGAGCCTGTCATGCCTAGACACCACCATCTGCCTGCTTAGTCCCCAGGCCTCCTTACTTGTGCAATCACAGTGCACACTGTGATTTAAAGGACCGGCTGTGGGAAAAGCCCCTGCAGCGCCCTGTTATTTCTTTCCTTGAGACTGCTTATGTTACTATGCTATTTAAGGATGCCTCCGCAAAAGGTCCCCTGCTTAGTACAGTGTGTATTGCTCCTGTGTTCCTGCATTCTTGCCCAGCCTTGCCTAGCCCAGCCTGTCTTCTTGTCCCAGTCTCATCCAGTGTCTCCTGAGTATCTTCGGCCTCCTCTGAACTGATCTTCTAGCACTGACCCCTTGCCTTGGAAGTGACCATGCACGCCTGCCACCTAGATCTGACCTCTTACCTTGGACTCGACTTTGCTGATCTGCTGCCTGCCCTGGCCTTGGCCTGTCTCCAGCTTCCCCAATCTGCTGCCTAGCTTGACCCCGGCATGCCCTCAGACTCTAGCTCTATTGACTGCCCTAGGGATCCACTTAAGCCCTGCTGATTGCCAGAACCCAAGGGCTCAATGTGCAAGGGAGGCAGCTAGTATAGGTGAAGCTCCAGTCTGTCGTGCTTCAGGGTGTGTTCACCAGCTGCAGCGAAGGCCTCGTACGTTCACCTACAAAGCTGTATCAACTACACCACAGCAACAAGGGCTCACGTCACAGTTTACCTTGAAGACGGTCTTTCTAGTAGCTATTTGTTCAGCTAAGAGGATATCAAAGTTGTAAGTGCTTTTATGTAGGGATCCTTTTTTTTTTGTTTTGTTTTATTGATTATAAAGGACAGGGTCCAAATACACATGGTTCCTTCATTTCTTCCAAAGATAGTATTGGATTTTCATTTGAATTAGTCAATTTCTTTGCATGTGGAGAGACATCTTTTTAAGATATCACCAGGTCACTAATGCTTTCAGAAGGCCTGATCATCTTTTTATCTTTTATAGTAGAGTGCAGAAAGGTGAGGTGCATAATTACAGCGGCTTATGTGGACTCCAGTACTCCATTGTTGAAGCAGATTTGGGCTCATTCCATGAGAATACAGGCTATTTCATGGGCAGAGTTATGTTTGGTCACTCTTGTGGATGTCTGTAGAGCAGAAACTTAATCTTCATTACATACTTTTTCGAAGCATTACTGTCTGGATGTCAGGGTTAGAGGGGATGTCTCTTTTGTCTTGGCGGTTTTGCAAGGAGCTTGGGCAGCATCCCACCATATTTGGAAGTAGCTTGGGTACATCCCGATTGTCTGGACTGATTGGATGAAGAGGAAGAAGAAATTGCATTTAGTCTGATAATTTCTTTTCCTTGAATGAAATCAAATCAGGATTGATTTGATTTCCAGGATGCTCTCTATGCGGCTGCTATCTTCAGTGTTTTTGTTCACTAACTGCATCGCAGGTGATGATTGTAGGCACATTAGCAGAGTTGAGAAGCATCACGAGTGATACCTTATTCTGTTGTTGGAAACTATTAATTTGTTTCTTCTTCCTTAATTTTCTGGACATCCACTGGATTAAAAAAGAAAATAAAAATAAGTAAATAATATTATGGTTGTATTAAAGTTGCCCATAGTTAGCTTGCTACAGAAGTGCTGGCAGGATGGTGTCAGCACAGATGTATATAAGGGATGACATAAGTGAGCCTGTTGATCTCTGTCTCCATCTTCTGGTTGGCATGCATAACCCAATTGTCTGGACTTGTCTAATTGTATTCAAAGAAAGGAAATTGTCAGGTAAGAAGTAATTTTACCATTTTTGCTGATAGACACATCTCAAACATCTCTATGGTTGGAGAGTAATTCTGTCCCCAAGGCATTCAATCCTTGGCCTTTCTTCTGACAAAAGTGCAAATTAGCATCAATTTTGATCATTTTACTCTGTTCAGTTTTGGAGGCTGTACCTTTGTAAGGATATTCACAGGATGGAAGCGGTTCAAAAAAGGGCCACTACAATAATATAAAGCCTGCAATAAAAGACAGACTCAAAATGTACTCACTAGAGGAAAGAAAGGATGGGGTATATGATAAAAACATTATTGAAGCCTGTCAAATATTGTAAAGTACATAAAGGTGAAATTTTCCATAGAAAAGGAAATTAAAGAACAAAAGATCATTATCTGAATTTGTACAGAGAGAGACTTGGAGGAAACAATTAGAGGGCAGAATTGTCTGTAACAGCCTATTGGAAGAAGTACATATGAACATGCCATACTGGGTCAGACCAAGGGTCCATCAAGCCCAGCATCCTGTTCCAACAGTGGCCAATCCAAGCTACAAGTACCTGGGCAAGTACCCAAAAACTAAGTATATCGAATGCTACTGATGCCAGTAATAGCAGTGGCTGTTTTCTAAGTCAACTTGATTAATAGGTAATGGACTTCTCCTCCAAGAACTTATCCAAACCTTTTTTAAACCCAGCTATACTAATTGTACTAACCACATACTCTGGCAACAAATTCCAGAATTTAATTGTGCGTTGAGTGAAAAAGAACTTTCTTGATTAGTTTTAAATGTGCTACATGCTAATTTCATGGAGTGCCCCCTAGTCTGAAAGAGTAAATAACTGATTCACATTTACCCATTCTAGACCTCTCATGATTTTAAACACCTCTATCATATCCCCTCTCAGCCATCTCTTCTCCAAGCTGAACAGTCCTAATTTCTTTAGCCTTTCCTCATAGGGGAGCTGTTCCATCCCCTTTATCATTTTGGTCGCCCGTCTCTGTACCTTCTCCATCGCAATTATATCTTTTTTGAGATGCGTTGACCAGAATTGTACACAGTATTCAAGGTGTGGTCTCACCATGGGGCATTACAGAGGCATTATGACATTTTCCATTTTATTCACCATTCCCTTCCTAATAATTCCTAACATTGTTTGCTTTTTTGAATGCCACAGCACACTGAGCTGACATTTCAATGTATTATCCACTATGACGCCTAGATCTCTTTCCTGGGTGGTAGCTCCTAATATAGAACCTAACATTGTGCAACTAACTATAGCATGGGTTATTTTTCCCTAAATGCATCACCTTGCACGTATCCACATTAAATTTCATCTTCCATTTGGATGCCCAATTTTCCAGTCTCACAAGGTGCTCCTGCAATTTATCACAATCCGCTCATGATTTAACTACTCTGAATAATTTTATATCATCTGCAAATTTGATTACCTCACTCATTGTATTCCTTTCTAGATCATTTATAAATATATTGAAAAACACGGGTCCCAGTACAGATCCCTGAGGCATTCCACTGCCCACCCCTCTCCACTGAGAAAATTGTCCATTTAATCCTACTCTGTTTCCTGTCTTTTAACCAGTTTGTAATCTATGACATTGCCACCTATTCCGTGACTTTTTACTTTTCTTAGAAGCCTCTCATGAGGAACTTTGTCAAATGCCTTCTGAAAATCCAAATACACTACATCTACTGGTTCGCCTTTATCTACATGTTTATTAATCCTGTCAAAAAAGTGAAGCAGATTTGTGGGGCAAGACTTGCCTTGGGTAAAGCCATGCTGACTTTGTTCCATTAAATCATGTCTTTCTATATGTTATGTGATTTTGATCTTTAGAATACTTTCCACTATTTGTCCTGGCACTGAAGTCAGGCTAACTGGTCTGTAGTTTCCCGGATCGCCCCTGGAGCCCTTTTTAAATATTGGGGTTACATTAGCTACCCTCCAGTCTTCAGGTACAATGGATGATTTTATTGATAGGTTACAAATCTTTACTAGTAGATCTGAAATTTCATTTTTTAGTTCCTTCAGAACTCTGGTGTGTATACCATCCGGTCCAGGTGATTTACTACTTTTCAGTTTGTCAATCAGGCCTACCACATCTTCTAGATTTACCATGATTTGGTTCAATCCATCTGAATCATTACCCATGAAATCCTTCTCCGGAACAGGTATCTCCTCAACATATTCTTCAGTAAATACCGAAGCAAAGAAATTGTTTAATCTTTCCGCTATGACCTTATCTTCTCTAAGTGCCACTTTAACCTCTCTATCATCTAACGGTCCAACTGATTCCCTCACAGGCTTTCTGTTTTGGATATATTTTTTTAAAGTTTTTACTGTGAGTTTTGCATCGACTACAACCATGACACAATTTAACTGTGCTCAAGACAGACACAGAGCAGGATTTGGGAAGGGAAGGGGACAACAGGTAGAATAAATGATGAAGAGTGCTCAGTTATATGAAACTTTAGAGGGCCAAAGAGAGGAGAGCACAAGCCAACAGTTAGACAGTGGCGCTATAGTTTCATCAGGTTTCCGGGGTAAACTGACAGAATGGCAATAGTTAAAACCCTAACATTAACAAGCATGGGGTGGCCAGATATTTCAGATAATAGCCTCACTAGCTTTGGTAGCTGTGTGGATTATTGCAAAACTTGGTGGTAAAATGGAAGGAGTTGGGGGGGGGGGGGGGCGTGAAACCTGGGTTTTGGATGAAGTCTGTGTCCTATAAGAGGCAAACAGGAAGATGACAATGTCTGAAGAAGCCTACCAGTGGCAGTGATGAAGATCAGTGGTGTACCAGAATTTGAATATGCTTGTGACAGATATAGAGGTGAGTGATAGATCAGGGTTGAGAGGTTAGATAAAGGACATGAAAGGG
The DNA here is from genome assembly GCF_901001135.1 of Rhinatrema bivittatum. Lineage (NCBI taxonomy): Eukaryota > Metazoa > Chordata > Amphibia > Gymnophiona > Rhinatrematidae > Rhinatrema > Rhinatrema bivittatum. Next base: position 39,501,902 of record NC_042628.1, read on the forward strand.
TAGGGAGGAGCGCTGGTGTTAAGTACAGGAATTTATAATTAGTAAAAAACTAGCAAGGAAGACAACTGGGCAGTCTGGGTGGGCAAATTGATTTTTATCTGCTGTCATTGACTATGTAACAATGTATGGGAGTTGTGGCAATGTGGGAACTGGGTTGCCACAAACTCATATCATTAGCATACTGAACAGCTTCCAGATGGTAATGAGACAGAGCAGCCTCATTCACTTTCAAAGCAGAAAGCTAGGGAGCAGCTAAGAAAAGGAGGTCTCAAACTACATAGTTATATTACATTCCCATGAAGGATCAACTTCATAACTTTGCGTGCGTTGACTACCAGCTGAGTTATCTTAAAAAAAAATTATGGTTGTTCCTTGTGCAACTACAATTTCTGATACTGTAACATATGCTGCACTATCATGACAAGTCCTTAATACAGCATTGAGACACAAGAGCCAAGAATAGAACACTGCAAAATCACATCCATGGTCTTAATTAAATGGATAATTAGCTGTTCCATATTGGGTGGTCCTGAGGCTTAGCTTTGCAAGGTTCGTATCTAATACAATAAAACATGGACAACAGTTACATCCAGGATTCAGACAGAAAGTAATTTTCAGGAAGCTGTGGGGTGGATGCTCATCTCCCAAGTCATACTACTGCCAGTGGTTTGTAAAACCACTCACTATTCATACTGAAACCAAGCGTAGGAAGTTGCCCTTATGTAACCATACTTACAAAGTTGGTAGTGTTTGTGTATCAAAATTCCAGTATTAGCATTGGCCCCATCAGTGTACAATGATGCCGCTGGGAAGGTAAGGCATCATTGTTCCATTTGTTCCATTAAACGTATTTCTAATTACTGTATATTGAAATGTTTGTTATGTTGTGATTCTATGTTTTAACAATTATGTATGTTTTTTATGTAATGTACCTTGAACTGTGGAGTGTTCTGGAAATAAAATTATTTATTATAATAATAATGCACAATTGATGGTGAGGCAAAAGTGTTTTGAAATGTTATTACAGTGGTATTGGAGTACAAACAAACCACTTAATATGAGAAAGCAGGAGAATATGGACTCAGGTTGGCTGCCTTTTGAAAGTGCTCAAGGTACCAGTAGTATAGGGTGCTGGGGTTGTGCATGTCTGAGAATTCTGGATACCAGCGACACTGGGGCTAGGTTTGGTTGTCTCCAAGAGCTCAGATTACCAGAAAAAGAGGAGGAAGGGGTTGGGCATCCGAGGGTACCAAAAGAACAGAGGGCAGGGGCTGACAGTCTCCGAGGACTCAGCAATAAAGATGCTGGGACTGGGTGACTGAGGACTCTTGGGACCAGCTGTACAATGGGGTGGAACTGGCCATCTCCCAAGAGCTCGGGGACCAGAAGTACAGGGAAGTAGTAGTAGTCTAGAAGTTTGGATGTCTGAGAACTCAGGAGACCGGCAGTACAATAGGCTGAAGATGGGCTCCTCTGAGAGCTCAGGGGCCAGCAGTACAGGATGCCAAAGTTGGCATTTCTGAGAATTCAGAGGACCAGCAGTAAAAGGATTGGATTTAGGTTTTGTTTGTTAATTATCTTAACACCACAAATGTGAAGCATAACATAATAAAAGTCAGCAGAGAAAGACCCAAGTGGTCCATCCAGTCTGCCCCAACAAGTTATTTTTTTTAGGGTAGTAACTGCCATTCTGTACAGGTTAATCCCATGCCTTCAGTAAGTGCCGATTCATGCAGGTTACCCCAGTTAAGACAGATTACCTTTTTTTCTTTATTTCCATTATTTAGCCACTAGAGATCCTCTGTAATAAGTCACTTTATCTACTGAACCTACAATAGGTCTTCACAAATTTCCTTTGGCTCAAAGATCCAGCCTAAAAGTTTAAGAGCCAGTAGTTTAGAGCAGGGGTGCTAAAACCGGTCCTACAGGCCCCCCAGCTAGTTGGGTTTTCAGGATACCCCTAATGAGTATGCATGGACACCCCTGGCTTAGAGCTATCTCAACCTCTCACCAAAGTTGGAGATCCAGGGAGGGAGCAGCAGAGAGTCTTCCTCTAACTCAGAGTTCCTCCATCTGGCTCTGTTGCCACCCTTTTCACTTTTGGTTTTGACCTCAGGCAGAATTGTATTGCTGCTATTAGAGTAACATTTTTATATTTGTTTTTCTGTTTAAAGCTTTGCTTTTATTATGTATGTATTTTGTAAACCACATCATGCGACATTGTAGACTGCAGTATATAAAAGTTTTAAAATAAATCAGAATCTCTCTTTTTCTCAGTGCCTCCACTAGTGTTCCTCACTCAAACCCCTTCGACCCCACCCCCTCCGAAAGCATTCTCCCTCTCTCTCAACCCCCTCCCCCTACCTTCTATGCTCCATCTATACTCCAATAAGTAGAACCTCTCTTTCTCCTCCGCATTGACAGTACTATGTATGGCTGCAGGCCACTGACAGTGTATCTTCTTCAGCTGGTGCAGACACCAGCATCACTGTCTCCTCCCTCCCACTGGTTTGCCTGATGCAGCCTCTTCATCAATTCGCTTGGTCCAGTGCTGCCTCTTCTCTCTCCCTTTGCCCACATTTTCTGTAATACTCCCACTGCTGACCATACTCAACAGCTGGCCATAGGTACCACATCTGGTGACCATGGCACCCAGATTTTGAGCAACCCTGACCTACAGGACATATATTTATATTGCTGAAATTGTATATAGAACATTATATAAGGTGAACAGATATGTCAACAATTAAGGATCTACATGGATCATACCAGTGCTATTGGTGATGGCGGTCTCGTTCCTAAAAAGTTTATAACCAAAGCAAGAAGAAAAGGAAGGAGGTAACATCTAGTCAGCTCAATGTAGCCATTCTTAAAACTCAAGCAAGCTCCTTGTTGTGTCCGTCGGTGCCCAATGCCCTTTCTCCGCCCTCCTTACCTCTCTGGCACCTCCCTCTCCGTCCGCGGGAAGTTTGGCTGCTGCGGCGACCTTCTGCCGCAAGTCCTCGGGCGTTCCCAGACTGGCTCGACGCTGCTATCCGACATGTTCCTGGAGGCCATGGGATGTGCGTGTGGCGCGGCCCCGACTGAAATACCAGCAATGGCGCGAACCTTGGGGGAATCCCCCGAAGATGTCACCTGCGACGGATATTTAAGGTCTCAGTATTTGCTAACACATCGAGTTAGCAAGGGTTTCGCTACCTAAGTTACTCTGCCTCCTCGGACTTACCTCGGGGGCTTCGCTCTCTCCTTTGTTTTTCAGATGACAGTCTGGAACTGGTACTTGCTCCTCGAGGGCCCTTGTTCCCAGATTTGCTTCATATACCCTTCAGCCTGGAAGTCATCTCTACCAACTATATCAGCTACATCAGTGAGTTACCATTCGTTCTCTCTTAGCTTTCCCTAGAACCAGGTACTCGCTCCTCGAGGGCCTATTTATTCCAGCTCCAGGCTTTATTGGGACATTGTGTGAGTGTTACCATCTGCATACCCTGCCTACTCACTATATCTTAGTTTCTCTCCAGCTCAGCCTCCAGGGATCGCTGTTCCAGTCTGAGGAACTTCAGCCCAGCCGGGCTTTCCAGCTCACTACTGCCATCTCTGATGGTTCAAAATATTGTTTAATAAAAGAACTAGTGTGTGTCTGTCTCCAAACTCTGAGCCTGACCGGTGGTCCCTCACGGGATCTTCCCCCGGGGGCATGGTCATCTGCCAATGGCCCAAGGATCCACCCACAACTATCTCAAACAATATCAGATTGCTAACTCCATCACGGAGATCCTGAACAGATCGCTAACTCCTATCTGATTGCTCCTCCCTTCAGATAGCGGTTTCAGAACACTCTGACTGCTGACCAGCTGATCTAAGTTTTATTCGGAGGACAATGATCCTCAAGAGCCACTACTGGATCTGGGTTTTAGGATATGTACATTGAATGCTCATCAGATAGATTCGCATACACAATCAAAGTCTGATTAATTAGTATATTCTGGTTACCTGGACAAGTATATCCATGTGTGGCTCTCAGGGATCAGTTACCTAACTTGCCCTAGTCCCTTTTTTCCCTCCTTCACTTCTCAATATGATTCCTGATCTGCTGAGACATGGAAAACAAGTTTCCTCCGAGATTGAAACTTTTAGGTCTGCTGCTTTTTTTTTCTTTGCAATTGTATTTTTATTGTATTTTTCCAGTATTAAGAACATCAATTTCTTTAGATCATACACACTATATTCTCAAAACTGCAGGTATAGCCTCACAGTTTCTCTCTTAAACAGCAGCAATAGCATTTCAAGTCACACATCAGTCTCATCTGCCATTTACAATGCACCCACAAACTTTTCATATTAATGTTAACTGTTAACTGTTCCTTGTAAACTGTTCCATGTAAACTGCCACCCGGCAGTAATTATTACTGTTCTCTGTGAACCGGAGCGATATGTATTGTATACAGGAGCTCCGGTATATAAAAACCATAAATAAATAATAAATAAATAAATAATTACACAAGTTTTTATATCCAAAATTTATAACAGCTTTTCTTGAACTAAAATTGGTTTAAAACAATATTTTAATGCAGGATCACAATTTTTATCCAGGTGTTACTGTAACATCCTCCACCAATCAGGTGAATTTGATCTTAATCTTTGCATATCCTCATTATATAATCATTTTCTTAAGTGAACTCATTTACTTTCATCTGATTTTATTTTTCCTACATTTTATCTACTACTTCTATAAAATGTGCCTTTGTCTCAAGGCCCACCTGTTCCACATTAGTTAGGTCCCCCCGGTTCTTTCCATATGGGCAATGAAGTAAAGAGCTATCTCAATGTAATACCTTTTATTCCCTTTAACCTACCACCCCCATCCTCGCTCTAACAAAATCCTGAGCTATCCCCATGAAAGAATCTTCTGTAATTCCAAAAGTGACAAAAGTCACATCTCAGCTTATCCTTTATGCCAGAATTTTTTTTCCATTTCTCCTATATTGTGTTGCTGCTTTTAATGTCAGTAATTACCATCATCCCCTCACCTTCCCCCTTCCCCTATCCATCACCTTCATGTTTTTGAGCCAGGGGGGGAGGAAGGGCAGGTACTGCTGCACTTTTTAAAAAAAATGATAACCATACAGTACACTATGGGATGGCCAGTATCTAGTGCAGTCTGTCACTGTGTGAAGAAGAAAATTTAATGCGATCTCTATAGGCTAGCCCAGACCTTACAGCAATACACTTGCTTCCCTGGCGAAAAGCATCTTGTGATGTAAGTGCATAGCTGGGAACTCTCCAGATTTGACCCAGAGGCTCAGGAATTCTAACAGAATTGCAGGGTGTCCGAGTCACCACCTAAAAATTCCAGGTGCCCTGCTGCTGCTGCTAGTAATGCGGCTTGCACATACTAGGTAGTGTCTGATTGACCTGCACAGGCTAATCAGATACCTCCTCCCTTCTTCCTGCTGGGAAGGTGCCTTCAGTAGTATATTTGCCTTATTTGGTAGACAGAGAAACAGTAGTTGCATCCATTGATTTATAATAAAATTGAAAGCCACCCTGAGCATCATTTGGAAAGACAGGATACAAAATTTAAAAAAATTATTCATTATTTGCCTAGAAGGTCATTTTTGCCTAACAAGGAAAGGATTTTGCAGCTTAAAGCTAAATCTGATCAAGTGAAACAGTGAAGCATTTGCCAAAATAAAATAAAATTTAAAAAAGAAGAGTTCGTGGAAAGGGTTAGAGTATAGAGAGAAAATTGCAGACAAACACTAGATCTACTTTTTAGGTGAGGCAAACACGGTAACCACCGCACTAAGGAAGCTCCCCGGAGGTCTGCCTTTCCTAGCTAGTTATTCTGTCGTCAGCAGGATGGGCAGCGTTTTGCGAGGAAGATGAATTTGCTTTCAGGACCACGAGAGCAGCTAGTCAAAGGCCTCTGTATTTACGGAAGGGGGAAGGCACAGGGGGGCAGAGGCTGCGCACTTCCAGACGGGAGGCTTTGGCAATAAAGAGGGCTATTCTCTCTGCCGGGCCCCCGGATTGGAGTTGGGTGCTGCCGTGCGCTTTTCGGAGAAGGGGAGGAGGTGGGGGGGGGGGGGTAGTGTGTGTATAAGAGAGACTCCTGAGAGGCGCTCGTTTTCCACCGGAGTTAGGATGCTGAGTGAAGAATCGCATTATTCACTCAAAAGATGCTGGGTGCCTGCCAGCCGGCTCAGGCCTCTATCTTCTCTCTCTCTTTTTCCTTCAAAAAGAGGGAGACATATAAAAGGTGCCATGAATAAAATGTGAAAGACAGAGGGAGGGAGGGAAGAAGGAAAAAGCCCAGAGGAGCAACTCCACCATAGCTATAGTGAAGCCTTTTCATTTTCACTCTGAAAGGGAAGCGAAGTCTCTCTCTCTCTGGTGATGAACCTTGCATTATGCCAGCAGGTCTGTTTTCTCTGTGTGGCTGCAAGGTCCCCGGTATTAAGCTAAAGACCACACTTTCAGCACAAAAAGGTTGAGAAACTTGCTCAGCATATCAGGGTGACTGACACAGAGGGATTCAAAATGAAAATTCAAACCCTGCTGCATTGTCCTGTTCCATGATCATGTGAGGGTTTTTTTTTTTGTTTTTATAATATAAAGTGTTATTTTCACCTTTTGCTCAATACATGTAGTATACTATCAATGTACGCAGCCCCGTGCGAGACATGAGTGATAAAAGCAGGGGAAAATATGCATAGTACACAAATCATACAAGACTCATGAACACAACAAATAAGGCACAAAGGTTGAAGGATACGTAACCCAAAAGATTTGTAGGAGATTTAATCCTACTGCTATGGCCAGGGTTCACATGATTTCATATTTCATGGCCATTGATTTAATCAGAAAGCAGGGAGACTAGTTGGGCCTCACAATCTCTCCACAATCATTCACACCCTGCCAAATAAAAGGTTATCAAACCATTCAGCATGTGTTTTGTGATCTCTCAAGAAAACTCAATGAAGGTAAATGAGACTGGAGAGAGATGAGAGAGCACAGCCTGGTTAGTTTTTCAACTTCTTCTTGGCAGATACTGAACCTACCCAAGTACAGTAGACAAGGAGATTTTCGGATGGAAATCATTTTTTGATATCTGAATCTCAATGTGAGAGGCAAAGGTATTAAAATATCTGTTTACACAAAAAATAACCCATTGGCTAGTGACTCCTTGCATGACCACTGCTTGGGTTCAGATTATCTCACAGGTAATACTCACCTCTCTGGGGAAAGGGTGAGGTGACTGGCAGTCTGCCAAGAATAGCAATATAGCTCACTCAGGCACCTTTTGGCCCATAACTGCAGACAGCCTCTCGGTAAGAAAGTATCAGACAAGGGCTGATCTAGAACAAGGGCTCCAGAACAGCGCTCCTCTAGGAGGACCTGCTCATGCTCCTGCTGGCTGTGTTCTCTGTGGATGATCAGCTGCTTCTGTACTCTAACTGGCCCAGCAAGGGCCGGCTGGGTGGGCTGGGATATCTAGGCACAGCTGCCTTCTAGCTATGCTCCTCGCTGCTTCTTGGATGATGAGGATTAGGTTCTTGCTGTTTCTTCCTCTCGCTTTGGGGTTTTTGATTGCCTTGTTCCAGCCTCCGGTATTCTCAGCATCCTGGTTTCCTTGCCTGGGCCATGGCTGACCCGATTCCTTGTTTCTGGAATTTGTTTCTGCATTGTGAACTTGTAAAGATACCCTTCTTATTAAACCAGCACTGCATTAACACCCTGAATGGTGTCGACCTTCCTGAGAGCCGGCTCCTAGCCAACGGTGAGCTTAGAAAGGGTCCTCATTTCAAGTAGCCATTCATTACGCAGCCAGGGAATTACATAAGAAAAAAAGATTTGGCATACTGGGTCAGACCAAAGGTCCATCAAGCGCAGCATCCTGTTTCCAACAGTGGCCAATCTAAGTCACAAGTACCTGACAGGATCTTAAGGGAGATAGATTCCAAGCTGCTTATCCCAAGAATAAGCAGTGGATTTCTGCAACTCACCTTAACAATGGAGCTAAATCATCTAAGGGAGGACGTGTCCAGGTTTGAATTAACCTCCCCTTTCGAGACCTATCCAGTATCTCTCACCCATCTACCACAGAACTTACAGAAACCCAGGGAAAAAAAAAGACAGTTCACAGTGGGCTCAGGTAGAACAAAACATGTGACAGACACCCACCTTGCCCAAATTTACAGTATCCTGTGCATCAACTCCCATGTCAGACATCCAGGAGTCAAAACCCCGAAGCAATTGGATTGGCAGAATAAGGCCTGTGATGAAGAGACACCCATTCTCCCTGCTGTTACCCTTAGAAAATGCTTGTTCCGCACTGGAGAATGAAGAAGCCTCAGCAATAGATTTTGAAATGATTGCTAAAAGTGAAGTCACCCAATGCACCCAGAAACCCTTCAACAGAATCAAATGTCAAAAAATAAAGCTGCTTCTGCTAGGAGACTCAGTCATCAGGGGAACCAATTTGAGAGCACATTTTGATGGTGACAATAGTTAAATGCCTTCCAGGATCCTCAGCTAGCAGAAATGCAAAACAGATAGTCAAGAAGAAAGTAGGAACTTTGGTATCAGTGTTATCCATCTGGGAATCAATGATTTCAATACAAAATGGCTTCCATGAAGTACAAAAATTTCCAAAATCTAGGAAAGAAGTCACACTGCAAAGACTATTGTCTTTTTGGAAGTATTACCTGATCATAGAAAGGGAAATGAGAAGCTATGCCATATAAATAATTTAAATTCCTGGCTGAAAACCTGGTGTACAGAAGTCACACAAAGACCCAGGTTTTGAATTTTAAAAATACGGACTTTGTTGAAATGGGGAAGTACCTGGAGGTAGAACTGGAAGACTGGGAGAAAATGGAAGAGTGGACCAAATTAAAATGAGCAATTACAAATGCAACAAATCTATATGATGAAAAAGCAAACAAAAGTAAGAGAAATAAGAAACTGATCTGGTTCTCAAAGGAGGTGGATGATAAAATAAAAGCAAAAAACAATGTTCAAGAAATATCAAGGATCCCAAAAGGAGAAACACAGGGAACAATATCTGATGAAACAGAGAGACAAAGAATGAAATCAAGAAAGCTAAAAGTCTGGCAGAAGTAAGGATTGCCAAAGAGGTAAAGAGAGGTGACAAAACATTTTTCAAATATAGAGAAAGGTCCATAGTGATATAGTGAAACTAAAAGGTGACAATGATCAATGTGTGGAGAGAGATGAAGAAAAGGCAGAAATATTACACAAATATTTCAGTTCGGTGTTCACTAAAGGAGATCCTGGAGAAGGACCTTTGCTGGTTGACAAGACCATTGGTGGAAATGGGATAGATGAAACTGTTTACAGAAGAGAATGTATGGGAAGAGCTAGGAAAACTGAAAGTGGACAAGGCCTTGGGGCCGGATGAGGTTCATCCCAGGATACTGAGAGAGATGTGCTGGCAGGTCCACTGAGTGACCTGTTCAATAGATCCCTGGAAACAGGAGTGGTGCAGAGTGATTGGAGAAGAGTGGAGGTGGTCCTTCTCCACAAGAGTGATAGCAGAGAGGAGGCTGGGAACTACAGGCCGGTTAGCCTCACCTCAGTGGTGGGTAAATTAATGGAGACTCTGCTGAAGGAAAGGATAGTGTACTAGCTACAGTCAGGGGGATTGCTGGACCCGAGACAACATGGATTCACTAGGAGAAGGTCCTGTCAGACAAAGCGGATTGATTTTTTTGATTGGTAACTAAAGAATTGGATTGAGGAAGAGCGGGCGATGTGATCTACTTGGATTTCAGCAAAGCCTTTGATGAGGTCCCGCATTGGAGGGCTTGTGAATAAAATGAGAAGCTTGGGAGTGAGCACCAAAGTTGTGGCCTGGATTACAAGCTGGTTGACAGACAAAAGACAGCATGTGATGGTAAATGGAACCTACTCAGATGAGAGTTAAGCGGAGTGCCACAAAGATTTGTGTTGGGACTGATTCTGTTCAATTGCTTTGTGAGCGACATTGCTGAAAGGATAGATGGTAAAGTTTGTCTATTTGGGGATGATACTAAGATCTGCAACAAAGTGGACATGCCAGAAGGAATAGAGAGAATGAGAAGTAATTTAAGAAAGTTTGAATGGTGGTTGAAGATATGGCAGCTGGATTCAATGCCAAGAAGTGCAGAGTCATGCATCTGGGGTGTGGTAATCGAAAAGAGCTGTATGTGATAGGGGGTGAAGGACTGTTGTGCATGAAACAAGAGAGAGACATTTGAGTGATAGTATCTAGCGATCTGAAGTCGGTGAAGCAATGTGACAAGGTGATAGCTAAAGCCAGAAGAATGCTGGGCTGCATAGATGTGTTCAGTTCTGGAGACTGTCTCTCAAAAGGGACAGAGACAGGATAGAGGTGGTCCAGAGAAGGAAGACCAAAATGGTGGGTGGTCTCCATCAAATGATTTATGAGGAGAGGTTGAAGGATCTAAATATGTATACCCTGGAGGAGAGGAGGTGCAGGGGAGATATGATACAGACCTTCAGATACCTGAGAGGTTTTAATGATGCACAATCAACAATAAACCTTTTCTATGGGAAAGAAATCAGTAGAACTAGTGGTCACAAAATGAAACTCCAGGGAGGAAGACTCAGAACCAAAGTCTGGAAATATTTCTTCATGGAGAGCGTAGTGGATGCCTGGAATGTCCTTCCGGAGGAGGAGGTGAAGACAAAAACAGTGAAAGATTTCAAAAGGGCATGGGATGAACACTGTGGATCCCTAAAGGCTAGAGAATGGAAATGAAGAAATGACTGCATGGGGGTAACTTGCTAGTGTGACTGTTACTACCCTTAACCAACAAGCCTTCATACTGTTGATGCAACGCCATCATTGCTCTCTGCTTCAATGACAGGGGTAAAAGAGGAATTAAATTCAGTCAGCAAGCAACTCTTGAAGCTCTCAGCTTCTATGGCAGAAGGTAACAGGGAACTGGACTCAAACAGCAAGTAACAAGGGCCCTGACTTTGACAAGTCTGGGAAACTGATAAGTGTGGCGATAACTTGTATGGCGCAGCAGAAACTTCCATGAGCTTGCTGGGCAGACTGGAAGGACTGTTGCTCCTTTTCTATGTTTCTATGGTTAATGGTTCCTCCAGGAACTTGTCCAAACCCTTTTTTTTTTTTTTTTTTTAAGACAGCTACATCAAGAACTTTCACCACATCCTATGGCAACGAATTGCAGAGCTTAATTACGCACCGAGTAAAAAAAAATATTTTCTCTTATTAGTTTTAAACATATGTCCCCTGGTCAATCCTGACAGAAGGAAAAAAAACAATCTAGGAATGATGGTGACACAGTGCACCTAAGCCACCTCTGCAGCTCTACGAAAACCATGTGTTTTATACCTTGCTCCCCCCACACATCTAGACCCTACTATAGGATGGAGTACTCATGAGGACAGAAGTTACATTAGTGCTGATGGTAAAGGTTGGGGGAAACAAAAAAGGTTAGTACTGTTAAAATATTTACATACAATATTTATCTACTACAGCCTATCAGTCACAAATACATAAGTCAATGTATGACATACAGAATGTCCCCAATGCAATGAATGAATTTCACTTGCTCTGGTTTTACTAATAAATCATGGAAGGAATTGGCATCTCACAGACGGAAAGCCTGCCAGCTGGAAAAAATGAGCAAGCAAAGGATGTCTACAGCATCCCATGCATATCAGTTTCCCCTTCCCACAGAGCTGCTGCCATCATTTAAAAACAGGGACAGACATGACCAGCATCACCCCTTCATTAATTTAAAAAAAAAAGCAGGGTTTCTCTAATAATGCCATGCTGTCCGGCTCATGCCAGGCCTTCATGCGGTTTCAGCCCAGATCCAGTTCTGTAATTTCTATCATATACTGCATTTTGGTCCTTGCTCTTTCACTTCTGCTTTGCAGGGAGCCAGTGATCATTTATGAATACCACCACAAACTGTTGCAGCAGCTTGGCACTTTCTACATTCTCAGCTCAGAAAGAAACAGGCCTGAATGAGTGAGACAAAGGCAGGGTCCCCGACTGGCTCCATGTCATCTGGACAGACTGTGCCAGACCACTGCTTATATACTCATTTTGAGCTCAAACAGGTTTTCCATTAGTATCGGGGCTGGGGGTCCGGCACCTTGAGCCTCCCTTCTCAAGCGCCAGCTTATGTCTGCTCGAGTCACTGCAGTGATGGTCCTGGGCCAAGGGCCATCAACTAGGGTTCCCTAACTCTGGCTAAGTGACGCCCCTTAAGCAATGACCATGACTCTTTTCCCCCTTGGGGACTGTGAATACCGCCTCCATAGCACTCCCAATCCAGCAGACCCAGAGGACAGAAGACCTGACACTGAGCAGAGATCTCCAGCATGCAGTGCTTACCAATTGAACAACTGAGCCAGCCCCTTCCCCTGCATGCATTGGTTTTTAAGAGACTGGATTTCCCAGAAAAACTGGATCTACAGTTCCATAGATATAAATGTGAGAAATCGCATCTACATGATCCAGAGCCAATTGGTAACTCTAGGGGTGGAAAGGTGAGAGAAGTCACAATAGTAGAATTGCATTTGAGACTCGGTAGTTGAATAGCAGAGCGCACTATATTTTTAGCTGCTATAGATGTTACATTTAAAAAAATAATAATTTCAACACACAAAACACAAATAACCTTTGTTAAAAAGTAGCAACCTAAGTCTTATGGTGCCCTATTTGGGAGTGTTGCTATGTGTATTCTCCAATAGTAGAAATCATTTTAAATGAAGTCATTATCTAAAGATGAATGCATGCTAAAACAGATTTCTTCCCTTTTCAGTAGCTCTTTGACCCCAGGTAATGGAATTCATTTCTGCTGCTTGAGGGCCACAAACAGGTCCAGTTTTAAGGATACCCTGAATGAATATGTATGAAATAGATTTGCATACAATTTAGGTAGTGCGCAGGCAAATCTATCTCATGCATATTCATTAGGGGCATTCTGAAAGCCCAACCCATTTGCAGCCTTTATTTATTTAAAATACATTTTATACTGCTTAATCAGGGGATGGAAAGCAGTTTACAGGTAAAAACATACATAATAAAACCAATAAAATACAATAAAAGCTCACAGAATGCCTTTGACAGTAAGATCAGAACAAAACATCATAATTGCACTTTAAGACCAGAAGTAGGCAAGCATAAAAACAAAAATGGTATTAGTTCTCAATATCAAATGCCAGCTGGAAAAGATGCATGTTCAGTGATTTTATTTTTTTTTTAAAGCTTTTTAAGCCTAGGGTGTTCCTTAGAGGTTCTGGTAAAGAGTTCCATAAGGTAACTCCAGCAACTGAGATAGGGCATTCTCTAGTTTCAGACAAACCTGCAGACTTTAGTGAAGGAGAGATGAGCATGGTGTTCTGGAGAGAATGCAGATTTTCAAAAGTGCACCAACCCATGGTTACTCAGGATGTTTAAGCCTTCAAGAATAGTCAGTGAATACCACTAATCTAGAGGAATTAAAGTCTAGCCAGGTGAGCAGCAAAAAAAGACAATACCCCAAAACAGAGGAAAATAACTCGAATATGTACAACCTATTTTATAATAGCGAAGAAGAGTAATTCTGCACGTAACCTATTTTATACCACATCATTTTTAACATACTGCAAAGTAAGGTTAACTCTTACATCTGAAGCATAGTTTTTTGTTTTGTTTTTTTTAAATCAAGTTGCCTCCTCCTATACCTTTGGCTTCCAGTCCACCTGGAACCTGCCCCAATCTCACTCACTGCCAAATAGAGAGTGGGGACTAAGGGCAAGGTAGCATGGGTTTTCATTCATAACTATCCTGTGTTCTTCCCCCATTTTATCCTCATCCCTTCTAGCCAAGCCATTACCATGGCAATCTTCCTGTTGAGAGGCACGACCTTGGCTCCTCTGTAGTACATAACGAAAGGGGACCTCCATTCGGCCAGAAGGTGCCGTTGCTGAGCAGTGGTTGGGTACTCCTTTCAAGGCAGCCAACTTTTGATCAGCACTACTGAAACGCTGCCATAGTCCAAGCCAAGAGCAAGAAACAAAAATCCCCACAGAAAGTAGCTCTCAAAAATGCTTTATATCCAACAGAAACATATAACTGCAGAAAAGTCACATTTTACTATCATCATTAACTTCAGCAAAACCTTCACACCACACTCCAGACTCCATTATATTTTTTTCTTGTAGTAACCAAGATGGACAGGAACCAAAAGTAGATAAGCAAAAAAAAATCCCCATCATGATTCTTAAATAGGACTATTTCCTCTACCCTATACTTAGTTTTTATAGGAGGAGAAATTTATAGAGAACTATATTTTCCTAGGGCTGTTTTTATTTCACAAACCCATAATCAAAAGCATACACTGAACAGTACTTTGTTTTCACAAACAGAGGTCCACAGGCTTTACTAATCTCATGAAGCTTATCCATAATTCCACCACCACATATTCGGTACATGTAAACATAGCAAATCCCATCCAATTAACTTTTTTTTTTTTTTTTTTGCATTTTCTACTACTTACTATATGACAATGTCCCAGCTGGAGAGGTTAAACTGCTGCCATCATAGGCTTGATGGAGAACAATGCTCAAATAGTTGGTGTAGTTACAAAGTATGCAGGTACTTTCAATGCACACACTTGAAGCTTATTTTCGAAAAACTAACAACCAGCCAACATCAAGCATGCACACTTTGTACCTGCAATTTGTATGGGTGGCAGAGGGAAATAGTATGTGTACTTTTGGAAATGCCATGTCCCTGGTGAGACTTTGGAACACTGTGTACCATTCCCAAGACCGTACCTTCAAAAGGATATCAAGAAGATGGGAGTCAGTCCAGAGGGTGGCTAGTAAAATGGTTAGGGGGTCTTCGTTGTAAAGCATATGGGGACCAACTTAAAGATCTAAACATGTATACCTTAGAATAAAGGCAAGATAGGGGAGATATGATAGAGACATTTAAATATGCAAGAGGTATCAATGCACAGGAGGCAGGCTTCTTTCAATGGAAAGCAGACGCTGGAATGAGGGATCATGGGATGAGGGTGAAAAGGAGTAGACTGGGGAGCAATTACAGGAAATATTTATTTACAGAAAGGGTGCTGGATGTATGGAACAGCCACCCTACAGAGGTGGTGGAGACAAGGAAAGCATGGGACAAGCACAAGGGATCTCTGAGGGAGTGGCATGGATTATAATGATGAGCAGACTAGATAGGCCACACAGTCCCTCTCTTCCATCATGTTTCTATTGGGCGTGTTCTTTTCCTCTCCCAATGTAAACACAATCCTGGGAACATCTGTTGGTTTTATTGTTAGCATGGCTAAATGGGGGCAATTTTCAGACATTCAGTTTACCTGTCTAAGCTGCTATTTGCCTGGGTAAAGGGCTTTGAAAATTGCCCTACACATGCCTAAAATGCCGTGTTTCGGTACCTGAAGGCTTGCATAAAAAAAAAAAAAAAAATGTTCATCAAACATTAAGAGGCGACAGGGAGTCAGTTTCATGTTTTTTATGCACTAAAATTACTTGAAGGGGGAGGGTTTCAAAGTCCCAAAAATAACTCCCTAAATGTAGCTAATCAAAATTTGACTGTTTTAAGCTTATTGGTGCAGAAGTAGTAGAACTAAACTTAGCCGGTGAGCGCTGAAAGCCAGCACTAACTGCTGAGTCATAAGCCTACCCTGGGAATAGCTCTGGAACTGCCTCCCTCAATGTAGCCACCTTGTGAAGAATTAAGGTGGTCAAATTTTGCTGCTCGAAGGGGGACTTTGATCTGCTGAACTCTCAGGAGTTGGCCTTTGTGATCGGACTTGTTTCCGAGCAGCTTTTGAGCGCTGTGCTCCCTTCTTTGGGCCAAAACAAAATTATTAAAGATAATTCCAGGAAATATAATGTAAAGCTGTGCGGGGAATCCAGATGACGCATGCAGCTATGGAAGAGCTTTTCTAGGCTTGTCTATAGTACTTTCAAGAACTTTATTTCTTTTGGGAAATGGGAGAGGGGAGATTTGACAGGAAGAGTCTATCAAAATCAATTTGGCCTTGGTGAGGGGTTTTTTTTTTTCTCAATTCAAAAACAACCAATGAGTCAAGGAAGAAATGGGCAGCTCTACCCATCCCTTCCGATGCCCTGCATTGCAAAGGCTCCTGTATATCTGAAGACAAATGGAATAAACAAGAGTTTCAAACTGGTCCTCACTCGCCCCCACCCCGATCACAGCCAGTGGAGTTTTCAGGATAACCCTAATGAATATGCATGAGATTTGCATGTATGACCTCCTATATATGCAAATATGTCTTAAACATATTCATTAGGGATATCCTGAAAATGTGTCTAGCTGAGGAAGGGAGCCCAAGAACTGTTTTGAGCATCCCTGGAATAAAGCACAGTGTGAAGAATAAGGGATCTTTTTTATCCTTATTAATTTTTTTTTCCTGGGTGTTATTTGCTATTCTGCTGTTTTGAATTATTTTACTAGTGTCTGGAAAATGTTTAAAAATTATGAATTTTTAATTTTGGATGTTCTATTTATCACTTGTTTTGTTAATAGTTTTTATTAGTCTGGTTTTACTGTTATGATTGATGTTTTGTATTTTTTATTTTGTTTGATGTTTTAAGAAGAATGGTGATGTTTCTGTTTTTCCATTGTTGCACTGTATACAGAGTCTGACTTCTTGCGGGTTTCAGTTCAGTTTTTGCCTGCACATTTCTATTTATACATTTTTAAAGATGGCGCCGGCCGTCCATTACTCCTACAATATGACAGGGGCCAGCCAATGGCACGGACACCCTGTCATATGGTAAGGGCAAAGGGCCATTGAAGCCATTTTTCTTAGTGGCAGCAGATGGCCCGAGAGCGGGAGATCGCTCCCGGGACCCCCACTGAACCACCAGGTAATTTCAAAAGGTTTGAGGGGGGGGGGGGAAGCTAAGGGAGCTGTTTTAAAGGGTCGGGGTGGGTTTAGGGGTTGTTTTTACGTGCCGTTTTTCCACCTTCCCCCAAAACGATAAGAGAACCCCACGAACAATTTTGTGGGGTTTTCCTATCGGTTTCGGGGAGCCCCCCGATTTCTGATGACTTTGAAAATATCGTACGATATTTTCAAAGTCAAAAATACGATTCACATCCTTACTTTATAGTCTCTTTATTCAGTATTTGGAGAGGATCTGTATGTTCTACATGTATGACTAAGGCAAAGTATTCTGCTAGCATATAGTTTCTGTGTAGGAATCTATAGCAGCTTAGCTTGTTCTGTTTTCCTAATAAGAGGTGTATTGGTGTTTTAATACCTGTTGTAATATTTGCAGCTGCTTATCTATTAGGCATAAGGACTTCATTTTTAAATATATGAGACAGCATTGTCCATTCAGAAGCATGCCTAATAGATAAGTATTTGTATTATAATACTTCTCCCTGATGCAGGAATGTACTGAAACATCAGCTGATGTCAGAGTTTCTTTTTGGGTTTCTATGCTCATTCATGCAGCGTTTGCTTTATGTAGATTTAGCTTTTAGTTGCATTTGAAAAAAAAATAGTTTGGGCTTTGTAACCCTATTTGGGATGAATGATTGAGTAGCCCAGGCTATCCACTATATACCTTTCTCAGGCACAGAGAGGACTTAAGATCCCAGCTTGCTGACATCCCCTTAGCTCATTCAACTTTAGATTTAATTTGGTTTTGCTCTTTCACATATGTTTGTTCACTGTCTTTTTTTTTTTTTTTGTGATACAGAAATCAGAACAAACCAGGCTGCTCTCGATATGTGACGCTATCCATAGAGAAACAGTGAGCATATAGGGTCCATCTCTCTTTCTATGTGCCACTGGATTCAGTCTGTTGGAGCCATCCCACCCAGGGATTATAACATCATCTCATCCACACATTTAGACTCTGGAGCTCTGCCTGCCTCTAGGTTCCTGTGCATGGAACTGGGAGCATTACAGAGAAATGGAGGTCCTGGATTTAACTTTTCTACCTAAGAGCCTAAATTTGGCTCCAGAACCTCCCTCCCACACCTTATGTCATTGGTGCTCACATGTACCATGACACCCAGCTCCTCCCCAGCACTGTCTAAAATCCTATCTAGGTATTGCGTGAGGTCCGCTACCTTCAGACTAGGCAGGCAAATTACAACCACCAGCCATCCAGCTATCTACATTCCTAAAATAAATTACCTACCTTTCCTAGTCTTTTTGTTAAACAAGGAGCACACACACACTAAAATAAATGATCTACCTTTCCTAGCTTTTAATCAAGGTACACACACTAAAAATATCCCCAAATTTTCACATCCCCAAACTTTTAAATCCCAATATGACCCAGCAAGCAATACTTACCGATCCTCTTCAGCCACCAGAAAAATCTTCTCCTCTCAATATACACTCAGTATGGAGTCAGCCGAGAATGGCCAAAGGGTCCTCATAATAAAGGATATGGGGGAGAACCTTAAAGTTCTGAACATGTATATCCTGGAGGAAAAGCGAAGAAGGGGTGATACAACAGAGACATTTAAATATCTCCGAGGATTAAATGCGCAGGAGGCAGGCCTCTTTCAATGGAAGGGAGACTCTTAGCACGAAGGGTCATGAAATGAGAGTGAAAGAGGGTAAAATCAGGAGTAGTCTAAGGATTCAAGGAAGATTTCTTTATGGAGAGCACAGATGATGCACAGAGTGGCTCCTCAATAGAGGTGGTGGAGACAGGGAGAGTATCACAGTTCAAGAACAGAGGAGAGGGAGGGATTGTAAAGCTAAGCGAGAGGAGATGGGCAGGCTAGATGGGCTATATATATATGGTCTTTAGATGCCATCATGTTCTATGTTTCTATAATGTCATAAGGCACACAATATAGTGCTATCTGTTGCATCCATTGGTCGCAGATGGCTGTGACCGCTCTGCCTTACCTCTTTTCTACCCTTTTCCTCCTCTGTGGGCAAGATGGCTGCCTCTAGTGCCGAGGCCCTCGGCGTCTCCAACGCAGCATGGGGGTCCCAGTCTGCCATGCTCCTTCCCATGTCCTCCGAGGGCTCACGCGCGCACGTTGCCTACATCTAAATACACATCATGGCAGGAACCTCGGGGGCGTCCTCGGGAGCCTCTCGCTTCTCTCACTACCCCTCGGGGGTCTCACCTAACTAGACAACTGCTCCTCGGGGGTCTTTTCTCTATTTCTTTCAGGAACTTCTACACCATATGGTACTCGCTCCTCGAGGGCCTATCTATCCAGCTCCTGCACCATAGACCTTTGGTCCCACCATCTCATTTGCCAGGAAGACGTCCGCACTACGCCACTGTGAGTACCTCTGCAATCCAGTCTCCAACTCCATCCACCAGGCTGGCTATTTCCGTGCTGCGGTCTCTACCACCTTGAACATCTGGGTGAGACTTTTACATCTGAAACTGTCTGAGCACATTGGCACTTTGCTGGACTTCAGTGCCTTTTCTTCCTGCCTCATACCATCTACCAACAAAGCAGTACAATGAAGCTTTCTACCTACAAGTGTCTGCTCTCTGAGTCTAGCCAATCACAGTGGTTCCCCACGGGGCCCCTCCCCGTGGGAGGAGTCACCTCCACTGCGACCAAGGGTCCACAAGATGCCCCAAACACAACACTATCACATTCACTTGTTAGTTTATGTGCTGCATTGGCACATAAATTAAAATGAAAAACTACATACTAAACTAAGTAAATGGAAACAGTACCTGATTTAATCCACTTTGAAATGGCAAAAGGTGGAATATGCCTAAAAAAATAAAATAAATGAAGAGTAACTACAGCATTACTTGACACATCATGACATAGCCTCAATACTGAATTTTATTTGCCGTTAGCTTCTTTGAGTAGTATTTTATAATAGACAGGAGGAATATAAATAGAAGTAGTGTTGTATAATACTGTACTTCAAGGCCAACATCTCTCAGTGTTAAGTTTCTACCGTAAATGAGTGTCTCAAACTCCCTTGGTTCTTGATACCCCACCCCCCGCTTCTATTCTCACAGATCACAGTCTGATTCCATGTCCTGTCCCCGGTTCTTATTTACCTGACACAGCTGCTAACACTGTGTCCAGAGGATTCGAGTACTAAATACTGAAAGTTTAAAAGTCCTGATAATATCAAAGCTACGGCTCGCAATCTGCTGCTCCTTCCTGGTTTCTCATCAGCTGATGGCACACGAAGAAAGCTTCTGTGAGGAGATTCTGGATCCCCAAGACAAAGCACTATCCTAGTTCCACAGTCACTCCCACTCTTGACTCCTTTTCTTAAGAAAATTCTTTAAAATATATTTTTTTAATTGTTTCTTATTTCTTTTTTTTGTTTGTTTTTGTTTTTGGGGGGGGGGGGTTTGCCCGGTTGTTCCTTCTTTAACTTTTCTCTTCCAGCTCAATCTGAACCACTGCTGGTATTCCCACACTTTACAGGCCGATGCAATATAGCGCACTCGGGTGAGTGCACAGCTTTACAGTGTGCTTGGCTGCATGCTTTGGACACGCGTCCGAAACCCCTCATGCAATAAGGGGATTAGCGCATCCTAAACGCACATCCAAACCAGCACGGGAGCAGGCATTAAAAGCATACAGCGCTCGAGGGCTGACCAAAAATTTAAAAAATCCTGCTTTCTGTGATTCCTCCTATTAGTATTTATTTATTTATTTAACACTTTTCTATACCGACCTTCATGGTTAAAAGACCATATCAGATCGGTTTACATCGAACTGGGGGACTGAACCAAAGACAATAGTTAAAACAGGAAAAACAAAGTTACATTCAACAGGGATAGTAAACTTGGAGGCATAGACTGCTGGAAGAAAAAAGGCCTAGGAACGCAGTAAACAAGTCTAAACGATTGGTGAGTCAGAGGAGGATCTTATTGGAAACTTCAAGGAGGTGCGGAGGTGCGGAGAAATAACCTCGGCTAATGGGTATCAGGGGGATCTGAAAAGGCTTGGCGGAAGAGCCAGGTTTCTCATCCTAGCAATACTAAATAGGAGGAACCACAGAAAGCAGAATTATGTCCCGCTCAAGGGCTTAACAAACAAATAAATAAATAAATCCTGCTCTCTGTGGTTCCTCATAGTGGAACCATAGAAAGCAGCATCCCCAAGGTCTGACCCAATAGGAAACCCTGCGGGCAACGAGTGAAGGAGTGAATACATTAAGTGCGGGCACTTGATATTTTATTCAGTCCTTCACTTCCTGCCGATTGGTCCATTCACTGTCATGTCAGTGAAAGAAGGCTGTTCTGAAAGGGGATTGGACAAATGTCAGTGAAGAGGATCAATCAGGAACAGCCCTGCCAGTGGTGGGGAGGGAGCTTTGGCCAAGCTGTTCTAGATGCCCAGCCACTTTTCCTGGGCACCCGATGCAGAGCGCTAGGGACGCACAAATTGCTCATCTTTTTTAACGCGGCAGCTCATTTGTCAACTGCACTGGGCGCCCAGGAGAGGTGGATGTGCGCGCATTAAAAAAAAAAAAAATGTGCTCACAGTTTGGACGCACATTTTTTATGTGCTGATAATGCATCTGCCTACATGGATCTTTATTAACAAGTACCAGGTATCTTTCCCCCTATTTTAATAGGCCCACCCTTATACTGTGCCTAGCTCGGTTACTGCACTCCTGAGACGGGAAGCTGTACCCCCAGAACTCCATCTGAATCCCTACATCATGGCCTATAAATGTTCCTCAGGTGTCATCCTTATCAATGATCATTACTCCTTCCCCCTCCCCCTACCTCCAGGGGCTGTGAGTGATGCCTCCGCAGTATCTCCAGCCCACCCAGGAAGCAGAAAACCTGACTTGTGGATTGAATCAGAAACCTTATGCATGGTAATGCACAGCACTGTCACTGTCACCCGCTGGGGGGTTTTTTTCTATTTTTTTTTTTTTAAGATTTAACTGTTTGAATGATAGTCACAAGTACATCAAAGCAAAATGTCTCTATGACATGGATTTGATGTTTCTTGCAAACACAACCATTGTTCACTTAAGGCAGAACTCTGGAGAAATGGGAATACAAAAATTATATAGGGCAAGCAATAATCGAAAAAAAAAAAAAGAGTCAAGACGACGACGTTTTTTCCCCTTTGAATTTGTTCTCAGTAGCGCACGTCACCTTTTTTTTTTTTTTTTTTGCATGCTGTGATTCTGAAGTTTCCTCTACTTCTCTGCAGCAATGGCTGAGAGCATTTCCAGTGCAAGGCTCAGAGTCTATACCCAGAGCTTCAGCAGGTTCTTGATCAGTAATAGTATTATTTTTGGGTCGAGCAGCATACTTTTGTCAATTGAAACCACATTTACCAGTCTGCTAATATTCTGGGGGTGTTTATGCATT
Source organism: Rhinatrema bivittatum (assembly GCF_901001135.1). NCBI lineage: Eukaryota > Metazoa > Chordata > Amphibia > Gymnophiona > Rhinatrematidae > Rhinatrema > Rhinatrema bivittatum. Next base: position 39,524,273 of record NC_042628.1, read on the forward strand.
TTTTTTTTTTTTTAATATTTCTCCTCTTGGCTTGAGGGTATTGTAAAGTAATTTTTTTTTTCTTAGCCCGCAGACATAGGGAGGGGTTTGAAGCAAGCAGGCTCTGCGTTACTAGCTTGGTGGTTGTGGGATTATTGTTTAGACCGTGAATGTGGAAAGACGTGACAAGATGAGAGAAAAGAGAATTGCTGTGGCATTTCCTTGTGGGGTTGAGTCAGCCCCCCCCCCCCCTACAGTACAAACGAGACCACCAAACATTTAAGTGTTTTACATAACCTCGATTTTTAAGACAGACATACGCAGAATGGTGTACAACCCCAGCTATAATTTAAAGCAGCACTTCACTTCAATTGGCTTAGAAAGCTAGCAAGAGTTGAAAGACTTCCCCAGGGATGAACAGTGCTAAAATAGTTTACAAAATATACAATTATATACAGCACAGTACTTGCAAATACATTACACATATGATAGAAATATATATATATATTAGATATTTATTGCCAGCCTTTAATGCCTTCCAGCAATCCATGATTTACTACTCAAAAGAGTTATGCTTGTAAAAGTAGCATATATCATAGCAATTTTCAAAAGCGCATTTACGCATGTAAAACCTTTTGAAAATTCCATGAAATTGCAAAGGATTTATACACATAAAATAGCAATTTTCAAAATCCCCATTTGTGCTCTTAATTTCTTTAAAAACAAATGACCTCCAAAGTGTGCCAGCTTCAAAATAACAGGACTGCTGCTTAAGCCTTGCCCCTTTTTAGCCTAGTTTTCCCAGCACATGACTTCAAGCGAGGCCGATTCAGAAATATTTATGATGACCTTGACTGTTTGCATCATTGATGTTATGTTCGGCGGTCCGCAGGCCTAACAGCTAACACTCTGCTCCCTAGGCGCACACACGCCTCTTAAAGGGCTAGGGGCAGGAAAAGCCCTGCAGCTCCAGTTGATGACATCATTGCTTAAGCTCTATAAAGGGCTTATTCTTCCTTGGATTCAACACCTCAGGAAGAGTAGATCATGTTGCTACAGCATCTTATCTTCAGCGTTCCTTAGCTTTTGTGCTTCACCTCGATGGATCTCCCTGCCTTCTTTCGATTATGTTGACCACTGCCTTCTTCTCTATCTTCTTGACTGCTGCCTGCCACTGACCACTGCCTGCTCTTTGACATGCCTGATCGCTGCCTCCGACCCTGCAATCCAAGGACCTCCGCTTCTACTCACAGCAGAGTAGAAGACCACCAAAGACTTGCCAGTCCCAGCACCTAAAGGATCAACCTGAGGGGAACGAGGACTGGTATAGGTGAAGCTCTAGCTGGGTCTCTGCTTCGTCCAGGTCAGTCTACTGACGCTGGGAACTTTCAGGCTGTGCCAATCCCACCTCAGCCTAAGGGTCTACAAATGCAACAATTGATCTTGAATCTCCATGCAACCATTCTGTCGGGAGAAAAAAATCTAACACCTAGAAAGGAGAAAGCCTTGACCAGCGAATCATTCACAGAGTTGCAAGCAGGCACTGCTTTGTAATGAGTGTCCACACGACTAGAGTTGGATGCATGGCCAAAACCAGGAACTGCACTGCCACAAAGAGTTATTTTATTATATAGATTTCTGGAGCATTAAAGTTTTCTATTTAATTTGGAAAATAACTAGTGTTTAAAAGGTTTAGCACTGAACAGAAGTGTATTAGAACAGTTCAAAATTCTCAGTTGCAGAAGAGGTACGCTCAGGTCCCGAGGAAGAGAAGGAAGAAAGCTGTCAGTACGGTAGACACTACTGACCACAGAATGGCACTGAGAGGGCACCTCAGAGGAGGCAACCATCTGGGCAGTATAAGGTTACCTACTGATGAGGGGCATGTCAACTGGAAAACTGATAGTAGTAGAAAAACTATTTAGCTTTGGATACAGGTGTATCATATACCCAGATGCAAAAATGTAAAGTAAAATAAAACCATAAAAATGGATAAACCGTTATCTCCATTACAACAACGTGTCTCTGGTTGAAAAGAAATCCCCTCTCGGTTAGCTTGTCGAAGTCTGCGATGTACATGGCAGTGCAGAAACTGAAGTGCGAGAGAACGCAGCAAAGATCATCAAGCGTCATTTTGACCTTTCTGCAATACCCAGAGAACAGTGGCATCGCCAGGTGCCAGCGCACAGAGCTCATGGCTCAATTGTATTTTTCAGTGCCCTGAATGCCATCATCGTTGCGCCAGCCTGCGGCCTTCCAGGGTCTTCGTGAGGATGTGTCCGACAGGAAGTCGCCGCTCAGCTGACTGCGAGGCTGACACTGCATCAAAGACAGGGATGCGACCTTCCCATCGTTCCTACATCTTCCTGAGTCCCGAATCTTGTAGATACCAAGCAACACCCCCCAAGTGAGAACAACTGATCCTTCAAAAGCCTCGCCGGTTTGTTGCATTTTTGCTCTTTTTTTTTTTGACGACAGAACAGAGAAGTACTGTGGCATCAGGTGCATGAGACTGGAAACATGCTCTCCAACTACTACCGGAACATATCATAAATACGTCCAGAAATGCATGTATTTGTACGCACAATTACTCCATATTGAGGCTGGCATTTGAAGCACAGGATGTGCCATTGTTTCTGGCGATTGCTATCATGAGGTAAGTGGCCAAACTCAAAAAGACAATGATCACCCTATTCTATGGTGACACTGTTACCGGTTACAACACCAGTGCCAAAAAGCCCCCCCAAAACCTCACATCCTGAGCTTTGTATTCCAGTTTCACGGTGCAGTAACAGAGTATGAAAAAGCGATCCAAACCTGGGCACTACAGAAGGAAGAGCCAGGAATTCACGGAGCAGCAGCGTGCAGGCAAGCCTGAAGGCCCTCATCGCTGAAAGAATGACAAGAGATAAAGTTTCAAAACATCCCAGGCTCTCTCTCTCACCTTGGACATCGCAACACTTCTGAATCGTACGGGGGCCCTGTTTCCAGACACCATGAAAAACCTGTGTAATCACGAGTGCCTTTCAAAGCGCTAGTAAATTTAAAAAGAAAAGAAAAACAAGCAAAGCTGCAGGCTGGAAACCAGCCTTGAGCTAACGACCAGCTCAATAGATAGGAAATCTAATTAGTTTTTACTTTAGAGGCAGAAGAGAATGTTATGAGGCTCTGAATGCATGCTATTTCTTGTTGCTATAGCAACCTGATACATTGCTGCTCAGATCACAGCGTACTGGGATGCCATCACCTCATTTGAGCTCTCTAGCAGGCGAAGCAACGCACGGCAGCTTTCCCGTCCTGTTTATTTTTCGTTTTTGTCTTGGCTCACATTATCCTTGAAGTCCTTCCTAGACGGAGCGAAGCGCGGACCCAGGCTGGCATGAATAATGCAGAGAGTTGTTTTACGCCACTGCTCCCCCCCTTCCCTTTATGAACACGCGTGCTACATGTGCCCTGACACTCTCGGGTGGGGGGCCTGCCGTTACCTTTCACATTTTCCTGCACTCTGCTGTAAGAAGAGTCGGTCACAGCCATGATGGAAGCTTGTTCCGCTACCTGCTCATGCTGCAATAATCCTAATTTGTATTTCAATGAGGCTTTGAGTCAGATAATGCAGAGATATTTCAAAAATATCTCAGCAAGTCAGGATATAGCCTGACTTTACCCGTGCTACACAGGAAAGACGGCGTGAATTTCTAGTTTTGAAGCCTCAAGTAATAACTCTTGGTTATAATTTTTCATTGAGATATCCATGCAAATGCTTAGTTAGAGCGCATGATGAATCCTTCATTTTTTTCATACAAGAGCAATTAAAGTCTTTTATAAACGCTAGGAACATAACTACCCAAGCCTTAGTTACAATCTAGTCTCTGAAGGTACATCGTTAAAATAAGGGTCGGATACGTAAAGCCTGTTTCTTATATTAAGTTTCATTGTTTAACTCCCGATGTTTTGATCCTCCTATACTTCTATTACCTTTATTGTGGGGGGCATGAGTAAATGATTAATTTAAAGGCTTATGTTAAAATATTTGGAGTATTTCCTTAATGATTACTATTGTTGACAAATTATTTTTGAGAATTATGTATTAAGACATATACTTATATATCTCTGATTTTTTCTGAAAGTAAGAGTTATTACTTAAATGTAGATGAAAATGAATAAAGATAAAATTTTTAAAAAAGTGAAAGAATAGAATAGAATAAACCTATTCAAATATAGCTAGGCTCATGTTTTGTTTTTTTAAAAAAACTCTCTCTCTGTATGTCTATGTCAGTATACACACACAAAAACCAATGCATATTTCATTGATAAAAAGTCAAGCATAATATTTCAAGCAGTTTGATAGTAAAAGGAGGCAATTTTCAAACTGACTGCAACGGGACAAAGTCTATGGGTACATTTTATGCCACAAGCTGTCCATCACTTTCCAAAGCACAAGAACACGCATACTTTTATCTTGAAACTTGCCACAGGTGCAAAGTACTTGTGGTCACATGTACCTGCACTCATTATGGGTAGATTTTTGCTGGAAAGTATGCCTGAAGGTTTGAAAATACCAGCCACGTACCCTTTTTCTCTCCCCCGGGAATGCCTCCTGTCAGAGTGGCTAACACCACGCACATCATGAAAGAACATGCAGAATGCGTGTGAGTGCGCGTCAGGTGCAGGGAAGTAGTTTTCAGATGGCCGATTAATGCAGAAAAATGCTTTTCACCCATAAAAACAGCTTTGAAAATTGTCCTCAAATTAAGCATGGATGTATTTGGTGCAATTGCCGGTAAAACAAAAACAAAAAAAAACTCTTTCTACATTAGAAAAAAATAAAATAGAGAATGAAATGTTGACAAATACAATATTATACCTGTACCACTGTAAGAGAGTAGACTCTCAAATCAGGGCGGGTTTGGGGCAGTGCTTTTACATACATAGAGGAATTAACTGCAAATTCGATATGACTGATGAATTTCTATCATTTGAATAAATGAAAGGTACCAACAAGAGGAGCTGATTACTACAAAGCCGTCTTTGTTTCTGACGTTCAATCCCATGTTAGAGTAACGCACACTTTCGCATTCCGCGCTACCAGACCCTCATTTCCTTAAGCTACTCCCCAACTCCTGCCACTTGCATACTAAAAGTAAATTTGCATACTAACACGTGTTGCGATATTTATCACATATGTTAGAGCCCTAACACATTTTGATGAATGACCCAGTATATGCACAGATTATTCTGATCATTAAGTCATAGCTCTGCTTCTGAAGCAGAGGAGTTCTGATGAGCAAGGCAGGCATGGACGGACAGGGATCATGTTATGCAAATGTCCCTTAACACAAAAAAATAAATAAGACCCAATTAGAGGATGGTAATATATGCAAAAACAGAACCTGTTCATGCCGAGGAATCCTGCAGCGCTTCAGGAACAGAGATACCTGGTGCATGACTTTGAAACAAACATACTGAGAATTTTACAGCTGGTTTAATTTGATAGACTGATGCCTTCTTTTAACCCAACTTACACCATATATTAAGAGGTTTATGAAGGTAAATAACCATATTTTGGAATATTTTCTAATTACTGTGCTTAATCTCAGGTACATACTCACTGAGGGTGAACCATACAATAGGTTCCCTATATCTATACAATACCAACTACATAAGAGAACCCATAAAACTTATATCACATCAAACACAAATCTGTGTAAATATTTTTTTGTTATTCATGAGACCACTCGATAGAAATCCTAACTAGACAGAGAATACGATCTAGCTCAACATTCATCACATTCACACCATTCAATCATAACAATAAAAACATCACATTACTTAATACACACAAATATTTGATTATATATTCATCAAAAATGTAAATAGACATAAAGTACAATGAATCCCACTAAATTGTAAAAAATATCATGTGCAAATACTTTAATTCATCTCAACAGAGAAATATTTTAATAAATCACATTATCCAAAAATAATTATGGACCACTGGATCTATAATATATATCATCACTTAAAGGCTGACCCTTTCAATGAAAACTTTCAAAGTCCAGCATCCAAATAAAGACTCAGCACTGTCCACCTGAATGGTGTGAATGTGATGAATGTTGAGCTAGATAGTATTCTCTGTCTAGCTCGGATTTTATCGTGTGGTCTCATGAATAATAAAAAAATGTTTACACAGATTTGTGTTTGATGTGATATAAGTTTTATGGGTTCTCTTATGTAGTTGGTAATCTCAGGTACAGCCATGTTGGCAATGTAATTCTGCAGCTTAATCATTATACTGGAAAGTCCAGATGTATGATGCATTCCACAAAGTGTGCACATAATTTTGTCTGCCCACACCTGTCAGAAAACGTACCACATAAGTACATAACTAGCCATTACAGAAGGGGGAGGGGAAGTTTTCTAAGGCTGAGCTGGTGAGTACATATGGGGATTCAGGATTAACCCGTGTACTTAACCATCAGTCCAAGCTACATGCATTTTCCAAAAGGATTGCCCTTGCATGCTGCATTCTCCACAATATACCAAAACATGGGATTATCTGTACCTAAGAGAGAAAACAGCAAGTCCAGTAATAGCGACTGAATCTGAAGAAGAGAGAGAATGGATACAGCGGCACCGTCTACCTTAGAAAGACTAATCAAGAAGTGATTTTAATCTGAAGGTATGTCATTTATTTGCAACTATGTACGACAGCTGTACAAGTTTACCAGATCAGCATTTTGCTGTCTTTCCCACCCTTCTCCTACTGTGCTCTCTTGTTCCCCACTCCAGCAAATCTGTGAAGAAGGGGCTGCTCAGAAGTCGTGCTGCCTTTTCCAAGGCTGCCGTTGCATCCTGGTGCCAATTCCACGGGAGGGGCAGGCCCAAGAGTCTGTCACGCAGGACATGGAGTGTAGATCTGGTGAAGGAGGGCAGCCATCAGGGCCACTATCAGGCAACTCCACAAGAGTTTCAAGTGCAGTGACAATGCAGGACAGGGCCTGGCTCATTGCTGCATGTTGCTGAAGGGCCACTGGATCTGACCACTCTCTCTCTGATCATTTCCACCCGCCCTATCCCCCTCCCAGAGTCATTTGCCCAGGTGCCCCGGCCCGCTCCAGAGGCTCTGTTATCACTGCTGCCTCACCACCTCCTCTGCCTCTTCACCCTGTATTGATAAGACCTCAGAAGTACTCTTGGCCTCTATCTTCCTGGACTCTGGGATTTAACCTTCCCTGACTCTCTCTCTTTGCAGATGGGCTCTGCCCCCTTCCCGGCTCATCTCCCAGCTCCTGAGTTACAGGTTCCAGACAAGTGTTTTCCCTTCTCCTGAAGGAAGGAAAAGAACCTCTACATAGGGAAATTATCTAATAAGTAAATAGACAGTGCTATTTTTCAAAAGCTAGGCCTCTAAGATCTAGGTGGTGCTACAGAAAATAGGTCTTCACACAAAGGGTTGGGAAGGCCTGAAACGGTGGAGACGGAGACCAAGGAAGTAACAGATTTGTAAACAGCGAGTAATATACCCAGGATAAGCCAGCTCCAGAAGTAAAGAGAATGTCAGATCTCCTGGCTTCTCTAGCTTAGCCAAACAAATAAAAATGAGAGCAGACTACATGGCCCATGTGGTTCCTGGTTGCTGTGTTGATCTATTAACAGAGCTGATAGTTAACAGAATACCACACCAGGGACTGAACACAAGAGGTATGGGATGGTTAACTGAAATTATAGTGCAGTAATAGAATAGCCAGGCTAAATTATGCTGAGTCCTAATAGCTTCAGTAAAGTACAACCTGATCTGTCTTGGCTTTGAAATGTCGTGGGTCTCAGACATGAGTCTAAAACTTTAGATTATGTGTTCCATAAACACAGTTGCTATGGTTGTAAGTTTACTTCATAAGATTACTACTACTATTTCTTAACATTTCTATAGCACTACATGACATATACAGCACTGTAGAAACATACAAAAGAAAGATAGTCCCTGCTAAACAGAGCTTACAATCCAATAAGACAAATATACAGGACAAGAAACTTGGGGTATTTCATAAAGCAAAACAACAGTTAAAAAGAAAAGAAAGTTAGTTAACAAGACTAAAAGCAAACAATCAGGCATAAGATTTAAGAAGCTGTTTCAAAAAAAGTGGGGCTTTAGATGGGATTTAAACACGGCAAGAGAGGAAGCACGATGCACCAGTTCAGGAAGACTATTCCAAGCACACGGCGCAGCCAGATGGAAAGCACGGAGTCTGGAATTGGCAGTAGAGGAGAAGGGCACAGATAGGAGTGACGTATCCGATGAGCGGAGTGCACGAGGAGGGGTGTAGAGAGAGATAAGAGAGGAGAAGTAGTGAGGTGCTGCATTTTATAGCAGAAGCATATATTAATGAGAAACCAGATAGAGGAGCAGCTATTACCTCCGTTCCTGGGAGGCTTAGTGAAATTTGGGCAGCTAAATATCTAATCAGGCTGTGTAGTCACAATCTTAGCAGACCATGCAAGAGACTCAGACAAGGAGATGTGGAAATGGAAGAAGAGGAAAAGGAAGGAAGAAATCCCTGATGAGAACAGCAGTAAAAGACTTGTCTTACATCAAGCAATCTGTGAGCAGATTCTCTGTCTGTACTTGTATCTTATCTATTACAAGGATGCTGGATCTCAGACTCAGCTAGACTAGCATACCACAAATAAATATATTCTAAATAACCTAGAGTAACTAAAGGTATTAATTTATTAATTGCCTGCTGGGAATGGTTCAGGATATGATTCTGCTCACAGGCAACCAACACACACACACACACACAGCTAAAGAGATAAGGTGTTCTAGAATAGAACCTGAGGTGCTACAGATAGGAAGAGCTGGAGGAGCAGACAGCATCCACATTTATTACTACACTGTCAGCCCTTGCAGGTTCTGATGTGTCCTAGTCCCCCAGGTCACTCATGGCCAAGGTGCTTAAGACCTGCTATTCCTGGCTCATGAGCAAATCCTCACAAGGAGAGATTTCTCTGCAGATATGCAACCTGCTTCGGAGGCACATGTTTTCTGAGGTCATACCATTTCATCTTTATATTCTTAGACTCTTTGTGTATATATGTAATGAAACATCTTATTTTTTGCTTTTGGTAAGCATTTTATTTTGTGGAAATGTGCCTTTTTTTTTTTTTAGGGAAATCAGGACTCCAAATCCACCTGGGCGATAAGTTAAAACCAAGACTGGATCAGGCCTGTCAGGAAAACACGTGAGCCAGCTGGCAACCTCAGTGAAGAAAACCGCTCATACAAGGTATAAGTGCAGCGTGGAACAGTACTGAGGAGAAAGCTGGCCTAGCTGCGTGACCCACCTATGGCATACAAGCTTACATGGATTTCAAGCTCAAAAAGCAGGTTTCACAAAATTTAACCTTTGGGATTAATAAAGCATACAATTTAAATTGCCATGAGCTTTCATTTTCTCCCTCGTTGTTTTTTTCTTTTTGCTAGACATTGCCCAACATCAGAGCAGAAAGAAATAAAATTAAATTATTGGGCAATATCGTAATTTGTTTTCCCCCAGTTCATTTTTCACTTATAATGCAATGCTTTTTTTTTTTTCCAATTTTATTTTTACTCAAGCTCTTGAGAAGTTGTACAAAAAAAAAGATCCCAATTACACCCCCTCAAATAACCTATTAGTGGTAAAGTGCTTTGATACAGGAGAAGGTGTTTGGGCATTAGAAAGCAGCAGAAGGCATTCAGCCAATCAGATCACCGGATTAACTGAACTTTCCAAGTCTCTGCGGAGTATCACCAACACGCCATTCCACCACTTCATCAGAATGTGGCAGTTTCCTCCTCAACACCACAAAAAAGCTAATTTATCCTTTTTTATAAGTATTTGGGTATAAAATAAAGACACACAACCAGTATGCTTTCTCCAAGTCACTCTATATAGCCTCAGGCAGACAGACAACTCATAAGAACATAAGAACATGCCATACTAGGTCAGACCAAGGGTCAATCAAGCCCAGCATCCTGTTTCCAACAGTGGCCAATCCAGGCCATAAGAACTTGGCAAGTACCCAAAAACTAAGTCTATTCCATGTTACTTTTGCTAGTAATAGCAGTGGCTATTTTCTAAGTCAACTTAATTAATAGCAGGTAATGGACTTCTCCTCCAAGAACTTATCCAATCCTTTTTTAAACACAGCTACACTAACTGCACTAACCACATTCTCTGGCAACAAATTCCAGAGTTTAATTGTGTGTTGAGTGAAAAAGAACTTTCTCTGATTAGTTTTAAATGTGCCTCATGCTAACTTATTGGAGTGACCCCTAGTCTTTCTATTATCCGAAGAGTAAATAACCGATTCACATCTACCCGTTCTAGACCTCTCATAATTTTAAACACCTCTATCATATCCCCCCCTCAGCCGTCTCTTCTCCAAGCTGAAAAGTCCTATCCTCTTTAGTCTTTCCTCATAGGGGAGCTGTTCCATTCCCCTTATCATTTTGGTCGCCCTTCTCTGTACCTTCTCCATCGCAATTATATCTTTTTTGAGATGCGGCGACCAGAATTGTACACAGTATTCAAGGTGGGGTCTCACCATGGAGCGAAACAGAGGCATTATGACATTTTCCGTTTTATTCACCATTCCCTTCCTAATAATATCCAACATTGTTTGTTTTTTTTTTTTTGTTTTGTTTTTTTTTTACTGCCGCAGCACACTGAACCGACGATTTCAATGTGTTATCCACTATGACGCCTAGATCTCTTTCTTGGGTAGTAGCACCTAATATGGAACCTATCATTGTGTAACTATAGCATGGGTTATTTTTCCCTATATGCATCACCTTGCACTTATCCAGATTAAATTTCATCTGCTATTTCGATGCCCGATTTTCCAGTCTCACAAGATCTTCCTGCAATTTATCGCAATCTGCTTGTGATTTAACTACTCTCCAGCAAAACACCTGGTAATCCAGGGACCCCCCCCCCCCCCCACCCCACATTTCCCATTCAATATTTGGCAGTACTCTTATGTCTCATGACATCTGGCTGTATCTATCCCACCCCTTGCATGTAAAATCTGAGAGTGCACAGATACACAGACATCTCTATGGTGGGTGGCTCTAATGTATCAGGAACTACATTCACACAAAACTCCAGTTTAACACTCAGTGCCACAAAATATGCAATATCTGTCAGTGGTTCTACCCTTTTCAACCTGTCCCATGTAACATTCTGCCGTATACACATCATTGCAACATTAGTCAGTATGCACAAGCTTTTCCTATCTAACATCTGGCAGTACACATGCAATCCTCCTATGTAACATGTAGCATCCCATTCTACACCATCTGTAAAACACCTCCGTCAGTACACGCACACACTATGACATGCTCTCTACAGATCTATCATTAATATTCATACTCTTGAGGAACCTTCTGGTAGTACACAGACAAAATCATACTCTACCCATACAATACTTTAGCAAGTATGCTGACCTCCTGCTACACATCTTGTATAGATCATGACCGCAAGGTCCATCTAATTTGTTTAATGCTCTTCTTGTTTCACTACCATAGACCCCCATCTGATCACTAGCTTTCCCTTCACTTATTTCAGGTATAACTTTCCTTTCTGCTTATCCCATGTTTTCTTAGATGATGATGAAGGCTGCGGAAGAAGGGGATCACGTGCTATGTCCAAGTCTATCCATTTGTACCTGCCCACAGTGCTGCCACAGGTCTTAACCGATCCGTGCTCTTCTGCCTTCCCATTTTGCCACCAAGGTCCTTTTGTGTTTATCCTACGCACGCTTGAATTCTACTGCTGTTTTGGCTCCTTTGTGGGAAGACCGGTCCAGGATTCCACCAGGCCTTGAAAAATCTTCTGATTTCATGTCACCCATCCCATATAATCTGTTAAATGCACAACCCCCCATTTCTTCCACAGCTGGCACCACAAAGACCCTGGATTGTTCACATATAACTGCCAAACAGTAAACAGCCTCAAATCCTTCTTAGTTATAACGACTTCATGCTACCCTTCCTATCTAATTCTAGGAGTGCAAAACAAACTTGAAAATCAATCTTGGCTAATAAGCCTATGAGACTCATCTTATGCTAAACCTTATCAACCATCCCATATAAATCTTTGCTGTACACAAACCAAAAATCATCCCTTCTCATCTCTATCACTTCCAAATACATCGTGTGGTGGGGGCATGTAAACGTGAACACCACCACAACTGCATTACCATAAAATAATGCACGTTATCACTAGATAATTTTACAGAGCATTTTTACCAATCATGGGTTAGTGCCTGTAATCACACCACATTCACATATATGTTAATAATTATTATGTAGTATATTTATTTCTCTAATATATAATTATGTATATAATACTGTCCTCCCACATATGTGCACAAACACACACACACACACACACTTAACTCACTCCTTGGCTGCATGTAATAAGCATAATAATAAACAAATCCTGGCCCAATGCAGGAATTCCTGCGGCAGGCATACCAGTTAAAGAACCCTCTTTTCTTTCAGCTCTTAGGGACGGAGAAAAGTTAGGCAGATATTTCTTTGGCAGTCATCTCTTGTTCTCTTTTCTTTACAGCATAGAACAACAATGCCTCCTAGTGGAGAATGCTTTTCCATGTCACAGTTTTCTGGAAGCAAGCGTGAAGACATGCAACTAAAGGGAACTGAGATTGTCAGGAATGGTAAACAATGAAGCCCTAATCCCAAATGAAGACAATAAATCACTAAAGATAAGAAAAGGTTTAACAAAAAAAGCATGAGGGATGTACACCTAAGTGACTGAGAACATAAGATATGCCATGCTGATTCAAAGGCCCATTGAGCCCAGCATCGGGTCTATGACAATGGCCAGTTTGGGTCACAACTGATTCCAAAAAATAGATCTTTTTCATCTTGCTCACCCCCAGGGATAACTAGTGACTTTCCCTAATCTACCTGGTTAATATCCATTTATGGTCTTTCCCTCTAAACCCCGGCTATGCAAGCCACCTTGACCACATCTTCTAGCAACAAATTCCAGAGCTTGAATGTGCTGAATGAAAAAAATGCTTTCTATGATTTGTTTTAAAATCTGCTGGCTGTAAGTTTTGTGTCCACTTGTTTTAGTATTATTTGAAAGGGTTAATAACTATCCATTATTTACTTGTTCCACCCACTCATAATTTTATAAGCCTCCATCCTATCCACATCTGTTTTCCAAGCTGAAAAGCCCTAACCTGCTTAGCCTTGCTTCATAAGGGAGCTGTTCCATCCCCACTCTCATTTTTGTTGCCCTTCTCTGCACCTTTTCTGGTTCCACTGTGTCTTTTTCTGAGATGGGATCACCAGACCTGCACACACTACTTAAGGTGCAGTCTGATAAGGAGGCATTTTGATATTCTCCATTTCTCTCCAAATAATTCCTAACATTCTATTTGCCTTTTTTTTTTTTTTTGACTATGGTCACATACAGATGAGGATTTCAAAGTATTGCCCACAAGGCTTCTGAAGTCCTTTTCCTGGATGGTGATTTCTGATACAGAACCCAACATTGCATGACTGCAGTTTGGATTATTTTCCCTATGTACATCACTTTGCACTTGTCAACATTACAGTTCATCTGCCATTTAGATGCCCAGACATCTGTTCTCACAAGGCCCTTCTGCAGGTCCTCACAATCCACCGCTGTTTTAACAACTTTGAATAGTTCTGTCTCATCTACAAATCTGATCATCTCACTCATTGCTCCCCTTTGCAGATCCTTAATGAATATGTTAAACAGCACAGACACCACCCCACCCCCCCCCCCCCACCCCCCAGGACAGGCCCCCCGGGGCACTCAGCTATTGAACTTTCTCCATTTGCAAAATTGACCATTTAGTCTTACTTTCCGTTTCCTGTCTTTTAACCAGTTACCAATTCTCAATAGGACATTGTCTCCTATCTCATAACTTTCTTAATTTCCTAAGGAGTCTCTCATGAGGTACTTCTTTAAAACTTTAAGAGTTCAACAAAATCAAAATTAAAACCTTTTGAAAGGGAAAAAAATGGGCGACAATTATATGCAGCAAAAACAGAAGATAAGAGTTAGCAAAGGTAAAAAAAAAAATAATAATAATTTACATTAACCTGGTGAGGCCACTGAGGAGGAGGAGAGAAGAAAAAGGCCCTGGGGCCAAGCCATACTTGGTAATTTTAAAGAAAGACCTACATCTAAGTAGAGCCCACTGCCCACAAAAAACAAATACGGATTTGCACAGGACAGTATTAAGGAGTAATGCTTCGTCTGGGAACTGTAAACTCTCTCTCAAACTGCAAAGTGTCACAAAAGAAAAATGTGGTCCTGTCAAAAATTACCACACACTTGCAGGTATGTCCGATTGTACAATGTAGAACGTAGCCCCCAAAGGCTATGCCTTTTGTCTCATAGCCAAGAACTTCTTCCTAGGCTTGAGGAGATAACAGGAGAAGAGGTGTAAACCAGGTACCTAGCAGGTATCATAGGAGTAGGAAGGAGAAGGAGGAAGAAGAGCTACGAGAGAAGTGGGAGAAATTGGAACTTTGAAAATGGCTAGAATCAGATTTAGCAACTACTCTAGTCCCCATCAATTGGAAGGAATGTTAACTGCCCAAATTGATGGGAAAGGAAGAGAATGTGTACTTATTAACTGGAATTTGAAATTATGTATCAATACAAATTAATTGAAAGAGAAAAGGTCACAAATTTATTTTGGAATTGACTTTGTAACCTCATACTTTAAGACCACAAAAGCTGTTAAGAATATTTTCTCATCAACTATAAAAGCTATCAGTAAAAATTATGTTGGAAACCATCCAATGCTTCCGTCATGACTATTACTGCTGTTTACATTTGATTGATCATCAGTGCTATTTACAGTGAACTTTAAACTGGGATCCGACAAACAATGCTCAGGGTCTCTAGAAGATTAGTCTTCCCACCCCTCAGGGATCTTGGACACTCAGATGAAACAACCACTTGGGTAGAGTCAGACACAAATAATCACCAGGTAAAATTCTGGTGTTCAGATGTAGAAGTGAAATTAAACCTCCTTCCCTCCACCCAGACGGTACAAGGAAGATCAGTGGCTGGGAGAGGCACTGGAACATCACTCAGACATCTGGCAGATTCAGTAGAGCATCTCCTCTCTACTCCCAGACATCACTGCAAAGTTTTTCTATCCTCCCAGCTGCCCAGAAGGGAGGACAGAAGATGAGGGAAGAAGAAAGGTGACGAACAGGGAAAAGGAAGGAGGGGAGAGAAGGGAGAAGCAGAGAGTGAAAAGCAATAGGGGAAGAAAGAAGCAAGGAAATCATCGCAGTAGCACCACAGCTATCTTGGTACAGCCTCTTTGCCTAAAGCAGGGGTCGGGAACCCATGGCTCGCGAGCCAGATATGGCTCTTTTGAGGGCTGCATCTGGCTCGCAGACAAGTGTCGCCATACTTCGCAGTTCCCCGCTGACCCAGCTGCTCCCCGGTCCTCCGCCGCCCGGGCTTAAAATGCTGTCAGCCCGGGCGGAACGCGGCAGGACAGCTGGAGTCAGCGGCACCGGCGTGCTCTCTTCTCCTCCCCCCCCCCCGCGGCCCGGAGGAGGAAGTGGAGAGCATCGGGTGCCTGCGCGGGAAGAAGAGACCACACTAGCGTGGTCTCTTCTTCCGCGCAGGCACCCGATGCTCACCACTTCCTCTTCCGGGCCGCGGGGGGGAGGAGAAGAGTGCACGCCGACTGGAGTCATCCGGGTGCCTGCGCGGGAGTCATCGGGTGTCAGCCGGGTGCCAGCGCTGGAGTCATCGGGTGCCTGCGCGGGTCTTCCCGCGCAGGCACCCGGCTGACACCCGATGACTCCCGCGCAGGCACCCGGATGACTCCAGTCGGCGTGCTCTCTTCTCCTCCCCCCCCCCCCGCGGCCCGGAAGAGGAAGTGGAGAGCATCGGACCCGCGCAGGCACCCTAGTGTCCGACGGGAAGAAGACTGCAGCGCGGCTCGGAGGAAAATGAAAATCTTCAACCGCGGCCGATGGGACTCCGCCTTCGCCTCCGCGAGGGCTGAAAATGAAGGAGGTTAGCGTTGGGAGGTGGCTGCTGCTGCCGCGAGTTCCCGGGGGGGGGGGGGGGGGAGAGAGAGAGAGTGAATGAATGAGCGAGCAAGCATGTGTGTTTGAGATCCTGTGTGTGTGAGTGAGAGATTGCATGTATGTGAATGATTGAGAGCCTGTATATGTGAAAGAGAGTATGTCTGTGATTGAGAGCCTGCCTGTGAGAGAGAGAGCATGAATGTAAGTTTACCATTGGGAACCTGTATGTGTAAGTTTGTAATTGAAAACCTGTTTGTTTGAAAGAGTATGTGTGTATGATTGAGATCCTTTGTGTGTGAGAGAGATCATGTGTATGTATGATTAAGAGCCTGTGTGTATAAGTAAGAGAGAGATCATGTATGTCTGTGTCTGATTGACAGCTGGTTTAGGTGATGGAGCATGTGAGTATGTGATTGAGAGCCTGTGTTTAAATGAGAGAGAGAGACCATGTGTGTCTGTGTGTGATTGAGAGCTGATTTAGGTGAGGGAGCATGTGAGTATGTGATTGAGAGCCTGTGTGTAAATGAGAGAAAGAGAGGACATGTTTGTAAGCATGTGAATGAGAGTCTGTGTGTGAGAGAAAAAGACAGCATGTATTTATGTGATTGAAAGCCTGTGTGTGTGTAAGCGTGAAAAGATAGACAGCATGTGTGTAAATGTGTAATTAAGAGCCTATATAAGTGAGAGAGAAAAAACATTTGTATATGTGAGTGACTGAGAGCATGTGTGTATAGGTGTGTCATTGAGAGCCAGTGTGAGAGAGAGCGCTGGTATGTGACTGAGAGAGGAGAAAGTTCCAAGCAAACCACCCCACCTCCTGCTAATTCAGAACAATCTCAGGACACCTGGATATCAAACGTTCCCAGGTATGCAGAGCAAAAAAAATTTTGTATCCTTATTATTTTTCATTACTGGATCTTTGTGTCTGCTATTTTGAAATATTTGTTGGTATCTGGAAATGTTTTATATGAGTTTTTAATTATTGGATATTCCACTCATCAGCTGTTTCGAAATATGTTCTTTTTGTTAGTACAGTTTTACTGCTGATGATTTTATATTTCTTGATTTGTTTTATAAGGATGTGTGATGTTTCTTTTTTCCTTTGTTACACTGCATACAGAGACTCTGGCTTGTTGCAGTTTCCAATTCAGTTTTTGTCTGCATGCTTCTTGTTATGCGTTTTAGTCTCTTTATTCTATGTTAGGTGAGGGACAGCACGTGATTCAGGTGAGGTTTTCTGCTGGCGTGTAGTTTCTGTGTAGGACTCTATAGCAGCCTGACTTGGTCCGTTTTCCTAATAGGAGATGTATTGGTGTCTTAAGGCCTGGTGTAATATTTTCAGAGACTTATTGTACTTTAAAAGTGTGATCTTACATAAAATGCACACATTTACTTGTATTTAGTTTTAAACATATTGTATGGCTCTCATGGAATTACATTTTAAAATATGTGGCGTTTATGGCTCTCTCAGCCAAAAAGGTTCCTGACCCCTGGCCTAAAGACTACATCTAACTAGCTGAGTGTCCCATCTGCAGTCTAAGCCTGTGAAGAACAATCACAGGCAGAGCAGTTCTGGTTAAAGAACTGTACGTGGATAGGAAAGACAAACAGGCCAGGGGGAGCAAAAACCGGTGGGAGACAGATAGACAAAGCAGAGAGGGAAAGGAGAAGGAAAAATGAATAGGAGAAAGGGCTGATGGCTAGGAAAAGGGAGGAGGAAAGGAAAACTAGAGATTGCAAGTGACTGGGTGACATGTCGGGCAATTCAGACAATGTGAAACCCTGCACATGACAACACAAAAGGATCAAAGACATTACGCTCTTTGTTTATTCTTAAACATCTGTTTCCAGAAATTGCTTTAAAAACTACCATATCTGCTGGTGTAGGGAAAGGAAATCAAGTTCGTACAAGACCACTGGAGTTTGCGGAGCTATATTTACCATTAAATATAAAGATGCATTGCAGCGGGAGATTCTTTATGCCACTTACAGGAAAAAAAAAATATCCAATTTTTTTTTACCCGTTGAGTCTCCTTTCTATTCTGATCTGGTATTCACTTTCTGAGAGAGAGCTGAACATTCAGACCAAAACAATCTTTGGGAATTTGGGAAGCAAAACCCAGAGAGGCAGACGCAGGTAGCAGAGCAGCAGGCTAAGAGCTAGGGAAGCCAGCGTTCAAATCCTGCTTCTCCCACTGACGCTCCCTTGTGGACTTGGGCAAGTCACTTCTTGCTCCTTTGCTTCAGGCACAAACTTAGGGCCTCATTTAGTAAGCATTTTTCCCCATAGACACAGAATGAGAGAAAAGCCTTAGTAAATCAGGCCCTTAGATTGTAAGCCCTCTGGGGCAGGGACCTACCTACTGTTCCTGAATTCCTGGCTTTGGAAAGGTGAGTAATTAATTCCAAATACATAAACACCTGTTTGAACATTTGATTTTTAAAATCTCGAGAAAAACCCATCTCATGATTGGCTTTTAGCAGCATGAGTCTAACCATGTCAGAAGAAGGACGAGAGATTGAGCACATATCCAGCATACTCTAGCCTATGAGTGAGGTTCATTTCTGACATGCTATGTGCACAACAATCCCATTTGGAGATATCATCCTGGACCTATTGTGGTGTTCTCATGCTCCAGGCACTCGGCATCTGTTCTCTTGGAATGGGACTCTTGATATTTTAACTTTCTCCTCACCCCTTTACTTTTCTGATATTTTGGAATTCAAGAAAACATGGGACAAGCACAGAGGATCCTTAGTTAGGGGGAAGAATATAAAGCTAGAGATAAAATAGAGTTTGTGGGACTGCAGTAGGAAGGAAGCAGATAGACTGGATGGATCTTGTATGCGTTGCTTGCTGTCATATTTTATTTATTTATTTTCACAATTTGTAGCCTCCACGATCCACAGTTCTTGGCAGGTAACAATGAACACTCAAACAGCATATAACACTTACATAACATACAATCAAAATTAAAAAAAAATATATAGTAATGTGTATATATATATATATATATATATATATATATATATATATATATATCTATCATTAAATCATAAAAACCAAAAATTATACAATAAAAAACATAAGTAGCATCTAATCAAAAACTGAGATTATTCATTATTTAACCATGTTAAATACTTGCTTAAAGTTAAAATCTTTTACTTGTTTCCTAAAGGTTACATGTTTGATGCTAGCTTTTATGAAAACTAAAATATGATTTATTCAATTTAATGATTTTAATTTGTTGAATTATCCAGATTTGTTTTATATAATTAAAAAAAAAACTATTAACCTCTTCTTCTGAGCATTTCTCACCTACTTGTTATACACATATTATAAGCCATCTTATCACCTCAAACCTAAAGCCGTATCTGGGTGCAAAGGCACATTCAACCACTTACTGACTGTGAAAGAGTGAGCAGATAGGACAAGTCTTCCATAGGTTAAACATGTGGAGGTCCATATTCAAAAGCATTTAGCCAGCTAACTGAATATACCTTCAAAGTATATCTGGCTAACTTTCCTATCTGGACTGTATCCAGATATGGACTTTGTCACTGCTTTTCCCAGCATCACCTAGTCAATCACAGAAGAAAAAAAACTAAAGAAAATGCAAAGCTGGAAGTCACAGAGTTCTAATGGGTTCTAAACTTGACAAAACAAGTCCTCCCATCCTTCCTATGAAAACACATTCCTATGACTCAACATTTCATCTTTCTTACTTTTGCAAGATGTAATTGCGATGTGTATTCCCATCGCTTCTGTAGTTTGATGGAAAAACAGGTGGTAAAGGTTCCATTACAACAACTTATACCGCCAAATGACTACTTCCTCCTGTAAAATGAACTGTGCAGGAATAAGATTCTGGCGATGCTCATTCTCACAAGCTTTCCTTCCAACAGTGGAATGCTTCATACCAGTTCTAAAGCATACGGAGATAGACTTAAAAGACCTAAACATGTATACCCTAGAGGAAAGACGAGATAAGGGAGATAGGATAGAGACATTAAAACATCTCAAAGGTTTCAATGCACAGCTGGTGAGCCTTATTCAATGGAAAGGAGGCTCTAGAATGAGGGGTTATGAGATGAAGTTGAAAGTGGGTACACTCAGGAGTAATCTTAGTGGATGTGTGGAACAGCCTCCCAGTGGAAGTGGTGGTGGAGACAAAAACAGTATCTGAATTCAAGATAGCATGAGATAAATACAGAGGAACTCTAAGGAAGTGATGAGAATTAGAATAGTAAATTAATTGGATGGATGGGCCATATGGTCTTTTTCTGCCATCATGTTTCTATGTTTCTAATACTTTTATTAGTGATACAGTGGAGGGACTCAAGGAAAAAATATGCCTATTTGAAGATGAGACAATCTATAAGAGTAGACAAACTAGAAGAGGTGGAAAAAATGAAAGGTGACTTGGAAGAATGGTCAAAGATTGGGAAATTGTGCTTCAATGCAAAAACAAGTCTAAAATCAGGCATGTAGGATGACAAGAACTATCAACTGCCATAGAAGAAAGGGTCCTTGGAGTAATCATTTCAACTTTGCCAGTCAGCATGATAAAGCAGCAGGAAAAGCTAACAGTATGCTTGGCTGCATATGGAGAGGTATCAGCAGGAAAAAGGAGGCGATATTGCTCCTGTATATAGGTCACTAACAAGACCCCACCATGAGTACTACCCTTCAGTTTTGGTGGCCATATCTTTGTACAGGCATTGAAAGAATGGAAGCTGTACATAAAATAGGTACCAAAATAGTGTAAGGTCTGCAACACAAACCCTACACAGAGAAGCTTAAGGAATTAAAAATGTACTGTCTGGAGGAAATGAGGAGATATGATAGAAGCCTTCCAGTATCTAGCAGGCATCAACACAGTACAGGGTGGTAGCACTTTCCATAGTGCAAGAAACTAAAGGACAAGTGGCCATAATACGAAGCTCAAGAAATGAGCATTAGAGGTAGGTAGCTGCCTAGAATCTCCTTAACCTGCAGAAGTGGTAACAACCAAAAGCATGTATGTTTTATGAAAAAAAAAATAGAATCCACGCAAAAAGGACAAATACACAGGCACATGGAGTAAGAGAAGCAAGAGAAGTGAGAGTTAAGATAAAAAAAGAGGAGAGGGGCATACTTAGGTTTAGTCTGTAAACACAAATGTACTTCTACCTAGAATGATAGATGGCCAAAAGCAGACGTCAACAAAGACTGCTTGCACAGAGCAGCAATACATCTGCATCGAGATCCCAGGAAAAGTCAGCAAAGTGAAACAGAATGAAGCAACA
The DNA here is from genome assembly GCF_901001135.1 of Rhinatrema bivittatum. NCBI lineage: Eukaryota > Metazoa > Chordata > Amphibia > Gymnophiona > Rhinatrematidae > Rhinatrema > Rhinatrema bivittatum. The sequence goes on from NC_042628.1 coordinate 39,545,652, forward strand.
GTAGGGATTTGGTACATTCTCTCATATAAGTGAGAAGGGTGGCAGGATGCTTAGCATGGGTAGAAGGTCAACTTGGCTATGGCCTCCAGCTAACAGCAAAATAGAGCGACTGCCTGATGGTGGCCATGCTCATAGGGCTGACAGTTGGGGGATCTTCTTAATACAAAGTGTAATGGTAAAAGCAAGAAAGAATGATCACAGAGCTAGCATAGAGTGGCAACCGGGATGGCTAAATAGTTCTTACGTGCCAACATTCACTAAGTTATTATTAGAAGAGTCACTGTAATGGAAGATCCAGAGGTGTTGTAACAGAGTTGTTTTGTAGCTTCTGGGTAGGAAAGAATAGAAATGTATTTACTCTGAATATTCAGTAGCTATTGTTTGTAAAGCTAATAACTTATCAAGATCTGAACTCAATGCCTTTCATTAACACAGTAAACCCTGTATCTAATTTATTACTTGGAGAGCTAATGAAAGATGTCATGAAGTGAGAGCTACCTTTTCTGTGCACTGCAACCAAGTGTGCTGTGTAAGAGACTAGCAGGCTAATTTTAACCCCCTTACTAACTTGCCTCAGGCTGAGTCAATATCATGCTGAAAAGTGTTAATACCTCCAGAAGAATCATGACCTGAAACTCCTTTCCTACACCAGATGAGAGAAGGCTGAGGGGTCCAGCAGGTGTTCAGTCATCTTCAACCAAAGCCATACCCTGTGTGGTCACACTCCCGACTGCCCGTACAGTGAAGAAAAAGGGCAGAGGTGGCAGCTCAGTATCAGGTTAGACTGGCCAAGTCAAACATATCGGGAAGAAAAATCCCATTAGCGGGAAGAGCAGAAGAATTCGGACAGGCAAGGGCTATCTGGCACTTTATCGCATAGTTTACTGCTCCTTCACAGAAAGAAATTAAAAGAGAAAAAGGCAGTTTGTATGGGAAGCTTTATTCTTCAACCAAGTTGTAGAAAATGCCAGTGCAAGACACAATAGGCTCTCCACAAGCTCTTAGAAAAAAAGATTCAATAGCTAAATAAATTTGATTTCTCTAATAAATAAGGAATGAGGGAAGACAGGCAAGCTTGAGTATTCATTCCCACCAATTAACATTCCACTTGCATAGTTCCACTTTCCCAAAGGCAAACAAATGTCCAATAGCACCAGCAAAATAAAAATGAGCATAAAGAGCTGGAGTCACTGTCCCAACCTCTAAGTGGCACTTCATGACTCCTAATGAACAGAGGCAGGGATTACAAAGGAACCTTCATGCTGATTTTTAAACCACATTACTTGCTCTGCTATATTAAGATAACAAAACATGATTGAACCAAGAGCTCCAGTCCAGTTCTGCAAGTTCTCACCTCTGTGTCTTGGAACAGTGATAAACGTTTGGTGACTTCTCACCAGGCAGGAGCGACTCCTCCCCCACTCCAAAGGTGAACCTAAATGGGCCTTGAAGACACACCTAGCTCTTGCCAGCACGCCAAGCTCTGGCAGGCTGCTCCAGAGCCTGGCCACTCTTTGAAAGCATCCACTTCTCAAGTTCTTTATGTGGCAAAAAATAAAGATCAAGAGATCTCAGACATTCAAGTTAGATCTCCCTTTTGTAAAGCTTCTTGAATGTGTCACCCAGGAGCCAATGTACCAAAGTGCATTATTGCTTTTGAAAAGCGTTAATGCATATTAACAGCACTTTAAGTGTACAGGAAACTAATTCATGCGTGATAACAGTGTTTTTAATGCACATAAACGAACTTGTGAGATATTTTTAAAAACTATGTGGTGATAAGATGCAAAACAGCTCATTATCTATTAGCACAGTAAAAAAAAAAAAAAAAACATCACACGCAAACTGCTCCTCAGACACCTTAACACAAGACAGGCATAGCTACATTTTTGTGATACAGTCCATAGATAAATTACACGAGAACTTCTCTGTCTGCTTCATCTTCAGGTCATTAGGACAAGCTGTTAGTATGCAAGACAAACTGCATTTACGCACATTGGTGACCGAGGTTCGCGCACTTTACTATATCAGTCTCCTAAGATTCTCATTTGCCTTCCTTTTGGAGGTTATAAGCCAATATTATGCCCATTCACTTCCATCTCTCCCTCATCTCAAGCATCCTTTTTTCAGTAAATAACAGATCCCAGTGAACTACTGTGCAAAGTTCCTTCTGAGACCAATTTATTTTCTGCACAAAAATTCATCTTCCAACAAAAGGCAGCTTAAGATTACCAGCTACAGATCTGAAGTCTGCATCCTGGGTGGAAAACAGTATACTTTTTTTTTAAAAAGGTGCTTATCCCATTCTGTGTCTATAACAGAACTGTCAAGAAATTATCCCCAGGCTTGCTATTATGAACTCTTGCATGATGGACAGCAGCAAAACAGTGTATGATTTCATCTCATCCCCATCTTGAACTGGAGTGGAGAAGACGCAGGTACCAATGTACAACTGCCATGGACTGAATGGACACATCCAATACGACCAACATAGATGTTTTGGCATTAGGATAACAGAGATGCAGCTTGTAAAAATTTAGCACTTAGGCAGGCATGAATTCTGCAATTGAATTAGTTTAGTTGCCGGTGTTCCTCCTAAAGACATGGTTACTGATGCTAGAATCTGAGTCTTTACACTCTCTATCCACCATTTCCCCTACTGTGCCACTGGGCTGAAAAGTGGCAATAGCAAGAAAGGTCAATAATTCTGGAAACTAATGGACTGTAAAAGATATCCTCTGTGTACTGTGTAATAATTTTAAAAGTGTGTACATCAATCAGTACTGTACTCAGCATGCATCATTTAAAGAAAAAAAAAATCTTACTGTCAAATCACTGGTCTTTAAAATTGTTTAAACTGCCCTTCTGTAATTAAGTCTGAACTCTGGGAACAGTCAGGTTTGGAAAGGTGCCACAAGTGATTTCACTTGGAAAGGACTTGACCCGATCATATAGTATGTGATACCATAGCAAGTAATCAGCAGCCGGATCCAGTATATGCAAGGTAATTTGGTAATTCCCCCCCCCCCCCCCCCAAGAGCTTCCTCTGGATATTCAGAGGACTTTCAGGGGTTCTGCATAAAGAGTTTAATAAAATAATGTTATAAGATTTTCCCCACTTGGCTCATAAGGAGGGTGGGCTATTAGTCAGCACCCCTAGAGGAATCTATGAACATATGCCTTTATAGAGTATAAAGCTAAAATGTCGGCAAAAACATTTTTTTTTTTATGTTACAGAGGACGCTATGTTCAAAGCTAGCTTTTAGGAACGTTTGAGCCATTTTCACAATAATCATGTCAGAGTGAACGTTTTTTTTACATTATTTGTTAATAAGGCACCCTGAGCTTCCATAGAATGGTGTCATAGGGCATCTTGTGGGCCAATCAGGCTGGCAAGGTGGCAGATTAGGGATAGCGAAATCTAGCAGAGCCATTCTATCCTGAACCTCCATGATAAGCAAAAATGTTCTCCCACAGGGAGGCTTATAATCATATTATAAAGCTGTAGCCCAGGTTTGGTTTCAGTACTGTAGCAAAGTGCAGCTGGAATGAAACATCCTTCTTTGTTAAAGAACAAGGCCACCCAGCATACCAAACTTTAAGGCCACAAAATGCATCAATCCAGCGGATTCGCTAGCTCAGCAACAGTCTGTGATTTATGAAATGCCGTCTTCCAAAAAATGCTTCCGTTGGCATATTTAACATACAGTTCTGTCAAAATACAATGTTACGGGACTCTTTCCACTATCATGTTTGTAACATGACACAAACTACAAGCATGTATACCGGACACATGGTAAGATATACGGAAAAATAGTTGAATTAGCAGACGTTTGAAACTTGTGAGCAGCAGCATGAATGGTCAAGCCTTCAGTCTTCGCTACTCTAGCACACGAGTATTTCTGAAAGATGTGCAGGGACCTTTGTTTCAGTTTTTATTTTACTTTTCCTAGCAATTTCAATGTTATAATAAAAACTATCAGTGGACAAATGATTTATCCTCTGATTTATCACCTGTGTGTTTCAACAAAATAATTTTTCTACTTTTTTTTTTTGTTATAACACAAATTCTCAGGAAAATTAAAATAAAAACTGAAAATGAAGGTCCCTAAACTGCACAAACATTACAGTAGCAAAAGTCGAAGGTTTGACAATGGCATTGAGCTCACGAGTTCTAAACTTCTGTTAAGTTGGCCATTGTTTTATATAACACATGAAAAGTTTTTAAACACTTTTAATATAAATGGCTGTTGTGATTCTGCTTGTTTTGTAGCCTCCCAACCACCAAAGGTCCTTGTGGAGCTGCTCTTACTCTCACTTCAGTCATAGTCTCCATGATCCCATAACTCAGCAGGGCTCTGTCAATTTATTTATTTATTTATTTTTCATTTTTATATACCGATGTTCCTGTATAGCAGGGGTCGGGAACCCATGGCTCGCGAGCCAGATATGGCTCTTTTGAGGGCTGCATCTGGCTCGCAGACAAGTGTCGCCATACTTCGCGGTTCCCCGCTGACCCAGCTGCTCCCCGGTCCTCCGCCGCCCGGGCTTAAAATGCTGTCAGCCCGGGCGGAACGCGGCAGGACAGCTGGAGTCAGCGGCACCGGCGTGCTCTCTTCTCCCCCCCCCCCGCGGCCCGGAAGAGGAAGTGGAGAGCATCGGGTGCCTGCGCGGGAAGAAGAGACCACACTAGCGTGGTCTCTTCTTCCGCGCAGGCACCCGATGCTCACCACTTCCTCTTCCGGGCCGCGGGGGGGAGGAGAAGAGAGCACGCCGACTGGAGTCATCCGGGTGCCTGCGCGGGAGTCATCGGGTGTCAGCCGGGTGCCAGCGCTGGAGTCATCGGGTGCCTGCGCGGGTCTTCCCGCGCAGGCACCCGATGCTCTCCACTTCCTCTTCCGGGCCGCGGGAAGAAGAGAGCACGCCGGTGCTCTCTTCTTCCCGCGGCCCGGAAGAGGAAGTGGAGAGCATCGGGTGCCTGCGCGGGAAGACCCGCGCAGGCACGCTAGTGTCCGACGGGAAGAAGACTGCAGCGCGGCTCGGAGGAAAATGAAAATCTTCAACCGCGGCCGATGGGACTCCGCCTTCGCCTCCGCGAGGGCTGAAAATGAAGGAGGTTAGCGTTGGGAGGTGGCTGCTGCTGTCGCGAGTTCCGGGGGGGGGGGGGGGGGGGGGGGGGGGAGTTAGAGAGTGAATGAATGAGCGAGCAAGCATGTGTGTTTGAGATCCTGTGTGTGTGAGTGAGAGATTGCATGTATGTGAATGATTGAGAGCCTGTATATGTGAAAGAGAGTATGTCTGTGATTGAGATCCTGCCTGTGAGAGAGAGAGCATGAATGTAAGTTTACCATTGGGAACCTGTATGTGTAAGTTTGTAATTGAAAACCTGTTTGTTTGAAAGAGTATGTGTGTATGATTGAGATCCTTTGTGTGTGAGAGAGATCATGTGTATGTATGATTAAGAGCCTGTGTGTATAAGTAAGAGAGAGATCATGTGTGTCTGTGTCTGATTGACAGCTGGTTTAGGTGATGGAGCATGTGAGTATGTGATTGAGAGCCTGTGTTTAAATGAGAGAGAGAGACCATGTGTGTATGTGTGTGATTGAGAGCTGATTTAGGTGAGGGAGCATGTGAGTATGTGATTGAGAGCCTGTGTGTAAATGAGAGAAAGAGAGGACATGTTTGTAAGCATGTGAATGAGAGTCTGTGTGTGAGAGAAAAAGACAGCATGTATTTATGTGATTGAAAGCCTGTGTGTGTGTAAGCGTGAAAAGATAGACAGCATGTGTGTAAATGTGTAATTAAGAGCCTATATAAGTGAGAGAGAAAAAACATTTGTATATGTGAGTGACTGAGAGCATGTGTGTATAGGTGTGTCATTGAGAGCCAGTGTGAGAGAGAGCGCTGGTATGTGACTGAGAGAGGAGAAAGTTCCAAGCAAACCACCCCACCTCCTGCTAATTCAGAACAATCTCAGGACACCTGGATATCAAACGTTCCCAGGTATGCAGAGCAAAAAATTTTTGTATCATTATTTTTCATTACTGGATCTTTGTGTCTGCTATTTTGAAATATTTTGTTGGTATCTGGAAATGTTTTATATGAGTTTTTAATTATTGGATATTCCACTCATCAGCTGTTTCGAAATATGTTCTTTTTGTTAGTACAGTTTTACTGCTGATGATTTTATATTTCTTGATTTGTTTTATAAGGATGTGTGATGTTTCTTTTTTCCTTTGTTACACTGCATACAGAGACTCTGGCTTGTTGCAGTTTCCAATTCAGTTTTTGTCTGCATGCTTCTTGTTATGCGTTTTGGTCTCTTTATTCTATGTTAGGTGAGGGACAGCACGTGATTCAGGTGAGGTTTTCTGCTGGCGTGTAGTTTCTGTGTAGGACTCTATAGCAGCCTGACTTGGTCCGTTTTCCTAATAGGAGATGTATTGGTGTCTTAAGGCCTGGTGTAATATTTTCAGAGACTTATTGTACTTTAAAAGTGTGATCTTACATAAAATGCACACATTTACTTGTATTTAGTTTTAAACATATTGTATGGCTCTCATGGAATTACATTTTAAAATATGTGGCGTTTATGGCTCTCTCAGCCAAAAAGGTTCCTGACCCCTGCTGTATAGAATACATATCGCACCGGTTTACAGAGAACTGAACTGTCGCCTCAGGGGCAGATACATTGGAACAAGGTTGAAACTGAAACTTACAGAGAACCAGTGGAATGCAATTCAAAACATGATTAGCAAAATAAAGTACAGTTCAAAACATATACAAATTCAAAACATATTTACAGTGGGATCCTGTTTCTGGCTATGCTAACTACCTCGTCATTGACTTCCCTAGCTCTCTGCTTGGCCCTGACCTGCCTTGGATTGCTTTCTGTCCTCTGGGACTTCCAGCCTTGTTCGGTGGCCGCCTCAGGCCTTCTGCCCTTGCCTTGTCCTGTGGCCTTCTCAGGCCTTCTTCCCGTGTCTTGTTCTGTGGCCTTTCAGGCCTTCTGCTATAGTCCTGCCTGGTAGCCTTCTCAGGCCCGCTTTCTAGTCTGTTGCCATTGGCTTGTGTGTTCCTTGTTCTGTTTTGTTCCAGAATTCTTTGTTTGCTTGTACAGGTTCTACACTCCAGTTTCATGCCTACCTGATTCCAGTTTTGCTTTGTGTCAAGTCTCAAGTGCTGCACTGCCTGCACTTCTACGTCAGCCACAGTTTAAGTCCTGCTGGTACCCAGAACCCAAAGGCTCAACCTGCGGGGGAGGTGGCTGGTATAGGCTGAAGATCCTTAGTCCTGTCTGCATCTGTCCTGAAGTCCTGGACTGTCCCCTGTAATGTTTCACTAGCCCTAGCCGGGCCCACAGCCATAACAATGACAGATTAACATGAAACTTCATCCCAACACCACAATGCAAAATGAATATAACTAAAGAAAAGTAAGAAAGGAAAATAATCCTCAACTGTAGCTGCCAGTAACTGACTTGATGAACTCCGAGGACATGGGCCTTCTGTGAGCCGCAGAAGCTTTGCCTTGAAAACGACTCTTGCCGAAAGTTTTCGTACTTTTTTGGCAGTTACATAAGCATGAATGCAAAGCTAAACAGAGCCCTTGATTCTCTTTCTCCAACAGCACCTGCAGGTGACTTGGTCTCTAGACTTAAGAAAAGGAACCAGAGACTGGGGAAAAGAAGTGAGCGCTCCAACAAGAGAAGAATCTGAAAGATGATATTCTGAGCTGCTAGAAAGATATCAGATGTTATCCTAGTGTCCCTGTCAAGAAGAGATATAGGGACAAATATAGAAAACATTTTTCCATAGTCAGAAAACAGGAAAAACCCATTAGTGCATCTGTCTTATAGTATGTTTCCCTTGTGGAGAAGAGAGTAAGTTCCACAACATGGTTAGCACATCAAAAGTCAAGGAACCCAGTTTAATTAGAAGCCTGCTGCATTTTTGTGAACAATTTTGGAAGAGGCAAATAGGCCAAAATCTGACTTTATGAAATATATATTAGGCTTCCTAATTTGAATATGTGGAAGTGAGCAGAATTCAAGCATAGCATGTGGGGCATACCACAAGCGATACCGTGCCAGAATTTGTTCTATAGGTGAAAAATTGTGAATATGTGGTCACGCATGCGCACGTAGATTATTTATATTAAACCCAGACCTCCCTATCCAAGGGTAAAAATTGTGGTTCTTGTACTCTCTAGTAAAAAAATATTGTAAGTTAGTTAAAGGTCAGGATTTGTTTTAGCTGCTGAAAGAACTTACTTAATAACCAACTCACACTCACAGCTGTGCATACTGCAGTAATAACAGTGCAATAACAACCAGCTGTAAGACAGATTCACAGCACTAGTGACAAAACTAACAGCAACATACAGACAACTGCTGCAGCATCCAGAGTACTAGCAGCATCATTGGACGCAGCGAGAGAGAGGCCTGCATAAGAGAACTTCAGGACATCTGGGAAAAGACGGTTGCAGTTTATGAGAGATTTCATGAGATTTCCATGAAGGGTAGGATTTGTATATGTTGTCTTCCTATTTAAAACAGAGCTGATCACACATTAAAAGGGCAGTCACAAGGAGTTTTCAAAGTAACAGGCTAGCAAAAACTACCTTATAGTTCAGGGGTAGGTCCAAGTTAGACTGGGGGTCACAGATTGTTGTTGTCCAGTGATAGGTTTGAGTCAGACTTGGGTCAAAGATAGTCATAATGATGTGTGATGAGATATATTGTCTGTTATTATGACATATTTTGTTTATTCTTAGGAAGACTTGTTAATAAACCTGGGTGACTAGCAGTGTGTTTATTTTTTGTTGAATTTGGTGTAGAGTGGGGTCTTGAGATAAACAAGGAGAAGTTTATCAGGGTGGTCTTACACCAAATTAGTGGGAAGAGATTTGGGGGTGAATTTACAACAAATCACCAGTTTCTTCCCTAGTAGTTTACCATATGATATATTATTCTGCATCGAAGAATCCAAAATTCAGGGTTCTGTGATCAAAAAGATTTCTACTAGTCTGTGCCCATGGCAAACTTTTGAAAATAGTGACTATGGCTTACTTGCCAATAATCAGATCTGAATCTACAACTTAGACAGAAACATAGAAATGATGGCAGAAAAGGACCAAATGATCCACCAGGTCTGCCCAACAAGCTTATACCAGTATCTGCCGCATTGTGCGGGTTACCCCCATGCTTATCAGTTTACCTAACCGTAAAAGTCAGGGCCCTCAGATGCTGTTTGAATCCAATTTCCCTTAACCGTTGCCATGAAACCAGAGAGCAGTGTTGGAGCTGCATCAAAATATCAGGCTTAGTGATTAAGGGTAGTAAGCGCCACATCAGCTGGTTACCCCCACAGGCACCACTGGAGGAGGGGTTTCCCCAGAAATCATTGAAAGGTGTGGGGTAGAGTGGGGGTACGTCCCTCCTTCCCCCTCTCTCCAGGAATCATGGAAGGTGCAAGGGGGAGAGGTACCCCTCTCCCCCCCCCCCCAGAAAGAGAGTGCACAACCCCTGCCCAGATCATCCCCTTCTCTTGGTGTCCTCCTGGTCTAAACTGCAGAAAGATCCAAGAATTTCCACCAAACTAATTGTGGGGCCTGTGTGCCGGCTGGTGTGCACCCATGGGCCCTGCAGTGCTCCACCCCCTTGGGTTAAAGGAAACCCATTCAGCAGGAAAGGCCCTCGAATGCACACGCATCAGCACATAGACCCACCGCTCAGTTTAGTGGAAGTTCTTACCGCAGTACGAACCTGGAAGAAGAGAAAACAGTGGTTTGCAGGCCTGGACGGCAGTAGAGTCAGCAACACTCCAGTGCCTATCAAAATTTGGCACCAAAGGCAGTTGTCTACATAGCAGATGCCTAAATCTGGGCCTATCAACGATCCCAATTTTGCCAGAAAACTCCTGCCGAGGAGAATCAAGTTTGCGCAGCCCTCTCTTGATCTTGCATATAGCAAACGAACAGAGAAACGGAGTGTGGCCAATAGAAATGGGGAAGGCGGGAAGGGTGAAATATGTTGCACTGGGATGTCCACATTTCTCAGGTACTTGAAGGCACCTATTTATTTATTTATTTATTTATTTATTAACTTTTATTTACCGACATTCGTGCAGCACATCATGCCGGTTTACAAAAAAAAAACCAGTGTAGCCCCTGCTAAGGGCACATAAAATAGAGTCCTGTTGCTGGGTTTCTGTGGTTCTGACACCAGCTCCGTGGGTTAAAAAATAATGGTTGGCTAAGATATCGCATTGGACTTTAAATGGAAGGCAAAAAGTTGTACTATTTTATAGGACAGGGAAAGGAAAACAAAAAGCTTTTCCTCTCTGTGACAATCTAATCTGCTGGCTTTCACTGTCAAACCCCTTAGACCCTCCTCTCAGTCAAACCCACGCCCTGGGATTAAACAAAGGTAGTCTCTCACAGTGCAGAATATTTCCAGCTTGTTACTTTATTTTATCTCCTGAGGAGTACCAGCAGTAAAAATACGCAGTAATCACAAAAACAACAGAATGAATCACAGGATCCAAACTGCAGAAAAATCAATAGACAGCCTTGGGAAAACAGGTACCAAAATTTCTATAGCAGCACAGCCATTACAACTTCAGACAGCTCCAGCAATCAAAGAGAAGGGAAACACAGTCTCCAGCTTTGACCCAATGTTAACAACCAGGTAGCACTCACTAGTAGCCCTGAGTCCATCAGTGCCAAGGGTTCTTCTTGCCAAAAACTGCTCTGGGAGCTAGCTTTGTCATCATCCCTCTAGAACTCTGAATAAATCACTAGGCCTTAGTGTCTAGGAGCAGTCCTTTGGCACATCAGCATCCTGCCGCACTGGAAGAGCCAGCAGCCTGTAGGAGTGTGCCCAATACAGGTCCTACTCCTTCTGAACACAGATCCCCTAGCAAATGAGTCACCACACCTATTCAGAACTCAGGCTTATATATACTCTCCCCTAGAGGTCATTTTGCCACCTACCTAAAGGAATAGGCAAGCAGTGCCACCCTGTTCTCTGCACCGCCATCCTCCCAATACAACCAATGCTAGAGGTTAAAATGAGAATTAGGGGAAAAGTTTAAGGATACCACTACTAGTGACATTTGGACCAGAATTTAGGACCTGGGTCACACCAGCAACACACATTCAGCTGCGCCCTACTGCTTAAACAGGAACGCTGCGCCTTCAATCTATTAGTGCTCCAAATATGTTGTGTGTGGCATCTGGACAAGCCTGAAAATGAGTTTATATTTAGCCGAGCTCATGCCCCTTGAAAACACCATGTTTCAGAAGCCCTGTGTGTGTTCAGACCCTTTGCTTTGTATTCCCTTCTGAGCGGTCCGATATGGTCATAATTCTTTACTTATGACGTCATCTGTTGCCATGGAGATGACCATACTTTCTTTAGTGCAAGACAGACTCGACAGCAATTGTGTGGCAAAGGGAAAGAACAGACAAAGAGGGAGACAAGTAAAGATTTTCTCTCAGCACTCACCTCTGCAATTACTGGTATTTTGAGCGATGGGTTTTTTGGGTGCACAGAGTTGGCATGCCACTTTCTGCTCTTGATAAATATCACATTTACGTAGGTCTGAATCCACTTCTATCTGTGGACTCGGCATCAGCAGTCCCACTGGGATACCAAAATCCATCCAAGCAATTTTCAGATCAAAACAAACTGCTTGCAATCCCACAATATTATTTTTTAAGCCAAGATTCAAGTTGTTTTTTTACCCAGTCCTTTCCCTCAGAATAGTCACCTTGCTCCCCTGTGTGGCAGGCAATGTGCAGTTATTTGCAGCAAAACACTACCTTACTCTAACAATTAAAGGGAGAGGATGATATCTGTCATTTAAGGCATACAGCAGCCCTACAGAGCAAGCTATCTCTTTCCAGCTCAATCAGCACCAAACTCTATTGGGTTGTTGTACCAGGAGCCTTTATTCACAGCCATCCAAGGATTTCTCCCTTGCCTTATATTCCCTTCCACTCAGTTCAGTCATTTGGCAACAATCCTCAGCCAGGGGCCACACAACAGGGCTCTTTCCAGAGTCTTGAATTCATGTGCTCTAAACCCTGCCACTAAGTGCCACCAATGTATGATGACTGGGAACACCTTCCCCTCCCACCCCTCACCCTCCATGGACTGGGGACATTACTCTGCCCGGCTGACCCAGGGAGCAGGAGATCTGATCCAAGAATCAAACTCTCCATCACCACAGAAAATGGAAACCGGCAAGAAAATCAAAAGTGAAACCTCCCGTACGATGATCAGGAAGGAGGTGCAATCCCTAAAAGTATTAATGACAGAGGACCATGGTGCAGCCAAAGAAATTCCAACAAAGGTGGCACCACTCTTTTTAATTAAACGAGTGGATGAATTGGAATTAAAGACTTCCTTGTTGGAAGATACTGCAACACTCATAAAAGACAACGTAAAAATCATTGCTGAACTGAAATGGGACTTCAAAGATGCACATAAAAGGAGTCAGGGAAACAATCTGAGAATCTGGAGAAGGTTATAATCCAGTGAAATGTATTTCAGCCAAAAGTACAGGGAATTCAATTTATGAAGGACTTTGAAACTGAAAATGCCCAAGAAATGACTTCCCATAAAACCAGCAACAAAATCTACTAAGACCCCAAATTATTGGAAATACTGAAAGTCAAAGTACAGGCACCTATAATGTTGGGAAGGAAAGAATATTTAGATTAAAAAAAAAAATCAAAATTTAGGTCAAAGCACAGAAAACCACTGTGATTAATAAGAGCATATATCCAATAAACAAAGCCCAAATGCAATGTAATCTGAGGACAAGACAAATTAAACAAACTAATAATAAGTCTCTCAGTAGTAAATCTGTTTTCACAGTGTATCACATCGCTATATCCAACTTTTTTTTACTTGCTTTTTCATTTTTTTACTTTGTAGGACCTTCAAGTACTCAGAATGTTAACATTTCATCCTGTTTTTACTCACAAGTCCAATTTTATTATTATTTTCACTTTTCAAAATTTGCTAAAAAATCCCAACTGTGGAAATATCTATATGCATTCAAAAATTCATCCTCTCTTATTTGTCATTATGTTTTGTATTGAAGGTCCTTTATAAAGCAGTCTTTTTTTTTTATATCATATCCACATTTGGAATAAATCTCAACTTTATAAAGAGCACGAATGAAACCACCACTTATAATGTTGACATTCTGAGTACTTGAAGGTCCTACAAAAATAAAAAAAAAATGAAAAAACAAGTAAAAAAGTTGGATATAGCGATGTGATACACTGTGAAAACAGATTTACTACTGAGAGACTTATAGTTAGTTTGATTAATAAGAGCAAAACATTTGAGGAACCTGCAGGATCATAAGGATATATAAATTCTCTTTCAGAAAACAAAATGAAGACTCAGCAGTTCTACTACCACTTCCTAACATTTTTACACGACGTATGCAACAGGAGCAGCTAACAAAGAGAGAGAGATAGTTTTATGCACTATAATCCTGGCTTTCAGGCTTGTGTGCAGATTTTTATTTTCCTGTGTAAAAGGTCCTTCAACCTTTCCCCAGGCTTTTCTGAACCAGCGAAAATGCTGTGACTCCCTGCCCTCCTTTCCTTTGGGCAGCTACCCTTCTCCTCTGATCTTTCAGGGGTTGACACCGCCCTACTTTCCTTCTCTCTCCTGTGCAGGCTTCTCACTGCACTGCTCCATCCTGACTCTAGGTAACCCCTCCTTCATCGGGGTGGGTGTCGCCTTCTGGCACTGCAGGGCCGGAAGAAGCCAGCCTGCAGCCCTGGGATCAGGATTCTACCAGTGAGGGATAGCAAAGCTACAAGGCCCAAGAGGTGGTACAACAAAATGGTGCCAGCCCGCCCTGAGAAGGTGCCATTTTGATATCAAACTACTGTGCTGGGCCTGCCTGCACCATTTTAAATGTCAAGCTATGTTTGTTGTGTGCTTGGTATATCTTTTACAGTACAGAGACTTTGAAACAATTATGATGAGCTGGTTAATGTGAAACTTGTACAGTTTGAGGTTTCCAGGCAAATTTGTGATTAAGGACTGTGAAATCAGACTAGATATAAGAATGTACCCTAAAGACAAAAAGGAGTCCAGATATTTTCTGTGAAATATAATAGGCATGCAGAGAATGCATCATAATAATCCAGGTTTATAAGGAAATATTGCATGTGCCGTATTTGCTGGTACATCACTTAAACGTGGATGAGTGAATTTTGCCAACTTCTGAATTTAACAGAAAATATGGAGACAAAGATATGAGATACACAAAATAATATAGCTTGTCTATGTGAGTATGGGTTTGCATTGTAAGGGGTGTGAGAACATGCACTGATCTAAAAGTGGCCATCTTAGGGATCAGCCATTATGGAGGCTTGGTGCTTTACACGTACAGGAAACGAAGACAATCAAAGAACTCAAGAGAGACTATGCAGGCTAGGGCTCTTCAGCTTGGAAAAGAGATGACTGAAGGGACATGACAGAAGTTTATAAAATCATGAGTGATAATGCTCCTTGAAATAATCAGCAGATTCAAATCAGATTATAGAAAGTACTTTTTCACTCTGTGCACTGTTAAGCTGTGAAATTTGTTGCCAGAGGATGTGATCAAGATGATGAGCATAGCAGGGTTTAAAAGAAATTAAGACAAGTGTTATGGATGAATAAAGAAAGCTATTGCTATCCCTGGGAGTAAGACAGACAGACAAATTAGATCTTCTTTATGGGATCTGCCAGGTATTTGCAGCCTGGATTGGCCATGTCGGAGGCAGGATGCTGGGCTCAATGGACCTTGGTTTGACCCAGCATGTTAATTCTTATGTTCTTAAGAGGAAGATTACAGGTCCCTAGGTACAACAGGGTAAAACCAGGACTAGCTCAGTCTATCCCTGATGACTTGAAGCCATTTGGTAAGCCTATATCAAGAAGAAAATGTGTGATCAGTATGGCTTTGTGGTTCTCTCCCCTTAATAATGTACAAGGCCAGAAGAGCTCCCCCTCAGCACACTTACTCTGAATGAGGTAAGCTGTACTAGACCACCTGTCATATCATTGTAATGGAACATTTCAGCTTGGCTCACTACCACTCCTCTTAAGGTTTTCTTAAACATTGTGGTTTTGTTTTGGGGTTTTTTTTTTAAATCTGCAGATGAGTCCACATCAGTGTACTGGGAACACACACAACAAAAACTAATTATACAAAACAAGCTGCCCATCCCAATGTGCTAGAAAACATGACAAGCAAAATGAGTTTGAAACACCACCATGGGCCGAGTACCTCCTGGAACTACAAACCAACTCAAATAAACAAGAGATCCCATGGAATGTTCTCAGTGTCCGCTTTCATCATTGTTAACAAGAAGAAAATGTAAAAACCCTCTCATGACAAAGGAGAAAGCAGATATAAAGATGAAAAAACCCATGTATATAGCTATGTGTTATATATTTATTTTGGAACTATGACGGTATTTTCATAGTCTCAGCCTGCCTGTCTCTGCCCTTGCATTTTAGATTTTATCGCGGTGCTCTGGAGACCTCTTTCAGTCTCTGGTTGCTACTGCAAGCTTTAGTTTTTGCTAACATTACCAAATCTGCTCCATGTATGCAGAGGCCAAAATACACTTCAGCTGGTCGTTTTGCTAAAGGGAGGCTGGCAGCTGGCAAGACTTTAAAGCCAGCAATGTTAAGTGCCAGTTATCATCTGTCCACAAGCCTCCCTTAAGCTAGGAAACTCATCCAGTTCCATGCACTCTGCCCTAGCTCAGCTTCTCCCTCCCCCTCAGTCAGCATTCCTCGGAAAGCAGAATTTAAGTGAGCACGGAGGCCTGTGAGCCCAGCATTTGCTCACAGGTCCTGAAGTGCTTCTGTCATTCTATTCGAAAAAGGAACCCGTGTGAAGGGGAAGGCCCTCTCTCAGCTCATGCTGCATTAACAGAGCCCCCCACGCTCACTCACATCACAATTCCTGCCATGGCTACCACTGCTAGGGAGAGCTCAGGTAAGGGGGGCACAGAATGCCAGGTCTGAGTGCTGAGGGCTGGGAGCCACAGTCTGGGAACCAAGGTCTGAGTGCAGTGGGGGAAGGGCCTTTTATTCCCAAGGATAGACTTAGCAACCATAGCACTGAAGTTTCAAAGAATAGCCATATTGTTCCCCCTCTAACTCTATTTCTGTTTTCTTATCCCCAGTAAGGTTACAGAGACACTTAGTTTGAACCATCAAGATCCAGTCCTTTGTAAAAGGAACTAATGGTCACATGTTGATGAGAACAGCTCTTTGTTGTACCAGTTATAATGTCATCAGCTCTGGGATAAGTTCACTTGTAGAATGTGAAAAAACTAGCATGGAACCAACGGAGAGGGTAAAACCAAGCTAAGTACATTTAGGTTATTTATTCATATTTTCTGTTTCATTTGGGCCTACTGGCATAACTAGAGGTCTATATTAACAAAAGAGGAGCAACAATGTTCAAAAACACTTTTACAAAAATAATTACAACTATCAAGGCTACTCTAGTGCCTAGTCTAGATCTAAAAACCTTTTACCTTATCTTAGCAATAGTGCATGTTTATAAGAGGTTCCTCCTGATGCAGACAATATTTTTTATCATCGAAACATTGCAGTGTTGAGGTGTTTTGTTTCCCCACTGCTGCTGCTGATGGTGGTGGTTTTAAAGCTTGAAAGATGTTTTCAGTCAAGTTTGCATAATGTTTTCTAAAAATGTTCCTATAATAAAGCCTTCTAAATATTTCTTGGGACATTCTTGGTGGTAAGTGATGGTTATAAGTGCCCTGAAAGATTGGACCTAAAGCATGGCAAAAGGTTTGATACCACCTTAATCAATCATTTTGGTACCTTTTTGAAAATTAGTTTTGAACATTGTTGCTCCTCTTTGTTAATATGGATGCTTAATATTTGGGGTAACCGTTTTGCTCTATATAGTTTTGGATTGTGGGAAACTAAAGCTCTGAAATTAAAAAAAAAAAAAAAAAAAAAAAGTTGATAAACTCCATGGATTTTCTTTAAAATTTGAAAGAAAAAAAAACAAAAAAAACAAAAAAACAACCCCAAAACCCAAATATTTGGATTTGCGAATCAGAGATGTAAGTTTGAATGAGATTTAGAACGGGCTAGAGCAGTGGTATTCACTTCCAGTTCTTGAGGGCTACAAAATAGGTCGGGTTTTCAGGATAACCCTAATGAATATGCATGAGACAGATCTGCGTGCATGGTAACCTATCCCATGCATATTCACTAAGGATATCCTGAGAACCTGACCTCTTTCGGACCCTCGAGGACTGGAAGTGAATTCCATCAGATTTTTCCCTGTGAAGATCCACAGGGAAAAATCTGAAGAATTTTCCCAGGTGGGGGAAGGGAGTGCTGAATTAGATTCTCCTGACAAACTTGAAACCAGGCTGAAATTTACCTGCTTCAAGTTTGACCTCAAATTGTTCACACATTCCTCACCTCAATGTTGAAGTTCTCTAACAAATCCCCCAAAAGTTTTTTAGCGCTATTAATTTTTTTTTTTTTTTTTTTTTTTTTTTTTTTAAGTTTTTGACAGTCATCTTTAATTTTGCTTTGGGGTCTGAGAATGCCAAAGTCTCCTGCAACATGCAGAGCCATAGGATAAAAAAAAAAGAGAGTCAAGCAAATGCTGGGCACTTAGAAGGTTTAGATTTAGAGAACAGATCTAAACTGAAGGCTCACTGCACCCATGCAGACCATTCCCAATCCCTGCAGTGCCAATTTGTAATGGATATAAACTCTGAGCTGCATCTTCAGAGAGCTGCATTTAATAATTTAAATGTTCTTAATCCCATTTCCCATGCTTTACATTAACATTTCAAGAGTCCACGATGTGCTATGCTAATTTTAACAAGTACCATTTACTTGCATATTTACTGTCATGAACACCAAGCTCCATTTTATCAGCCTTCTGCAAGGTTTCTGCCTTCCTTTACAGCATGGAATCCAAACTACCAAAGCATGCTGAGCTCCTATGAGACAAAATATTATATGTAGATTCAAAAATGCTTTTTTATATCTGTCAAATAGTAGTAAAGTTAGCTTGAAGATGAAAGGTGCAGATGCCAGGTTAAGGTTCTACAGATTGGAGTTCTTCAATTTGGAAAGAGAGATAAAATAGAGGATTATAAAATCATGAGTAGGGCTGAACAGGCAAAAAGGTCTAACCATCCCCCCTCCCCCTTAACAAGGGGGAGGGGATCACACTTCAGAGGTTGCGGAGGGATTAAACCCCCCTTCCCAAAAAACTATCTTAGTTCACACAAAACTTTGGTGTATTACACAGGAAAAACAAATCAGCAGTCCACAGTCCCAAGAATAAAATCTCAACTTTTCAGACAGTTCACAAAAATTTCAAAAGCAGTTACTCATTTCTCCTTATGTTGCTAAAGACTTCCACTTAAGATGTTCCTGCTCAGGTTGCCATTCACACATCTGTTTCTCTTCAAGTATCAAAGAAAAATGGAAAAATGTCACACAAATCTGGCTGCAGGCTATCCAGAGTTGATAGTGTCCCTCGTTGGATCAGAGGACTTAATCTTTCCAGTTGGCCTTACCAGAAGGGGCTCAGTTCGCTCACTCCAGCAGATCAGAGAAAATAAAACGTATCTCCAGATCCAGCCCTGACTACCTCAGGACCAGGTACAGAACTCCTTTCAACAAACTCCAAGACTAGAATCTTTCCTATGACTCATGGAGCCATTGTAACATTTGGTCGGCTGCGGGACTGCCCTGCGACCAGTCGCACTCACCCCAGACACAGCCTGATGCTGCCTCTCTCTCCTTGTGGTAAGAAAGCTGCAATAGTTGGCTCTCCCATCTACGCTGCACCGTTTCCTAAGGTGTGCGTACACCTTATTCCAACACTGATAGGTCCCATGGCAATGCATGATGATGACATCAGTGCAGACTGGGGATTTAAACCCCAACTGTGCTCCCAGATGCTGCCTCAGTAACAGGTCCTCCTGCCTTGCCTGCAGTGAGTGTAGTCACATTTCGGCTGCCTTGCTTTATTGACCTGTCCTGCTGTCTTGCCTTGCCTTGTTGCCCCTGCTGTGTCTCCTTGTCTTGTTCCTGTGTTGCCCTGCCTTGTCTGCTCGGTCCTGTTCCTCTGTGTTTTGTCTTGCCCTGTTTTGTCTGTCAAAGCTTGACTCTCCGGTTTTGATCTCTGTCTGGGATTTCAATTTTTCTCCTGGACCACTGTCTGCCTTGACCCTTGGCCTAGACTCTGATACCACCTGTTCATTTGCCTGTCCTGACCCTGGGCCTGAACCTGGATATCATTTGTTTGCTGCCTGCCCTGATCTTTGGCCTAGAATGGACACTGTCTCTTCGCTGCCTGCCCTGACCTGAGACCTGAACCCAAACACTGACTACATGCTGCCAGCCCTGACCACTGTCCGTCTCTTGACTTTGTCTGACTGCTCCTTATGGGACTTCTGCCTAAGCCCTACTGGCCCCTGGAACCCAAGGGCTCAACCTGCAGGGAATGGGGCTGGTATAGGTGAAGCTCCAGTTTCCAGTCCCAGTGAGAGCGAGTCCACCAGCTGTCGGCATGGGTCTAATGGGTTCGCCTACTAAGCTGCACCAACCATGCCACAGCTCTAAGTGCTCACATCCGTGACAGTCATCTTTTAGATCATCCTCCAAATCCCATCCCCTTTAGAAAACTGACCCTCCTACCAGTCACCACATCTCCCTGGACCTCCCATGGCTGGAGGATTCTCTGTTGGTAAGGGCTAGACACCCTTACATCTGGAACGTTTACCCACCCTCTCAAACAGTTCAAGGAAGCTGAAGGCAGCAGTGATAAAGCTGCACTGAGCTTCTTGGAAAGCATGAGGTAACCTGCACAGAGCAGCACTTACAATCTTAAAGGGGACACAACAGGACTGGGCGTTGGATTCCAAGTGGGAATATGATCTGCTTTGGGTAGATGTGAATAAAATCGCTGATGGGCAGACCGCTTAGGCCTTTTTGGCCTTTATCTGCCATCATTTACTATATTATTAAGGATTTGGAGACTTTCCATGAAATTAGCCAGTAGAAAATTTAAAACAAATTGGAGAAAATATTCTTTCACTATCAGGCTGTGAACTTGTTGCCAGTGGATGTAGACAAAGCATATAGCACAGTTGGGTTTAAAAGACGTTTGGACAAGTTTTTGGAAGAAAAGTCGATAAAACATTATTAGACAGGTAGACTAAGGACAGAATGTAGATCTGCAGAATACTTGTGACCCAGAATGGCCACTGTTGGAGACATGATGATGGGCTCAATGGGCCTTGCTCTGACCCAACATGGCACATCATATGTTCTTATGGTTTAGGAATGAAGATTATAGTTTTCCTTCTGACCATCATTTAAGAAAGCAGCTCAAATGCTAATTGGATATAATTGCAAAAGACATTAAAGGATAAGTCATAAGAACGTGCCATACTGGCCTGTTCAGACCAAGGGTCCATCAAGCCCAGCATCCTGCTTCCAACAGTGGCCAATCCAGGCCATAAGAACCTGGCAAGTACCCAAAAACTAAGTCTATCCCATGCTACTGATGCTAGTAATAGCAGTGGCTATTTTCTAAGTCAACTTAATTAATAGCAGGTAATGGACTTTCTCCTCCAAGAACTTGTCCAATCCTTTTTTAAATCCAGCTGCACTAACTGCACTAATCACATCCCCTGGCAACAAATTCCAGAGTTTAATTGTGCATTGAGTAAAAAAGAACTTTCTCTGATTAGTTTTAAATGTGCCACATGCTAACTTCATGGAGTGCCCCCTAGTCTTTCTATTATCCGAAAGAGTAAATAACCAATTCATATTTACCCATTCTAGACCTCTCATGATTTTAAACACCTCTATCATATCCCCCCCTCAGCCATCTCTTCTCCAAGCTGAACAGTCCTAACCTCTTTAGGCTCATGATGAATATTTTATTTTACTTATTGTCCAATTGAATGACAATATAGTAAGTTTTATACCAAAGCAACCAGTTAGAAGTCCAAGAATTAATATCAGTATTAGGGCTGTCATGAGAGGTGGGTAAGCAGGGCAATAGCCTGGGATGTCATTTTGAGTCAGTCTGAGCCTATGAGAATGAGATGACAAAAAGGAAGATGGGAGCCAAAAGCCATCCTTGCCCTGCACACTGTTTTATTCAGCAACAGCCCTGGTCAGGATGTCCCTTTCTTGCTCACTATATGATGGGATATGCAGGAATTGCTGTCATGTTGTTGCAGAACAGCATTTACTCCCAGATACTGCAGAGAGCTGGGAAGCAATATGAGAATCTTTTGAATCTAAAAGCTTAGCTGTGAATTTTAAAAGCACTGCCCACACACATGAATATATGGGCCATGCGTGAGCAACGGGTATTTAAAAAGCTGCAAATTATGAACATACAGATGCGGACCTGAGTAAAAGAAAAAGGGGCGGAGTTAGGCTGTAACAGGGGCATTCCAAGGCAGGCCCAAAATTTATGCCCATAAATCTATAGTTTAATTCCAGCGGCTGCAGCACCCGGCAGCTTGTTAGCCGCGTACATTTTCTGTTGCTCCTGATGAGGTATAAGTCTGCAGAAATCTCTTTTGAGGCCTAAAATGAGATGGCGAGAGGTCTGGGTGAACTGGGGGGGGAGGGGGGAGTACAGGCTGAAGAACCAGATGGGTCTGGATGACCTCGAGATAGACTGGGCAAACTGGTAGACTAATTGGTAAAACTGGGAATGTCCTTCACACAAACATGTTTTAAAATCCGCTTACCTGCTCGCGTTGTAGCCAACAAGGTCCTAAGAAGATACGCGAAATACATTAGCTCAAGTAATGGCTTAAAATTAGGAGCACACATACGTGCGCAGGGCGAAATTTAAATCATACATGTGCAACTGAACGCATGATTTAAAATTGCAGCGTACATCCATTTACGCACCCATACGTGCGTGCAAGTGTGCCCGCGTACTCATTTTAAAGTTACTAGCCCTGGAAGCAATTTTCAAAGGAGTTGTGTGTGTAAAAGTGGCATGTATCGTAGCAATTTTCAAAAGCCCATTCACGCATCCAAATCCTTTTGACAATTCAGCCCTATGGAGTGAATTTTCAAAGGAGTTAATATCATAAAAGCAGCAATTTAAAAAAAAAGACCATTTACGCACTTAAATCCCAGTTAAATCCCTGTTGAAAATTATCTCCTAATTGTTCAGCCAGGTTTACAGTTTCACTGACCTGCAATTATTTTATCACCTTACATTTAAGCATGAGAAATTTCCTTTATGTATCTTGCTGCAAGGGCCATGTATTGTGCTAGAAGTGCTTTTTTTTTTTTTTTTTACATTTTTTTTTTTTTATATGAAACACCATTAGAGAGGTCACTCCCGTTTTTAGTCCACAGATTTATGGACCTTTATTTAAAAAAAAAAAAAGTGCAGAGAGTGGATTGTTTGTTTGTTACTATTGTCCCCACAACATTACCTAATGTGGAATGGACACTCATTAAAACAGTCTTTTCATAACTATTGCACAGCATTTTCAGTTTTTATTTTATTTTTCCTGGGAATTTCAATCTTATAACAAAGTCAGTGGAAAAATGACTTTGCTATAATGAGAAAAATGAGGAGAAAAATTGCTATAATGAGAATAATGAGGAGAAAAATTCATTTTTTTTTCATTATAAGATTGAAATCTCCAGGAAAAATAATATAAGAACTGAAAATTAAGGTCCCTGCCTACAAGCAAATTGCAAATACATATTATCTCAGACAAGGTAACCCTAAAATGATGTAAATTAACTGAATTCACACTGAGGAAAGCTTATTGAGCATCTATCTTCATTAGCAATTTATGTGTTAGGTGCAGCATGCTGTATAAATCAGTGATTGTGAGTTACTGACGTGGCCAAAGCAACACTTATGGCTAAATGTTGGGCAGTCACTATGGACAGTATGTAGAATTCAGAAACTGTCGCATGAGGTAAAGCTGGCTCTATTGATGGCATTTCTGATTAGGGATGTGAATCGTTTTTTGATGATTTAAAATATCGTCCGATATTTTTTAAATTGTCATTAATCGCTAAAGAGTGCGATACAATAGAAATTCCACAGATTTATCGTGAACAAATCATTAATCGGGTTAGTGCACACTAACGGGTGTTAGGACACAACCTAAAAACCCACCCCGACCCTTTAAAACCGCTCCCTTAGCCTCCACCACCCTCCCGACCCCCCCAAAAATGTTTTAAAATTACCTGGTGATCCAGTGGGCCCCGGGAGTGATCTCCCGCTCTCGGGCAGTCGGCTGCCACTAATAAAAATGGTGCCGATGGCCCTTTGCCCTTACCATGTGACAGGGTAACTGTGCCATTGGCCGACCCCTGTCACATGGTAGGAGCATTGGACGGCCGGCACCATTTTTAAAGATGGCGCCGGACGTCCACTGGATGGCCCGTGCCATTTTTAAACATGGCGCCGGCCATCCAGTGCTCCTACCATGTGTCAGAGGCCTGCCAATGGCACGGTTACCCTGTCACATGGTAAGGGCAAAGGGCCATCGGCGCCATTTTTATTAGTGGCAGCCGACGTCCCGAGAGCGGGAGATCACTCCCGGGGCCCACTGGATCACCAGGTAATTTTAAAACATTTTGGGGGGGGGGGTCGGGAGGGTGGTGGGTTTTTTGTTTATCGGATCGGGCGCAGCCGATAAAAAAAAAAAAAATGATCGGGCCGGACGAAAAAAAATGCACGATTTGAATCTGAACCAGAACAGAACCGATTCCAGTTCCGATTCACATCTCTATTTCTGATATCCTATTTCACTGTCTGGACCAACACAGCCATAAACGGATCATGGAATCTGTCGCTTTTGGCAACCTGATTCATAATCATTTCTACTAGAAATCAAGAAGAATCTTTCCATCTGGAAAATGAAATTTCATAGGCATTTGCATCCACGAGCTTGTGTGATACCAGAGGATCATCACTGTAGAAACAGAATATGATGGCAGATAAACACCATAAGGACCTTCTAAGCCTGCCCATTTCCCCTTCTTTACACCATGGTCTAACTGAATTCCAGCTTTACCTCCACTTCCCCACAGATAAGAATCCTCTGTCCTTATCCCCTGCCTCCATGCATTTTAACACTGTTTTGCCTCTGCCACTTCCAGTGGGACGCAGCATTATACATCCATCACCCTCTCTGTGAAGAAAAATTCTCTGCTGTTACTATGTATTCCTTTTGCTTATCATATTATATTCCTTTCCACTGTATATTGCTGAATTCTGGTACTTTATTCTGTCATCTTGAGGGAAAGGTGAAATTGGACCTCAAAATGACCACCTTAACCCAGATTACTAAACCCCACTGGACCCCACACACCCAACTCTAATATTCCCTTGAGCTCAAGAACTGGCATGCTGCCCTGGAAGCAGAGGAGGAGAAACCATCCCCGGATGAGGCAAAATCGAAATTTGCAAGCCCCACTGGCATAGGACGCAGGGGTTAGTGGTAGATGATAACTCACTTCTGAGGGGCACAGAGGAATCCATCCACAGAGGATAGCGCAGTTTCTGGAATCCAAAGGGTTAACACATCCAAGGTAGCATGGTTTTACCAAAGGTAGATCTTGTCAAAAGAATCTGATCAATTTCTTTGACTGGATCTCAAGCAAGTTGAAGAGTGCTAGGTGCAGCGTATTTGGATTTCAGCAAGGCCTCTGAAATGGTTCAACACAGGCGACTTGTAAATAAACTGAGAACCCATGGTATAAGCCCTAAATGACTGACTGGGTTAGAAACTGGTTGAGTATTCAGCACCAAAGTGTAGTGGTAAATGTAGTTCACTCCAGGGAGAGAGATGTTACAGGGATTCCTCCTTGGACTGATTCTTTTCAATATTTTCTTAGGCGACATTGTGGAAGAACTATCAGGAAGGGTTTGTCTTTTTTTGCAGATGGTACCAAAATCTGCAACTGGGTAGAGAGAGCATGAACAGGGATCTAGTGAAACTCAAGGAACGGTCAAGAGTCTGGCAGCTAAGATTTAATGCTAAAAAATGCAGTGGAAAGCATTTGGGCTGCAAAAACCTAAGGGAGCAATACAGTATGGGGGTGGTGAAATTCTTCTAAGCATGAAAGAGCGGGATCTGGGGATGATTGTACCTGATTATCTTCAGGTGACCAAACAGATGAATAAAGTAACAGCAAAAGACAAAGATGCTTGGATACCTAGGGAGAGGAATGATTACCAATAAAACGGAGGCGATATTGCCTCTGCAGAAGTCCCGGGTAAGACATCATTTAAAATACCGTGTATACTCCTGGAGATCCAGTTTCAAAAGGATATAAATAGGTTGGATATAAACAGCCCAGAGAGTGGTTATTAAAACAGTCAATGGTCTAAAGCAAAGGGGACAGAGTTAAAGATCGAAACATGAATACTCTAGAAGAAAGGCAGGACTTTCCTGCCTTTTATCACTCCCCTGTTTATTGTAAACCAGCATGATGTGATTCTCTCACGAATGCCGGTATAGAAAAAACTAAAATAAATAAAATAAATAAATATGAGTGACATTGAAACAAAGGTTTTTCCCTTTTCAATGGAAAGGGATACTTTAGAACGAGAGGTCACAGGATGAGGAAGAAAGGAGGTAGACTCAGAAGTAATCTAAGCAAATATTTCTTTATCGAGAGAGTAGTGGATGCATGGAACAGCCTCCCTGTGGAGGTGGTGGAGACCAGGACAGTATCTGAATTTAATAAAGCATGGGACAAACACAGGGGATCTCTGAGGGAGTTGATAGGGATTGTAGGTCTGAGTATTTGGTGTGGATGGACAGACTAGATAGGCCATGTGGTCTTTTTCTGCCATCGTTTCTGTGTTTTATTTTAATGTCTGTAATATCCTCCCTTTGCCCCCTTGATGGTATACATATTTATATCTAAGTCTCACTTCATAGAGCTTATTCCACAGGCTCTACACTATTTTTGTTAGGTCTCCTCTGGAGTGCCAACAGCCTCCAAAATTGGACACAGTATTCCAGATTAGGTCTCACCAATGATTTGTACAGATGTATTATCACTAGTATAAATAACATTCTTTTCCATAAAGGTTTCTTGATATATTGCATAATTTTGAAAATACTTTATTTTATTATGGCTATTCAGCTCGTGCTGTGCAATAATTATTTCCTGTATATAAAACAAAGTACAACATAAATCAGATTACTCTCCTGCAACCCCCTAGTCTTTCAACACTCTACTAATGGGAAAAATATATAAGCCACAGTGTTTTTTCCTAAAAGAAAGACAAATTTCTGCCTCTCCTCTGCTCTTCAGCTTGCTGTGAAGTATCACAGTGGTGCGTGAGAACCTCTTGGGCTTAAGTGATCTCTGACTCTTATGGGAAATTATAAATTGCCTCAGTCTCTGCAATATTTATCCATGCAATTGGCACCTACATACACAGGCTGCCATCCCCTATGTGACCCAAATGTAGACCAACATTTCTGAGCTCAGCACTGCCCCCTCTGTCATTTTTCCACCTTCCTGGTTTCCACCGCTCTCATCTCTTCTCCATCCCTTCCCCTTAATTGGCCCCAACCATTCCTTCCCTAGATGGGATGGCACACCTTGGGTGCCCAGTGTACTCCCACTAGCTTAACGACTGAAGCCGCAGCTTCTCCAAGGCCAGCCACAGCACAGGTTGCCGTCTTTCCTCCCTCCTCAGACCTGAGCACAAAACCTCTGCCATTTGTCCAAGTCTGTCTGGCCCCAAACGCTGGAGGAATCTGAATCTGGATACCCCACACCACGGCGCATAGCATAGTGGTTTGATCCATGGGGCCAGCCACTCATTGTATTTCTTGTTGCTCCTTTCATATTCCTATCTCACTCTTCATCAGCTCTTCTCACTCACCCCATATTGTCACAGAGTAAATAAATATAACAGGATTGGCCAACTCCAGTCCTCAAGAGCCACAAGCACGCCAGGTCTTCAGGATACCTGCAATGAATATGCATGAAATAGATTTGCATACAATGGAGGCCATGCATGCAAATTCATCTCACGCATATTATTCATTGCGGATATCCTGAAAACCTGGGCTGTTTGTGGCTCTTGAGGACCGGAGTTGGCCACCCCTGCTTTTCTACTGCCCTTTAGAGCCATCAGAATTTCCTTCCTGGACTTTCATCCCAAGGACAATCTGCTGCCTGAGGTGAGGGATGAGATGGCGCCTTCCCCCTCTAGAGCTTGGCAGTCCCGACATATCACCTTCTGTGCCCACAAACAAGAGGGGGGCTCAACGTCCCCAACAGTTCAAAGCCCCAGTCAGGCCCTGAGCAGCAGAGGAGGAGGACATGGCCTGAAGCACTGATTTGCTCATCTTCTCCTCTTGCCATCCTAGATCAGCAGGGGGGAGGTATCAGAGGGAGGGAATGCAGAATCAGTGAGGATGGCCAATGTAAGATGTTTGGTCACATTTGGAGGAGAGCAGTGCAAGTTTTGCACCCAGAGAACCAGAAAGAGGTGTGAGACAGAGGTGGCTGCTCTCTTTAGCCTCTGTAAGGCCATGGTGTGGCCCTCTCCCCATGTGTCTCTACTCTCCCTTTCACCCAGTCCCAGAGTTTCTGCTTCCTCCAGCCTCCTCCACCCCCACCAGCTTGGTGCTTCTAACCTGTCACATGAGTCTGTCAGTGGATTGAATAGCATGGTACTCCATAGAGCTCTATGGAACATCAGTGGTTCAAGCCATTGCTCCATGGGAAAGACAGACCAGATGACAGTAACAGGATGAAAGGCAGGTTGGGTCCATCAGGCTGTTGGCACTGCTGACCTCTATTTTCAGGCCAGGACATAGGGGAGATGTGGGAATTTGTTCAGGCTGCAGCCTGTGACAGAAACCAGATTATGTTGGGTTTTTTTTATGGCTCACCTAGTACTGGGGCCAGATCCTGGGGTGGCAGCAGCTGGTGAAGAGAGGAAAGCCAGAACTGCACGCTACACAGTAACACTGCCACCCAATTCCAGAGCCCGCTGCATGACCACATCACTGTGCAGTGCGTACAGCACACAACCTGTCCCATACTGAGCCAGCCAATCCAGAGAGCCTAGGAAAACATGCTGAGGGCCTCCGATTGGCCTGCCACATGGCCAATAGGACAGTCTGCCCCTTTCCAGAGGACTCTGGTTCTGCTGGTGGCTTGGCTCCAGCGTGTATCCAACACGCGACAGAGCACGCAGAAATATTGCACAGCAGTATACATGTGCTATGCTATTTCTGCTGCTGCGGCACTCAGAAGTGGGCACAGCTATGGCGGTTCACTGGCAAGGAATGCTCCCGCAGCGCAGGTGAGTTATGTTTGGGGTAGGAGGGGAGAGAACAAATGTTCCCCCCTTTGCTCCTCCCATGTTTGTGCCACTAATCCTGTTGCGTTGACATCCACCTAATTTAAAACCAGAAGCCTCGATACAAGCTGCTGATTTTAAACCTCTGCCTGGGAAAATTTACCACCTAAGATGATAACCTCTCCTTGCCTGATAAAACCACTCCTGTTTCATTCTGTCCTCACTTTACAATTAACTTCTCTATGATCTTCAATCCTCAAGTGACTGCTTTTCAGGACAAATAATGATCAACTGTACAATGCTATGGCCTTAAGGCACTAAATAGCATGTCTTTTAAACAGGTCTAACCTCTGAGCAGTTGCATGTATTTCAGGATGCTACATCTTTTGAATCTGATCTATGTTTGAGTATTCGAAATCTCTCTTTGTGTATTCACACATTTTATTTTTAGCCATTCTTATTAGAAAAACCTATTGAAAAGGCTTAAGCAATCTTCAGGATTTCAGAAATCGAGATGAAGCCTCTGTGTTTTTTCTAAGTGTAAATATACACAAAAAAATATTCCATGAGGTAGTATAATCAAACCAAATGTTTGTTAATTCACTACATTTATGGAAAAGGGGGGAACCTGTACTGAGGAGGTCAACAAATCCTTTGTATCTCAAAAACTATTTCAAATATTTATAAACCACTTTTCTGAAAAAAAAAACCAAAACAAAACAAAATTAAAAATATAAAATCCAACTCATAGACCCATCTGGGCAATATAATATTTTGAGTTTAAAATGCACTCAAGTGAAGAGCCAAAACAAACTGCTTGCAAAAAAAACCCAAGCTTTACAGCTTTGAACAACTTTAAATAGTTTTGATCTCCCCTTACTGTCTGAGGTAATGAGATGTAGTACTATTCAAAACTGTTCATAACCTATTAAACGCATAGAAATATAACGTGTTAAAGAGCACAAAAGTGAATATAGACCCATTAATTCAAACAAATCTTAAATTGTACTTCAGGGCGATGTAGTAAAGTTTTTGCGAAAACCTCTGCATTAACTTTAATGCTACTATAGTAATACAAAACTCATTTGCATATCATTAACATAGGCTATTAACATGAGCTAATAAACTCAATTTAATGGCCAATGTTAATGCACTAATTCATTGGCCTCTAATAGGCCAATGTAATAGAGTAAGCTAGGCTTAACATTTTGCTTTATTTTGGCTTTAGCATACATTTTTTGCATGCTGAAATTACTTCCCATGTAATAAGGATTTTAGAGCACATAAAACATTCACTAAGCAGAAAATAAGTGAGTTACCCTAATTTTAGTGTACTTTGCCAGCTAATAAACTGCATTTGGCATTACTTCCAATACAGCAAAATAAACTAATTAGCACAGCTGTTTTACTTCCCTTTTAGCACTGATGTGAAGTAAAGCTTTAACTTCCATTTACTTCTACAGGAAGAGAATGGAAGTTAAAGAGTCAGTTGCCCACCGACCTGGGACCCCAATGTTGGGAACTCATGAACCTGGGGCCCTATATACCAAGGCAGCCGGTGTACAGGGCTTCTTGTATCCGTTAACCCATCCCACTATTGCCCCTCCCCCTAATTCTATCCACTACAACCCCCACCAACTAGGATGCCTCTCTTCTCCTAAGCTCATTCACCAACTCATCCCCCCTCCCACTTGCTTGCTTACCCTTCACCCACCAACTCACATACCTTCCCCAGGATTCAATTAACTCCTCACCCAACTCATCAATCCATCTACTATGCCAATCCCTATTCACCTACCTTCTCCCACTTACCCAACCTAGCCCCATCCAACTCACTTCCCCACCCCAGTGGGTGAAGGCATAGGTAATTGAGCTGGAGACTTAAGTGAGTAGGTGGCTTAGTGGATCTTTCTGGGGTCCTCATGGGTCCCAGGGCACTTGGTGCTGGACCAGAGAGCCTCCAATTTGTTTTTAATTTAACAGTTAGAGGTGCGAGTTTAACTTTACTCCCACCTCTTAGCACTGAATTTAAGAAAAAAATGAAGTAAAATTAACTTCAAAGTTAACTTTACTTCCATTTTAGTGCAATTATTCTTACTTTACTTTCAATTTAGTGCACAGTTTTAACTGTTTTACACTGTGCATCTCATTTGCTTGTTACATCAGAAATAAAAATAAATTTCTTTTTTTTCATTCCATTTATTTATAAATTGCTTTCCTAGGTAAGCCCAAAGTGATATACACTAAATAAAAATAATATATTCAATAAACAAACATCAAACAAATAAATAACAGGCAAACTAAACCCACTACCCCATATGTCTTCTCAAAAATCGCCCATTCATTTACCATAGTAGTAAAAAAACCCCAAAAACACTCAGCTGTGGTCTTATTTCATTGGCCTATCAGAGAGAGACTTGTCTCTAATTGAGACAGTAGGGTATCCAAAGAGGGAGACAGCTTAGCACCAGCCAATGTTGCATCTGTGTCCCAGATGGCTGCAGCCTCCAACATATTTTCCATGCTTCCACCTTCTCCTCGGAGGTCATGTATCTCTGGTGATCAAAATCATTGTGTAACAAAGAGATCATTGGGTCAAGTGTGTATGGCTGCATTGAGACGTCCAAGTTCTCTCTGCACAGGCTTAGCTTTCTTTTCCTCACACACCCGCTTACTGTATAGTAGAATTAGACCACAAAGCTCTGAATGTGTTGCTTCCTGAGTTGGCATCATCTGTTCTTCACAGCTCATGAAACACCACATTTAGTGTTATTATTGCACAGTCACATTGAGCCCATGTCCAGTTTAAAAATGTTGAGCTTGTATCCCTAATGAATCACTTCTCTACCTCTTTTTGGCTAAGATCAAAACATAAGGACTGATTCAGAGGTACTGAGAATGGTTCTTCCTTGGTCATTTGGCTAACGAGGTTAGCAGCCTGCCTGCCATCCAG
This sequence comes from Rhinatrema bivittatum, assembly GCF_901001135.1. NCBI lineage: Eukaryota > Metazoa > Chordata > Amphibia > Gymnophiona > Rhinatrematidae > Rhinatrema > Rhinatrema bivittatum. Next base: position 39,577,005 of record NC_042628.1, read on the forward strand.
CCCCACTGGGGACATGAAAGTGGACCCTGATTAAACCTTCCAACAAAAGAAATAAAATTTATCCCCAAAGAAGAAAAGATACTTGTAATCTGAGGTGGGGGGGGGGGGGGAGCGCTAAATCTCTCTGCCCCTAGCAATTCCTAGCCTCAGCTACAAACTTAGATTGTGAGCCCCTGGGAATAGGGAAATATCTACAAGTACCTCAATGTAATTCGCTTTGAAGTGGCCAAAAGTGGAATATAAATACATGATTTGATTTGACTGAAGAGCAGATTATTGCTATTGCAAGCTAAAATGTGTTTGTTTTAAGGGACAGGAGAGACTTAACTTCTGGTTCTTTTTCTTTTTTTTTTTTTTTTTATGACATTAAGAGGAGGAAAGGGAGTAATAAATAAGGATGTGCACTGATTTTTTTTGAGTCGTTTTCACATTTTGGGTCGTTATCTGTTAAGTTTCATTTTTAAAATGGTTTGGGAGGTATCTATTTCAGGTTTCCCTAATTTCGGAGTTAGTGTGCATTAATAAATAACTAAGGAGACAGTCAATGGGAATGCAGAACCATACCTCTAGTTAACGAACTGCTCCCTAATTGACACTTTTTAACTTATTGGTTAACATTTTTTTGTTAGTGAGCACTAACTTTAGTTAGTGTGCGCTAACATCCAGTTAATGCGCCATAAGTCCTATTAATGCGCACTAACTCCGAAATTAGGAAAACTAGGTAGTGTGCACCAACGGGACGTAATGCGCATTAACATCTACTTAGTGCACACCAAGCACGTAAATAGGAAAACTATAATTAGTACGCACTAACGAGATGTAGTGTGCACTAACACGAAATACTAATTTTCACAAAATTTTGTCAAATTTTTTTTCATTTCGATGCGCTCCCGAAACAAGATGAAATAGTCAATGGCAACAAAATTGTCTATTTCATTGAAAACGAATGCACATCCCTATTAATAACGGGCACACTAGGATATGAATGTTCTGCATCAGTCTAGATCAAACTGAACATTTGGTTTAACTTGCAATAGTTAACAATAGTGTAGTTTTGTCGCCCTTCACAGGCACAAGAATTATTACCTATACACAAGAACTGATTTTCAGTTTCTCTACATTGGTGGGAAAGGTTGAGTCAGTCATGCTGGGATTTGAGGCCCAAGGCGACCTGGATGTTACAAACACTACACTCCTCCATCAGCTGTCCCTCTGTTTTGTTTTGTGGCCAGCGAACCAGCCAGCCACCAAAAATTTGCCGTCTTCTATCACAAACTCACCATATGAGCTAAGAATTTGCTTGCGGTGGAGTTTTGAGAACATGAGCCCAGGCCACAGGAACTAAATGACAAAATGCACCAAATGATCTGCCCCTGTTGCGGTGCCAGACCGGCGTCTGTAACCTGTTCTTTTAAAGAATAAAAAAAGGGCATGAATGGATCAGAGCTGCTTTACAATAAAAGATTATTCAGTTTCAACCTGCCCATTTCTTGCATGATTGCTTCCTAGGTTCTCCTCTCTTTTTTCATAATTGGTTTTATTTCTTATATATTCACTCTTCTATGGAAAAAGTGATGTCTAACTTTTTTTTTTTTAACCTCTTTCATGGAGTCTACTCTTTAGTTATCTGTGCTGGCTTCATCCCTTACCTGTGATTTGTGTCATGAGAGTCTAATAAGGAGCTTTTCACAGTGGGAGAGGATCGGAATGATTCAGCTGCCCACCTAATTACCTCGTAATAAAACAGCAGTCTCTCCTGCCTGCTCTCTCACTGCAGACCCTTACTCATCTCAGCAACTCCCTCCCTTTCCCCAGGCAGTCACGGTTTTGGTCACTACCTCCCCCTGCTGGTAGGTTCTGATAGGCAGTCACCCATCCTCTCCATAAAGGAGTATTCTTTCTGTGTTTCCCTCCTCCTGACTTCAATCACGAGCCCCTTTGTCCCTAAGCTTATACTCTATTGTCTCATATTTTATTCAAGCCTGTTAAATATCTGAACATTTCTAATACTGACACCCTACATTATATGTTGATGTTGTAGAGCAAGAGCAGGATTACACACGTTTCCCTACACAGTGGTTTTCACCCTTACGGATTTGAAAATTTTTATGCAGATTTTTCTTTTTTTTTTTTTTAAGCAACGTACAGCTCTTTGTCCATATGTGGTATGCCACAAAGAAAAGTCCTGAGTGTGACCGAAATATGCACTTAAAATCAATTCCTTGTGTTTTTAGCTTGGCAAGCTTTATTTTGCTTCTTGTTTTGCTTCCATTGCCACATGCCAGTCCATCCAGCTCTCGTACATAAACGTGACATCACAGCAACATGCTTTTAGACTGCTCCCACGCTTGCCTCAGTGTGATGTAACTTAACTGGTGTTAGCAATGTGGCACCATGGTCAGACCACAGTGAAGTGAAACCCAGAATCATGGTTGAAATCTCCGAGACAACCACTCACTGTGTGACCTACAGCCAGTAGCTTAACCTCCCATTAGGCTCCGAAATTGGAATACAAGCTCTTTAAGAAGGGTCCTTGTAACAGCCTGTTTATTTTGGTATAGTGCTCTCTCCGTATATGGATGGTTATAAATATGTACAGTGGAGACTATATTCAGCCGCTGAACGGCCCGGCTAGTTCCACTGAATATACCCAGCTATCTTAAAGTTAGCCAGATATGTTTATCCGGCTAACTTTAGGACATGTCAGCAGCACGACCAAAGTCAGCTGTATAAGTTAACCAGCTAACTACAAAAATCGGAGAAATGATAACCCTGGACCCTTTCCTCAGAACAATGGGGAAGAGACCACATAATAGTTGTCAACTTTTTAAAGCTGGCATGTAAGCTTATAATGGCTCAAGCTTGACTGTACTTGTAATCATCGGTCTCTATGAGCGTGTGATGCTCCTGTAAAAGGTAGCTATCTCACGGCGCGGTCAGTCTCTATTAGTACTCTGTAGAGTCTCTGGATATACTTAACTTGCGATTTTCATGTCCGTAGACAAACCAGTATTGTTGATACAAGTGTAATCCGATGCTATTACCGACACGGCGTGTTTCGGAGGAAACCCTCCTTCATCAGGGGCTCGGATGTCACTAATGCCGGTTTTTCACATAACTGCAATAAAGTAAATAGACAAGACAGTGCCAAGGTGCCCGCAGATTTTAGGCTAGCATTGAGAGTGGAAGAAAGCACTTACTTCGTGGAAGGCAAGTTATGCGGCTGTGTTATAGCGTCTCAGATGGTTCTGCAAAGCAAAGTGTATAACTTGATAAAATGTCCGCTTAATGTTGAACTAGATGAAAACGTACCTTATCCCCAGAATGTACTGACTTCCAATGATGCTGGACATGCATTCGAGGAGCCGTGTGAGACGTCTGTCAGCGGTCGGCGCGATACAACTGCTGGCTTTTAAAGGGGAAAAAGGCGCCAAAACAGTGGCTAAGTCCTGAAATGGGCATTTACGTCACTAGCGGGCGCCATCTTAAATCTGACGCCATTTTGAAAATTTCTCAACTGCAGAATGCCCCCATATCTATCCTTATATGGGCTTATGCGTCACTCAGGACGCCATCTTGACTGAAGAGGAATGGGTAGTAGCAGGGATTCCCTACAAAAGGTACGATTAAATCAACGTGTACCACTCGATCCTTTCATTTAGACCATGTGGTTCCACGGATTGGAGACGGTATATCCACTGTTGTTCTTTCCAGTTTAAAATGGAAATTCTGTCCCCACCTCGCCATGATTGTGTAACCTGCTCTATAATTAACCATTTGAGTTGTTCAAACGTATGTTGATGTGTGACACAATGTTGCACCATGGGGGCCTTGAGATCCTGGTTCTTGATTCGACTTTTGTGTTCAATAAGTCGTATCCGGATTTTGCGCTTGGTGCGACCTACATATATTTTATTGCAGGGGCATATCAGTCCATATATAACAAAATCTGAATTACAATGGACAAGATGTCGCCGTGTGATTTGCACCTGCGTATTGGTATCTAGCCATTCAATGCCCGTGATCGCCTGAACACAAAAGCTACAATTGCCACATTGAATCTGGCCAGGAGGACCTGTGGTTTGATCGGGCTGTTGAGTGGCCCGAACCACATGTTGTTTAATATTGGTGCCTCGGCTGTATGCAAACATAGGCTGATTGCAGAAAATGGGGTGGGGACTTAGAACATGCCAGTTACGTAGTATAGATTGTCTGATTTGTTGGGTGAGATCAGTGTGTTCCAACACACACACTAGTTGTGACATTTGAGTCTTGCTCTTATAATGTAACAGGGATTCCCGTGGGGAGAACTTAGCTCTTTTGTATGCTCTCTTGATTACAGTGTTTGGGTATCCCCTATCTCGAAATCTATCACCAAGAATAGCACTTTGTTGTGTGAAATCTTGTTGATCAGAACATATCCTACGGATGCGGAAAAACTGTCCTACTGGGAGCCCTTCCTTAAACCTTCTGGGATGGTGGCTCTCAAATTTTAAAAGGTTGTTGCGATCTGTGGATTTTCTGAAAAGAGTAGTTTGAATGGTGCCTGCTTTTTTTGAAATCAGGATATCCAAAAAGGATAGTTGGTCTCTGTCGAACACCATGGTAAATTTAAGATGTGTGCTGACTGTGTTGAGCCATATGAGAAACTCGGTCAATAGTTGTACAGTATCATTCCAGATGAAGAATATGTCGTCTATATATCTTGACCATTGGGTAATGAATTTAAAAAAAGGGGAAGGGTATATCACTGTTTCTTCTAATTGAGCAACAAATAAATTGGCAATATCCGGGGCCACCGGGGACCCCATAGCAACCCCATGAATCTGTAGAAAGTATTCCTGTTGGTATGCAAAGTAGTTTTTGAACAATACTAATTCCAACACAGTCAGCACACATCTTAAATTTACCATGGTGTTCGACAGAGACCAACTATCCTTTTTGGATATCCTGATTTCAAAAAAAGCAGGCACCATTCAAACTACTCTTTTCAGAAAATCCACAGATCGCAACAACCTTTTAAAATTTTAAAATTTGAGAGCCACCATCCCAGAAGGTTTAAGGAAGGGCTCCCAGTAGGACAGTTTTTCCGCATCCGTAGGATATGTTCTGATCAACAAGATTTCACACAACAAAGTGCTATTCTTGGTGATAGATTTCGAGATAGGGGATACCCAAACACTGTAATCAAGAGAGCATACAAAAGAGCTAAGTTCTCCCCACGGGAATCCCTGTTACATTATAAGAGCAAGACTCAAATGTCACAACTAGTGTGTGTGTTGGAACACACTGATCTCACCCAACAAATCAGACAATCTATACTACGTAACTGGCATGTTCTAAGTCCCCACCCCATTTTCTGCAATCAGCCTATGTTTGCATACAGCCGAGGCACCAATATTAAACAACATGTGGTTCGGGCCACTCAACAGCCCGATCAAACCACAGGTCCTCCTGGCCAGATTCAATGTGGCAATTGTAGCTTTTGTGTTCAGGCGATCACGGGCATTGAATGGCTAGATACCAATACGCAGGTGCAAATCACACGGCGACATCTTGTCCATTGTAATTCAGATTTTGTTATATATGGACTGATATGCCCCTGCAATAAAATATATGTAGGTCGCACCAAGCGCAAAATCCGGATACGACTTATTGAACACAAAAGTCGAATCAAGAACCAGGATCTCAAGGCCCCCATGGTGCAACATTGTGTCACACATCAACATACGTTTGAACAACTCAAATGGTTAATTATAGAGCAGGTTACACAATCATGGCGAGGTGGGGACAGAATTTCCATTTTAAACTGGAAAGAACAACAGTGGATATACCGTCTCCAATCCGTGGAACCACATGGTCTAAATGAAAGGATCGAGTGGTACACGTTGATTTAATCGTACCTTTTGTAGGGAATCCCTGCTACTACCCATTCCTCTTCAGTCAAGATGGCGTCCTGAGTGACGCATAAGCCCATATAAGGATAGATATGGGGGCATTCTGCAGTTGAGAAATTTTCAAAATGGCGTCCAACGACGTCATTTCCCTTTTTTTGGATAGTTCAGATTTAAGATGGCGCCCGCTAGTGACGTAAATGCCCATTTCAGGACTTAGCCACTGTTTTGGCGCCTTTTTCCCCTTTAAAAGCCAGCAGTTGTATCGCGCCGACCGCTGACAGACGTCTCACACGGCTCCACGAATGCATGTCCAGCATCATTGGAAGTCAGTACATTCTGGGGATAAGGTACGTTTTCATCTAGTTCAACATTAAGCGGACATTTTATCAAGTTATACACTTTGCTTTGCAGAACCATCTGAGACGCTATAACACAGCCGCATAACTTGCCTTCCACGAAGTAAGTGCTTTCTTCCACTCTCAATGCTAGCCTAAAATTTGCGGGCACCTTGGCACTGTCTTGTCTATTTACTTTATTGCAGTTATGTGAAAAACCGGCATTAGTGACATCCGAGCCCCTGATGAAGGAGGGTTTCCTCCGAAACACGCCGTGTCGGTAATAGCATCGGATTACACTTGTATCAACAATACTGGTTTGTCTACGGACATGAAAATCGCAAGTTAAGTATATCCAGAGACTCTACAGAGTACTAATAGAGACTGACCGCGCCGTGAGATAGCTACCTTTTACAGGAGCATCACACGCTCATAGAGACCGATGATTACAAGTACAGTCAAGCTTGAGCCATTATAAGCTTACATGCCAGCTTTAAAAAGTTGACAACTATTATGAGGTCTCTTTAAGCGTCCCCGCCGCCTTACTTATACGGGATTCTTCATTTGTTGTTATAATCATTATTATCCTGTTTAGTGGATTTTCTTATTTCTTACCATGTAGGAATGTGCAGCCTTTTTTTTATTCATTTCTTTTGTTTTTGGCCCATTTCCCAATCAATTTTCATTTTTTGGGAGTTCTTTCAGATTTTCAGGTTGTTTCAGCAAATAGTGCATTCTAGGGGGAATCCAAGAGGCTGGAGGGGGAATCCAAGATGGCCACCGAGTGAGAAAGGTGGTGAAATCGCTCTCTCCCTGATTTACTTGGAAATTCTGAAAACAAAGAAATGCCGCACTCAAATAGAAAAGCAAGGCTTAGAGAAGTTCTTACTTCATCATCTCCGGTATTGGAACATGGACAGCAGCAGATTGAAACCTTTTTCGCCACCGAAGGAGAGAGGGGAATGCCGGTTGAGGAGGCCGCTGCAACTGCTGACGATGGGCGGACGCCTGCGTTGCAGGCCGAGGAGACCACACTTAGTCCAGGCGCACCTGAGACCCCTCCATCTCCAGTCCCACCAGAAGCTGCTACCAAAGGGTAAGTCCTCAAGGACATTATTCTCTGTATGGAGCGCCCTGTGGAGACGGCAGAGATGCCGATTTGAAGAACATTGGAATGAGCTACTTGCCCGGGAGCAGCGACTGGGAGAAATGGATGCATTCAAGGAGGTGGTAAGAGGGAACTTGGCAGGAAGGGAGATAAAGGCACAGAAACCCTTGTTGGAAATGATTGTTCCAATGGAAAAACCTCCTGTTATAACCATGGACTCTTTATGGTATGCTGTGAAAAGCCTTGAAAATGTAGTTTTGAACACGACTAAAATAACACTTGACTCAAATAAAAGGTTTGTGAATATTGAGAAGGAAATGAGCCTACAGGTGACGAGCTCAGCAGATCGAAACACGAGTGGAGAAAATTGAGAACATCCAAACAGAGATACTAAGAGTTGAAGATGTAAATTTGAAAAAACTTGAAAACATAGAAAATCAATAAAGTATTTGAATTTACGTATTCTAAAATTCCCTTACATTAAAGAAATCTCCGCATATGAACTGTTTAAAACTTATATGATTAAAGTTTTAAAAATACCAGTGGAAGGATTACCTGTAATATCTAGACTCTATTATCTCCCAGTGAAACAGGTCTATCCTGTAAAGTGCGGCCGTGTTTACCCTGCTCCTAAGCCGTGTTTTACTCACTTTCCGGCCGCGTTATCCCTTCCTGCGATCCTGAATCCACTATAACCTACTCCTACCGCGTCCTAAAATCCCCGGCCAACCCCTTCCGCACGCGGCATGGATATTGCATGCAAACGAGCGAATTAGCTATTCCCTAGCATCCCGTAACCCGCGCCCCGACTATCACTATCTTTCCCTGCCGTTTTGTCGCGCGTTTAACCTGCAAACTTACCGCCTACCCTGACCCTGCGGTAGAGGCAGGGGTAAGGGTAGGTGGCAAGCTTTCCCCCAGCCCCCGCTCACCTGCCCCGGCCGCGATCGTGGGTGCCAGTCTCCGTGGCAGCCCCAGTCCTCTCCCCTCCTCCCGAAGCAAAAAAAAAAAAAAAAGCGAAAAAAACGTTGCAGCCCCCCTCCGATGTCCGGAGGGGGCTGCAAAAAGTAAGTTGCTTCGCCGCTGTCAGTTCTTCCCTCCTCCCAGAGCTGCTTTTTCAGCCTTGCTCCGGGAGGAGGGGAGAATAGACACTGACAGCGGCGAAGCGAAAAAAAACCAAAAGCAATTTTGGTTTTTTTCCAAAAGCGACTTACTTTTGGGATCTGTCAAGATCCCAAAAGTAAGTCGCTTTTGGACGCCTGCACAACTTACTTTTTTTTGCAGCCATCAGCAGGAACACATGGCGATCGTGGCTCCGGTAGCTCCTCCCGACGAAGATGGCCGCCTGCACGGGGGAAAGCGTGCAATTGGCCGCTCAAGACATGACGTCACGACGTTTGGCATCACGGGATGTGACGCACGTCTTGAGCGGCCAATTGCACGCTTTCCCCCGTGCAGGCGGCCATCTTCGTCGGGAGGAGCTACCGGAGCCACGATCGCCATGTGTTCCTGCTGATGGCTGCAAAAAAAAGTAAGTTGTGCAGGCGTCCAAAAGTGACTTACTTTTTTTTGGCTCCGGTAGCTCCTCCCGACGAAGATGGCCGCCTGCACGGGGGAAAGCGTGCAATTGGCCGCTCAAGACATGACGTCACGACGTTTGGCATTACGGGATGTGACGCCACGTCTTGAGCGTCCAATTGCACGCTTTCCCCCGTGCAGGCGGCCATCTTCGTCGGGAGGAGCTACCGGAGCCACGATCGCCATGTGTTCCTGCTGATGGCTGCAAAAAAAAGTAAGTTGTGCAGGCGTCCAAAAGCGACTTACTTTTGGGATCTTGACAGATCCCAAAAGTAAGTCGCTTTTGGAAAAAAACCAAAATTGTCGCTTTTGGAAAAAAAAAAAATTTTGAAAAAAAAACAAAATTGCTTTTGGTTTTTTTTCGCTTCGCCACTGTCAGTGTCTATTCTCCCCTCCTCCCGGAGCAAGGCTGCTTTTCGCGCCCTGCTCCGGGAGGAGGGGAGAAGAGACACTGACAGCAGCGAAGCAACTTACTTTTAGCTTTTGGTTTTTTTGCTTTTTTTTTGCTTCGCCGCTGTCAGTGTCCCTTCTCCCCTCCTCCCGGAGCAAGGCTGCTTTTCGCGCCCTGCTTCGGGAGGAGGGGAGGGGGGACTGGCAGTCCCGACTTCCTGGTATCTGTCATTTCAAATGACATTTGAAATGACAGATACCAGCGTGGCGTGAAGCGTTAGGCCCGCGCACCCAGGATACTGTATAGGCGCTCTATCCAGTAAAATGGGTTGCGCGGGCCTAAGGCTTCACGGACGCGGTTTACATTTACATAAAATTAATGTTCAGGATCGAGCGGTAGGTGTGCTGCACTGTGCGTGCGGCAACCGCGGGTGCCGCAGGCACTAACGCAGCTCTTCCTACCGCTCGGTACAGGATAGACCCGAAAGGGAGTAAGATAGAAGGTAACGCAGATAAGAAGAAGGTGCAACAGTTAAACCTGACTGAAATCTTGGAAATGTTGACTGACGTTGAAGTTCATAAAAAAATGACTTTGCTCTTGTCCTGTACTTTTGCAGCAGATAGAGAACTGATCATGAAGAGATTCATGCGGAATTGATCTGAATTATATTACGGGGAAAAAACTTGGATATACCCAGACATATCACGTATTACTCAAGAAAAAAGAAAAAAGTTTCTATCATTAAAATCAGATGTAACAGCAAGAGGGGCTTATTTTTAGCCTTAGATATCCCTCTAAATGCATTATAAGATATCAAAATGCTAAGTATATTTTTCTTGAAGGTTTTCTAGTTCCATCAAACCCATAATGTCCTGCTAAGTTATGGTGCTAGTTAAAGAATCTCTGTCTCATGCAGCGATACCTTTTCTTATGATGATATCTTTTTTTCTTTTCTTTCCGCTTGTAAAAGATTCCCCCTAAGGATTTCTTAGAAAAGCAGTTATGAATCTATGTTAGTTAAATTTGGGTGAATTTAGTATTGTTAAAGTAAAATAAATATCTGTGCACTGTAAATGTTCATTATGTATGAGTATTGGAAAAAATTAATACATAGTAAATTGCAAAAAAAAAATAAAATAGTGCATTCTAATTGTCAAAACGAATAATCCAAAAATTTTCAGGATTGACTGATTTTCGGATGACTCAAACCAAACTAAAACTGGCTCATTTGGATCAATTTTCCCATTCAGATTATTGGAACACACATCACTATTATCAAATCCAACTCCTTCAACTTCTCCTTATAGATATTATTCAGTCTAATCATTTTTGTTCTCTGCGTTGCTACTGTGAACATTCCATTGGTCATTGCTATACCCAATTACATGAAGATCATTAACTGGAAAATCCTTCATTTTTTGTGCAGAAAAGTTGGATTTGCTCTAATGATAAATGCGAGATTTTTCAAGTTGTATTTACAAATAAACTTTCATGAAAAATAAATAACTGTTCAGATTTTCTAAAACAGACCTAAAAGCTTCAAAGTCAATAGACTCTCATTGGATTAGATTTTACATTTCAGAAGCATATATAAGATAAAATAAAACTCTTCCTCCATTTTTTTTAAGTCTCATGCTACAAGATGAGTAGCTACCTCTCCTCTGGAGAAAAAGCACAAGCATCTGCCGATGTGATATGCAAAGCATTGGCTTGGAGTTTTCTGGATAATTTGTTGAAATATTACAGAATACATACATGATCGCCTTCAGCATATCAAATAGAGTTCTTCAACCTGCCATCAACCCAACCCCTTAAGGTACTGCTTTTGTGTAAGTCCCTTGATGCAGACTGTTTGAGAGTGGAATGGAATAGGACTTTTTTCTCATGTTCAAATTATTATCCCATTAATTTTCAAGCAATGTTCACCATCCCTCCTAGATTCCAGGTCTAATAATTGATCACATCTGCTACTACATATTTTGATGTGTAAAGTTACAAGAAAGTACTCTAATAACTTGAGGTACACTGCAAAAATGGCAGAATGTAACATCATTTATACCCTTATCCACAAATTTATTAAAGATAACACCGACGGAGAGTGGTATCAGACTCTTATATGGTGTATCCAATCTCATGGGCTCTTGCCCTCTACAGGGCTGCAACCCCTCTCTTGTTTCAAACACCAGTTGTTCTCACCTCATTTACCTACTCTCCGAAGGTGAAATTTTCATTTTATCTTTTTTATAAGTGCAAAAAATGCCTCTCTTACTTCACCAGTGCCCTTATTTATTAAAAACTATAATCTAATCTCCCATTTATCCCTTAAAAAATCATGTTTAGCGTAACTTAGCTCATTGAGCTATACTATGTTTTTACTTATCTTTATGCTATGATCCGCCGGATCCGCCGGATCATAGCATAAAGATAAGTAAAAACATAGTATAGCTCAATGAGCTAAGTTACGCTAAACATGATTTTTTAAGGGATAAATGGGAGATTAGATTATAGTTTTTAATAAATAAGGGCACTGGTGAAGTAAGAGAGGCATTTTTTGCACTTATAAAAAAGATAAAATGAAAATTTCACCTTCGGAGAGTAGGTAAATGAGGTGAGAACAACTGGTGTTTGAAACAAGAGAGGGGTTGCAGCCCTGTAGAGGGCAAGAGCCCATGAGATTGGATACACCATATAAGAGTCTGATACCACTCTCCGTCGGTGTTATCTTTAATAAATTTGTGGATAAGGGTATAAATGATGTTACATTCTGCCATTTTTGCAGTGTACCTCAAGTTATTAGAGTACTTTATTTGAGTTATTAACATTGAGGTGAGGAGCCATTTTACAATACAAGTTACAAGAAAGGCCATTTTCTGGCGATAAATAATAGAGTCCTTTTCAGACCTCACATTGCTAATAAAGTACTCTCAAATGAGCAGATAGTCCTGGCCAGAAGGGGAGGACTAAGGGCTGGGAGATGAATCCAGGGTAATAACCTAGAAGGAAGGGGATGAGGAATAGAAGAGCAGGAGGAGGAGGAAAAACTGGGAAAGCAGAGCAGGTAGGGTGAAGAGGAGAAAGAGGGAAAAAGCAGGACAAGGGGAGAGAAAATAAAGGAAGAGAAAGTATTACAGTATCTGTTGCTGATGGGAAGAGATATAACTAAAAGAAAAGAAGAAGGGAGGGAGGACACCAGAGAAACAGAAACAAACAAAAAAAAAGAACAGAGATAAGGAAATGAATAAGAAAAAAAGGTACTGATCCAGAAAAGCAAGCCAGAGCCAAACACTGAAAACTATTTTATTATCAGATAGAGAATATAAAGTGAGAATAAAATTGTTCCAGGAATGAGGGGTGGGTGATGAGAAGGGAGGTGGGGTGAAGAGAGAAAGTCTGTGTAGCCACCCCCCACCCCCCATTATTCTCAGGGTGAGCAGAATTCAGAAAGTCCCCAGCTATGAGCACTGGTAGCTATTTAGACCATTAAAAAGCTGTGCAGTACGAAGAAGGGAGATGACAAAAACCTGTTTAGAAAGGAGTATTTATTTTATTTATTAGGGGTTTTTTATACTGCTGTTTGGAATTACCATCACATCGATTTACAGAAATTTACATGGAATACAACATTAACAGCAATAATATCATAAAACATACAAAGGTAAATAAAATCATAAAGCTCAATAAAAATTAATATTAATAATAAAGGCAATAAAACTCATATATACCTATGATTAAACTATTGCTCGTATTACAAAACTAAAATAAAATAAGAAAATAAAAATACAATATAAGTGGTTAAAAACTAAACAAAGGTAGTATAAACAGGTAAATAATTAAATCTGTATGAATTAACAAATAATAAAACCTAGACCTACTCTTAGAAACTGTCTAAAAAAAACAAACCCAAAAACGTAAGCGTGGGTAAAATTGTGAAAGGTGAGACTGAAATAGATTAGCTTTAAGCCTATGCCTTCTTTAAATGCCAGTTCGAATAACCATGTTTTGAGATTTTTTTCTAAATGACTTGAGTTTATTTTGTAGCCTTAGTTCCACTGGAAGCACGTTCCATAATTTGGGCCCTGCGAGTGATATTGCTCTCTCTCTGACCGAGGTCAGTCTAGCTGAGGACACTGATGGTATTGAGAGTAATCCTTTGTTTGCTGATCTCAGATTTCGCTATGGTGTATGGAGCTGAATGGTGGCGTTTAACCATTCTACCTGCTCACCATAAATCGCTTTGTGTAGAATACATGTTTTATATTGTATACGTTTTTCAACAGGTAGCCAATGCAGAGATTTCAAAATTGGAGTAATGTGATCATGCTTTTGGCAACCGGTTAATATCCTGGCAGCTGAGTTTTGTAATATCTGTAGGGGACGAATCGTTGATTGAGGAAGACTGAGAAGAAAAGAGTTACAGTAATCAGTTCCTGTAAATATTAAAGATTGCAAAACAGTTCTAAAGTCATTTGGATTTAATAATGGTTTTAGTCGTCTTAACATTAGTAGTTTACTATAGACCTCTTTAGTTTTAATTGCAATATGTTTTTTTAAGTTGAGTTCAGGGTCAATCCAGACACCGAGATCACGCACTTTGGTTCCAAGATTAATTAAGCAGTTTTCATTTGGCAATTTAAGATTTTGCTCGTGAGAGGATGTTTTCCTTTCAAGCAGGACAATTTCAGTTTTGTCAATATTTATGCTAAGCTTCATTTGCGTTAATAGCTGTTTAATGATATTTAGGTACATGGCTGTGATTTTAAATGTTTTTTCCAATGTGTCTGTGACGGGGATGATAATCTAAATGTCATCAGCATACATGTAGTCATTTAAACTTAGTCCGGAGAGTAGGTGACAAAGAGGGATCATGTATATGTTAAAGTGTGTTGCTGATAGGGATGAGCCTTGTGGTACTCCTATTTCGAGCCTTATTGTATCAGATGAAAAATTGTTGATATTGACCTGGTAAGATCTATTATTCAAATAGGAGGTGAACCATTGTAATATATTATCACTTAGGCCAATTTCTACAAGCCTCCGGTTGAGACTTTTATGGTAAACTGTGTCGAACGCAGCTAAGAGGTCCAGAACAAGAAGGTATTTGTGACCATTATCAAATCCTCTCATAATGGTGTCTAATGAGAGGAGCAAGGTTTCTGTGCTAAAATATCTTTAAAAACCAAACTGCATAGGATACAAAATGTCATTGCATTCTAGGTGCTCAGTGAGTTGCTTTAAAACTATCTTTTCGATTAACTTTGCAATGAATGGTAGATTAGAGATTGGGCAATAGTTACTCAGTACCTAAGTGTCTAAATTCTTATTTTTGATTATGGGCTTGATGATTGCTTGTTTTAGTGAGTCGGGTAGAATGCCTTCAAGTAGAGACTTGTTAATGAAGGAGGTAATTGTGGGGGCAATTACCTGCGCAATTTGCTTTAATGTCAAGATTGTTATGGAATCCAAGGGATGATGGGCGGGATTTAGGTTTTGTATTAAGCCGTCAACTTCACTTATGGAAGTGTCTTCAAAGTTTGACCAGATCATGCCTTCTTTTATATTCATGGAGATTTCTTGTTTGGATGTCCTATCTAGATTTGCTAGCAGCAAAGAACAACGAGGTGGAATTGGTAAAACATGGACTTTATTGAAACTTGCCCGACATTTATTTAGTTTTAAAGTTGTAAGGAATCATACATGATCCTAGTGAAAAAACCTTGGATTGTTTTAACATTTATTTTTTTCTTTTGAAAGAATTTACGATATCACTGCCTGCATAGTGATCTATGGTTGAAAGTATCTGTTCTTAGAACAGGTTGATATTCAGCTTGCTTACTCATGTCTCTTCAACTACGACACATGATACCTGCACTGATCTGAGCTAATTCAAGTGGTTCAAAAAGGTACCTTTGCTATATAATTATCACCTTCATTATATACAGTTCATTATATGGAGCTCAAATAGTGACCTACAAGTAAAACCATCCATTCTAATTCATTGATTCTTTTTCACTTTTTTTCATTGCTTTTGGTTTTTTCCATCTTTTCATTTTTTTCAGTGTTTTCATTTTTTCTAGATTTTGGTTATCATTTTGTGTTTTTGATTTCTTGTTTTTTTGTCTTTTTCTAATTCCATTCGTTCACATATCTTAATTTACTTTACTTTAAGTTACACATATAATATTTCTCCATTTTTTAACAAGGCTGGTTGGTTGCGCTCATTTTTTAGACTCTGAAGTTTTTACACCCATACATGTACTCCTTTATATGTACCTCAGATATTTGTAATTGTTTCTATTCATTATTTTTTTTATTATAATTTTTTATATATATTTCATACAATTTACAGTTAGTTCTGTTTGTCATTTTTTCATTTTGTTACATTAACATCTGTACATTCAATACACACTTGTCTTATTGGATTTTTATATATGTATTTTCTACACACAAACCTGTTATCAATTTAAAGTGCAATATGTTTATTATTGTTACATTTTATTTTGTATCATTTTATATGATTTATACAAGTTTTTATTGCATTTTCTTGTTATTACAATATTTATGTTTGTGTGTCTTTTTATTTGTTTTTATTTGTTTGCAATAGCCCCTGAGGCAGCTCGTAGAGCGAAACTCGGCCAGAGTCGGGCAAGTTTCAATAAAGTCCATGTTTTACCGATTCCACCTCGTTGTTCTTTGCTGCTAGCCATATTGGATCGGTTACCGGTTTGTTTTCTTGGACTATCTAGATTTGCTGTCAGTGTATCGATTTTATTTTTAAAGTAAATCGCCAATTCTTGACTGAAATTATTATTTAGGTCTGTGTTTAACACAGCAGGGTCTGAAGTCAATTTTTTTTACTATATTGAAAAGTGTTTTCGGATTATGTGAGAATTTTTTAATCTTATTACTATAAAAATCTTTTTTGGTTTTATTTATCAAATTTTTGTAAAATGCCAGGTTAGTTCAATAATTAGAGTTTGAGTACATTTGTTTTTTCTCCACACTTTTTCTTTTTTCCTTAAAACTTTCTTTTGTTTCTTTAATGTGTGTATTATACCATGGATTTGATTTCTTGGCCACATTAATGCGTTCAGTTTTTAAAGGATTGATGTAGATAGCCTACAGTCACACTGCAACAAATGGCAGCAGAGATACATTCTGAGCAGTGCATACTCAGAATGTATCTGAGTATGCACTGCTCAGAATGCACTGCTCAGAATGTATCTGAGATATGCACAGCAGTGCATATCCTCAAACCTAGCATCTTTCAAATCGTTCATGCGCCATTACAGGATCAAAATGCTTCAGACAAAAAAAGATTTCTACTCCCAGAAAATCCACAATTTCATCTTTGATCCAAAAGCCCTTTTCTCACTGGTTTCTTCTCTTACTAAACCTCCAGTTCCGGCTATCCCAGATGACAAAGCAGCTCTCAAATCCATTGAACTTGCCAACTACTTCAAAGACAAAATAACTAACTTACTGGCTGCCCGAACACCACTAACATCCCCGGGCCAATCATGTCCTCTTCTCACGGCATCCCCTCTCATCTCTATGACTAATCAACCTTTCAAAGCCTCATTGCCTCATACAGCATTCCTGGAGGAATTCGAATCAACTTCCTCACTAGAAATAGAATCACTACTGAGGAAACTAAAACCAGCCTCCCACCCTTTCGATGCAATTCCTGCCAATCTTCTCATCTCAAGCGCCACAGGGGTTTCTAAGCCCATCTCGCTTATCATCAATGCCTCCTTAGCACAAGGTCATGTCCCCGACCCTCTTAAACTGGCTATCTTAAAACCCCTTCTAAAAAAAACTAACCTCTCCACAGACAACCCAGCAAACTTTCGTCCTATTGCAAACCTTCCTATCATCGCCAAGATCCTAGAAAGAATTGTCAACAAACAACTCTCCAAGTTTCTGGACAATAACAATTTCCTCTCCCCAGACCCAACTAGGATTTCGTAAAGCTAGAAATACAGAATCTCTCCTTATTTCTCTGTCAGATATCATCCTCATGAACCTGGAAAAGAAATGGCCCTGTCTTCTCATCCTCCTAGATTTATCGGCTGCATTCGACACAGTGAACCATCAGTGTCTAATGGACAGGCTAGCGGAGATTGGAATCAAAAATACCGCACTAAACTGGTTCAAGTCCTTCCTTCAAAATAGGCAATACAAAGTCAAGATTAACAGCAAAGAATCCCCCCCTTTCATCTCTTCCCTAGGAGTTCCTCAAGGTTCATCTTTATCCCCAACACTATTCAATATCTATCTTCTCCCCCTTTGCAATCTACTCTCCGATCTGAAACTTACATATTACCTTTATGCAGACGATGTCCAAATCCTGATACCGATCACAGACTCGCTGCAAAAAACCCTTCTCCATTGGAATGCTTGTCTCATCCACATCAACAACCTCCTCTCAAAGCTTAATTTGCTACTCAACACCGACAAAACAGAATACATCCTAATCACACAAGATGGCAGCGTACCACTAAATAACGTTCAACAGTCAATGTCCCCTACTTTCTCACCCAAGGTAAGAAACCTTGGGGTAATCATAGACAGCCAAATGACCTTCACAAGCTTCATCAACAACACAGTAAAGGAATGTTATTTTAAACTCCAAGTTCTAAAACGCCTAAGACCCCTCCTCCATTTCCATGATTTTAGGTCAGTCTTACAAGCCATCATATTCTCCAAAATTGACTATTGTAATTCACTCCTTCACGGCCTGCCTGATATTTCACTCAAACCTCTCCAGCTACTACAGAACGCTACGGCCAAGATCCTCACAAAATCCAACAAGAGGGACCATAACACTCCAATTTTAAAGAATCTACATTGGCTACCAATTAAGTTTAGAATCCTTCATAAACTTTTAACAGTCACTCACAAAGCCATACACAACATTACTCCTCTGGATCTTACAATACCTTTGCAACTCCACACCTCGGTCTGTCCAATTAGACTGGCCCAGAGAGGCACTCTTCAAGCACCCTCCATCAAGACCTCCCTCAGTAAGAGAGCTATATCTGCCTCGGGCCCCAAGCAATGGAACCTGCTCCCTCCTGAACTGAGGCTGGAACGATGTCCAATCACCTTTAAGAAGAGACTTAAGACTTTGTTATTCGAACAAGCCTTCCCATAACTACTCACTTCAGCCTTGGTTCTTATCCGCATGAGTACACTATCCAACTTGAGGCCTTCATAGTCCTCCCCTATTTAATTTCCATGCTTTTCGACCTAGTTATACAGACCCAATTCTCTATACTTGCTTCACCCATTTTATGTTTATCCAGGTTACTTCTACCCTGTTCATTGTTTTAATCCAGGTTACTTCTACCCTGTTCATTGTAAAACAAGACTTTGTCTCTGTTATTTTTTGCTGGTTGTAATGTAAACCGAAGTGATAATTAATCTTGTTAATTGAACCTCGGTATATAAAAAAGTTATAAAATAAATAAATACAGGAACCTCTGGGCAGGCTGAATGGGCCAAGTGGCATTTCTCCACTGTTACTGCAGTCACTACATAGCCAAGGCATTAAATGGACCTTGAACACTCTCTCTCTCTCTCTCTCAAAAGCCCTGTGTTCAGAAATCTTTTGCATTAGGCAAAGTGGGAGAAATATTCAATGATGACAAAGCTAAGAAAAACAATCAACTGGTTTGTGAGGCATTTGTGGGTTAAAAAAGTATTCACTGATTTGAAATTAAAAGAAGGGTCCCAAAAAACTGTGGGGAAAAACAAGTCAGTCCTTGAACCAAGCATGTACTATCTTTAATTTAAAATGTGTATTTTAAAAAGTAGGCAGTACATATGTCTGCCCTGAAGGGATTTCCAGAGCTACATAAAGATTCCAGGACAACAACGCATATAGATCCATGTCCACTGGAGAAACCCTTGAAAATTCCAAACTTAACATGAGTAAAATGAGATTTTTTTTTTTGTCTCCACCCTTCTAACTCTATTCTCCCCCAGCAACAAATGCACTTTGCAGACTGATGGCTTCAGGTGGGCATCTCCAAGGAAGCAAAATGTTTTGGTAACATCCTTTTGCCAAGAGGAATCGACCACTTCCCTCACCTTCCCCCTTTCACCCTCCAACCTAGCCTGAGTCTGTTACTTCTGCAACATGTCCACGAACCCACCAATCCTGACAGAAGACTCCAGCACTGAAGCTGAGGCACAGGACCTGCCCTCTGTTTTCTAAAATTAAACTCACAATAAGCTCTGATAACTAAGAACTGTTCTGATGACTTCTCGGCCATCTTAGTTGTTGCCATGTAGCATAGGGCAACACAGAAAATGCAGCAGGCAACCATAGCAGTCTCTCTATTTTTGTCCATGCTGCTTTTTGTTGATAAGAGATGCCTGCAGTGCCAGTGAATCCTGCAGATCAGTATGGAAGCTGCCGAACTTAAAGAGTAAGGTTTCTGCCCTCTGCTTAAAGAGCAATGTTCACACTGGGGAAAAAAAAAAAAGAACCGCTGCGAAATGAGACCTCTTTTTTCACAAACACATTTACCTCGTGTGTATTTTATCGCTATTTGTCTTAGCTGTTTGGTTAATTGCTGGAAATGTGTGTGTTTAAACAGTGAATGTTCTCTTCGGAATGCTGGCTTCTCTTGCTGTGAAGTTATAATGTGGAATTGTGACATCACAGTCTTTTTCCATGGCAACAGACATCACAAGTGCAGGCTTCCGAACTGATCATATGCCCAAGAAAAAGCAGTAAGTTTGGGGGGTGAGAGACATTTTCAGAGAGGGGAGAGGGAAATGTGAAAAAACACACAGCAACAGGGAGGGAGAACAAAAGGAAATGCTTATCCTGACAAACATCTGCAGGACAGTATATTATATATTACATAAAGCAGAAACTGACAGGAAAATAAATTGACTTTTCTAGACAATGTTATTGCTTTCTGTGTTTGCCACAGCATTTCATAATAACATTTCAATATTTATATAACAGAATATAATTCAAGTGATTACAGTGCCCTTATTCCAAAAATGAATAATCTCATTGCAAGGTCAACGGGGTTACAGGATCTGCTTAAGATCATGCGGTCAGTTGTCCATTTAAAAAAATTTGATTCAGAATCTCTGCAGTTATAGCCCTATCCGGACGATGCTTACCACCGTGTCTTCTGTTGAAAGCAGCACTACTCACTACAAACCTCAAAATATCAAACTTGCCTGTTTCTTGGCTTCATTGCTTCCTTTAGGGATCTTATTCCTAGGTTTCCCTCTGTATTCTTTTTGTCTCAAGATATGTTTGTTTTTTTAATGTATTAGTCAATTATCAGGTACATCCAGCAGACGGAGCGATTTTGCAGGTGGTAATTATCACAGCATGTTTTACTATCAAACTCGGGGGAAAAAAAAAAAAGATATATCACAATCCATGATGGAATATGCTAAGCCCATACTTAAAGGGGGACTCACTAGGAGAAAATAAAATCACCCTTAAAGGTACCATACTGAAAAAACAAGCAAATATAGCATCTGCCCCATCAACAAGCCTTAAATCAGACTATAAACTCAGCTATCATGCCACATGCAGACAGCAAGATTGCTAAAATAAAGAAGAATCCATCTTACGAGGAACAGTAAGATCACCAGCAAGTTTGTGCAGAAGTAAAAGCTTTAACTAATCCTGACCTAGGAAGGCAAATTTCTTACCCTGATATTCACTATACATTTAGCAGGAAATTTAGTATGATGGAGTAAATATATGTAGACATGTGGATCCATGCTTAGATTCCTTTTTCCAACTATAACTTTCTTTGATATCTCCTATGTTTATAATTTTCTTCCCCTCCCCCCCAATATGGACTAATGATTTTCTTCTGAGCTTATCTTGTTAACTTTTCTTTTTATTGTATGGTGCTAAACAAGAAATATGTTGCTTTATGATGATGTTATATTTTCTTTTTCTTTGGAAATTGAAAATTATAAATAAAAAAAAAAGAAAGGTTGTGGATTTGGTGAGCCATTTACAGACTGCAGGGCATGAGAAGGACCTTGCTGTAGAGGCCTCGCTTTTCTGATGTCAGCAAAAGAGATGCGCTTGTTCTAACAATGCAACTTGCTCAACTCTATCTTTTATAGACCCCAAACTGTAGCAAAGAGCACTCCAAACTGGATATATGGGATGCATGCCTCTATACCCTACAGCTGCCAATAGGGGCGAGAAATCTGAGCAAGCAGGCAATGGTTTCACCCAGGAAGAAGGGCCACACACACACTGCAGATGCCCAAACCATACTCTTAGATGGCATCCAGTTAGGTGGAATAACTGCACTGACTGATTCAGCCCTGTCAGATCCATCTCAGTGACACCTGCAAGGAGGCTGGCAGTCCTGGTTCCAGAAGGCAACATCCAAATATCCCCTCCTCAATGACCATCCTGTAGTGTTGTCTCAGCAACAACATGACAACACAATCCATGAGGCCTAAAAGCAGTACGGAAAGAACTAAACATTCAGACCCACGCAATTTCACAAACCGGTGAGGTGAGAGACGCTACAAATGTGAATGACCATCACTGAATGCCAGCTAACACATTCCAGGGAAAGAGCAGCACTATGTCTCTCATCCTCCAAGGCTACTTCAGCCCTTTCTACCATGTCCACTCCCATCCATGCCACACAGAAGCGGTCATTTCAGAGGGCCCCAGACCAGAGCTGAAAAGGGAATTCCAAGCTTTAGTGGAAAGAGGCTGACTCCTGACCATTCTTTGTAGGTTTGGTTAGAGATCTGTTTATTTAAAATACTTATATATCACTTAGGGCCTCATTTTCTAAAGTATCGCAGGCCTGCGGTACTTTAGGGAATGAGGGGCGGGGGGCCAAAACGGGGGGGCGGGCCTGCGCTAGCCGGGAGCGATCGCACCGTCGCGGTGCGATCGCTGCCGGTTTCGCACCCAATAGCGCCACCATAGGAGGTGTAGGTATTGGGCGTGAACTCAGACACGAAAAGGGCCTTACCTTTTCGTCGTCCGCGGCTTCTTCGCGGAGTCAGCCCCGGTGACACCCCGACTCCTCCTCTTCCGGGGCGACTCCGCTCCCATTTTGGTATCACACGCAATAAGGGACTTTTCGCGTGGAAACGTCCCTTATTGCATGCGATCCGGATGGAAAATGAGACCCTTAGTCTCCAATTTTTGGCAGTTAGCAAACCAAGATACATAAAATGTAAGATGTAATCATAAAATCAAATAAGATTCACACACAATGCTAAAATGTTTATAAAACCTAAACATAATCACAAGATCAAATGAAAGGAACCACCGCACAAAACATCAACAAAATAACCTTCGCCTGCTGCAGCCTGGTCTCCACATCATCACCTGCCCTGCAGAGTGTGGGAACCATGTGTAGAGCAATGCTTAAAACACCAGTTGTCATGTGTCATCCATTTGTTTGCCAGGATATCTATCAGCCTAAAGGGCCAGGTGGCCCAAAATAATCCACTCCCCCAGAAGTTTCTGAAACCCCCATCCACTCTACCATGCTGCCTTTTGAGGCAGCACGAGCCCCCCCCCCCCCTCCCAAAAAAAAAACCCCTCACACGGCAACTCCCGCCTCTAACCATTGCCATTAGATGCAAAATAACCACCTCCCTACCCCAGACCCCTCTTACCAAAGAAAAACCCCTAGTATCAGGCCACCTCCCCCCCCCCCAACAACAAAAAACAATCTCTGGGGGTCTAGTGGACCCTTCATTGCACCCTTCCTCTCCCACTCTTCCCTTTCCAAAGAAAAAAGTCCTGGAGGTCCTGGACTCATTACTGGGTTAGTGGGGACTTGGTGCGCCCCCTAGCTCAGTCCTGGACTACACCATTTTCCAAAATGGTACAGAACCTGCCTCTGCCCATATCTCAATGCACCGGGGGGGGGGGGCCTGGCATTCAACCAAGATCCAACAGTTACCAGTGGGAAAATCTGTAATTACCAATCTACTCAAGAAGGAATCCATAGGCCCTGAAATTGGAGTAGAAGGCTTAGCAGCATGTCTGACTTACCCTTTTTTCATCATTTTTAAGATAAATTTAGCAGGTAAAGAAGAGAAAGGCCAGAGCTTGCTCGAGAAGCTATTGCTGGGTGAGCACCATCTTGTATTCCTCCCAAGATATATGTTATTTATTATATTTCAATATGTTTAGCGTAAAAAAGCAAAAAAATTGTAAGTACCTTATAATAGTCATATGTAAAAAGAGAATCAAAAGACAAACCAACAGCTCAGGGAATATGGAGCAAAATGATAGCGCCACAAGTAGCACAATGGTTTATGTGTTCTCTATGGCTCCCTCCTTTTAACTTACTATGGTCGGAGTCCCTGGTTTTCAAATTCCCATTACCAAATCCACTCGTTTAATATGCATCTGTGTGATGCCTGCCTAGGCTTCTGATCAGAATCAGCACATTATCATCCTAATTGTCTGAGAGTAATTAATTAGGAGGAACACCAAGAACTTTTAAACAATTAGATCCTCTCAGGAATAAAATGTAAATCAGAACAAATTAGGAGGATCTTAATTTTGACTATTTAAACCTCCTGTGGGTTCACGGCAGACCACTGCATCAATGATTTCGTGGCCATGATACAAAGAGAACTCCAGAGATACCCAAGGACATGAGACAGTTGAATGCAAAATGCAAAATGCTTTTTTATGCAGCTCCATCACTGCTCTCTACATTAAAGGTGGGGATGGAAGGGAAATAGAACCAAGAGCTAAGAGAAACAGATAAGTATGAGAGAAAATATGTGTGAAGCTTGCTGGGCAGACTAGATGGGCCATTTGGTCTTCTTCTGCCGTCATTTCTATGTTTCTATGTTTCTATGTTTCTATGATCAGATGCTTTGAAACAAGCAAAAAGACTTAACAGAAAGGTTCATTTCCTCACCCATTTCCAGACATAGGATCAAGATGCATTAAGCTCTTTTTCCCCCATAGTCACAAAGGGGGTGATTTTCTTACCCTGACCTGCAAGCTATTGGACAAAGGGAAATTTCCCACAGGGATTCCTTTTGAAAATTCAGGAGCGGGTGGGGACCGCAGGTACAAAAGTACCTGCAGATTTTGCACCTGCTGTACAGCAAAATCTCAATGTGTAATTTTATCTCCCCCCCCCACCCCTTTTTTTCTATCTTGTGGAACTGTGGAACTTCTGGCCGCTAAAGAGAGGGCAATTTTCAGCCTGAGAAATTTGCCTGGGTAACTTAGCCACACGAGCAAATTCCTTTGAACACTGTCCTTGTGCATGGAAACAACAGGTCTGGTTTTCAGGGTATCCACAATGGATGCGCATGAGATGTATTTGCATACAGTGGTAGCAGCGCATGCAAATCTCTCTCATGAATATTCATTGTGGATGTCCTGAAAACCAGGCCTGGTCGTGGCTCTTGAGGACCGGAGATGGCCACTCCTGCTTTATTTTATTTATTTTATTTATTTAAAATTTTTATATACCGGCATTCATGTTGCAAACACATCATGCCGGTTTACATATAACAGGGGTGTACAGTGAACAATTCAATAACCTATTAGTGTAGAAGGAAGCAGTTACAAATAACAAGGTAATAGAACTGGGAGGAGAGAAGAAAAGGGAGAGAATAACATTAGGTATAGGTATTTACATTAGTAATAACATTTTTACATGTGGAAGTGGTAGAATCTGGCTGAATAGAATTAATCGGTGTCTGGGAAAGCTTTTTTAAACAGCTTTAATATATCTAATCCTCCTCCTGTATCTGTGAGCTCTGCTCTGTCTCCCCTTCAGCTTTCGTAGCCCTCTCCAAACACACCTCACTTCCCGCACCCTGCAATCTTTTTACTTTACAACTCTTTACAGTTTTGAAAAGCAAACAAGGTTTGTGTAATCCAACCTACATTTTACTTGTGTATTCAGGCAACGGCCAATTTTGCAACGACCCAAAGAAGGAAACAATTTGCTTGAAAAGTCTGCCTGCCTTACACATCAATGGCCACTTAAAAGTGGTTGGAAGTAGTGGGCAAACCCACTGAACTCAGCGAGACTGCCCGTGGCTGCCATGGTCTGCGCTGCCCGTGCATACAGGCAGAGCAGGAAAGGAAGGGGGGGGAGAGAGAAGTAAGGAGGGGAAAAAGAGCAGATGAGAGAGGATTGGCACGAAGGAAGGGGTGAGGGAAAGAGAGAGGGAAGAGAAACTGACAAGGCTGAGAGAGGAGGAGGAAGAAAGTAACCTCACTTTTTTCTCCTTCACTTTAATCCCTATTATTTTCCGTGGTCTTATTTCCAATGCAAGCTGCTGCCTTATTCCCACCAGGATTAAGACAATCTTTGGCATGCGTTTCACAAGAAAGTTACAGTTTAGAATCTACTCCACTTTCCTCCAAAGTCCGCTCCACTAGCTGCCAGGCCTAGAGTGGTGCTGAGAGCCTAAACAAAATAAAGACAAATTCATTTCTTACCCCAAGGCAGAGCTGCTGCAGTCGTAACATGCCTGACCCCTTTTTCGACGCCACCGGTTCCTTCAGCGTTCAGCACGGTGATGGTGAGCTGCTCTCCAGCTCTCTCCCAGCGGTGAAGCACTAGGTTTAGTTTTTGTTTTTTTTCAAACTCCTCACAGTTTTGGTTAAATGCTCAATAGTGCCAATTAAATGCTACTCATTGCTACCCCTGTGACACCCATGTGGAACAAAATTCAGCAGAGACCTTCAGTAACCCAGGGGTGGCATGGGAAGAGAAGACAAACAATGCTCCACCACTACGCCACAAAAAGATTTAAACCAAAAATGCATCACCCAAGATGTTACCAAAAAATCCCCAATAGCTGCTCATCAGATATCTGTCAATTAGTAGGAAGCATGAACAAACAAAAAAAGCAAAGTATCCATTTTGAAAAGTGATGCCGTAGAAGAGACAAATCTATATGAAATAAAATGTGCATGGATTTTGCA